>NC_136268.1:120609142-120976642 GCF_964187855.1 Myxine glutinosa
GTCACGTTGCAAGGTCCACCTTCGGTTGAGCTTCAACTTTCCAACAGATGGCCTCACATTATCCTCAAGCACCCTCTGGTACAATGAAGAATTCCTAGTGGATTAGATGATGGTGAGCTGCCCAGACCCTGATGCAGCAAAGCTGCCCCAAACCATAATATTTCCACCACCATGCTTTACAGTTGGTATCAGGTTCTTGTGGTCAAATGCTGTCTTTGGTTTTCGCCAAACATGTCTTCTGGTACTGTGACCAAATAGCTCTACCTTTGACTCATCTGTCCAGAGCACATTGTTCCAGAAGTGTTGGTCTTTTCCTAGATGTTCATTGGCAAACTTTCGTCTTGCCCTGATGTTCTTTCTGGACAGCAACGGTTTCCTCCTGGCACACCTCTCATGTAGATCAAATTTGTGCAGCCTCTTTCTAATGGTAGACTCGTGCACTTTGACATCAACAGTGGCAAGAGCTACCTGTAGGTCCCGTGATGACATTCTGGGGTTCTTAGAGACTTCTTTCAGCATCTTGCGGTCTGCTCTCGGGCTGAACTTGCTGGGGCGGCCTGGCCTGAACAAGTTGGCAGTTGTTTGGAATCTTCTCCACTTATAGATGATCTTCCGGACAGTCGAATGATTGAATTCAAATTGTTTGGAGATCTTTTTAAATCCCTTCCCAGACTCGTAGGCATCTATAACCTTCTTTCTGAAGGCCTCAGAGAGCTCTTTTGATCTCGGCATGGTGATGCCGCACACTTCAACAACAAAGAGCAAACTAAACTAAATGTCTGAGGTTTAAATAAGACAGGTTCCTCCAAATTCCCCTCTAACGATGTTCTAATCATTTGCACCTGAGCTGGTGCACCTGATTCTAATTTTAGGTATTTGAAGTTGTGATAAATGTAGGGGTGTACTTACTTTTTCCACATGCGAAATTTGCATTTATGTTCATTAAAATTATACAATGCACTACAAAATGTAAATGTTTCATGATATTTGTTGTATTATATCACCTTTATCTTTCAATATTGTTGAAATGAAGATCAAATAGCTGTATGTTGAAATATGTTGAAAAAGTCAAAACTTTACATGGTGTGTACTTACTTTTTCACGTGACTAAGTGCCAACCACACACCTATTATTTTTTATTGTATTTATTTTATCCTTCGTCTGTGTTTGGTGTCTGTCTGTGGGGATGTCCCATTAAGGAACATTATTTATTATCGCACGTTTTATTTTATATTACTGGCATTCCGTTTAATGAAGCCGGCATTTTTGTACATTTTGAGGACTGCCGGTGGGATCCATTCAGGTAAGCGCTCTTCAGCATCCCCCTCCTCCCCTTCACCCCTCCGCCCCCTCCATCCCCCCCCACCCCCCCCCCCCCCCCCCACGCCCCACCCCCCCCCCCACTTGTATTAACTCCACCATACATTTGAACTGAACGCTTCGGAGTAACAGCTTGTTTGGCTATCCGTTCCTTGGGTGGATTTTAATTGCCAGAAACGTGACAATATCTATGCCCTGAGCACACCTGTAGCTCGTCAAAAATTATTTGACAACCTTGAAACGCACTTAACTACCCTTGATAACCAGAATGGCCATAAAAATCCCAAAAATCACATTTGTATTGGCGTTGACTTCAATTGTGCCCTCCACCCAAAACTTGACAGGAACAGTGCCGAACCTCATCCAGCCTCCACAACCCCCCTTGTGAGACTATTTATATGGTATGCGCCATGTGGCAAACCCCTTTATATGGCCCCTTTATATGGGATGCGCCATGTGGAAAACTGTAGAAAAGAAGGGACATTTTTGGGTAAAATGCCAGAGGCACATAAAAGGCACCTTTATATAAGGGTATGTGCCATGCATCAAAGTATAGAAAAGGAGGGACATTCCATAGCTTGTATAAAATGCCAAACAATACAAAATAAGGCGCATTCAAAAAATCTAATGTGCATGCTGGACTACCCTTGTGTTCTGAGGAGTGTCAGGGAATTTGTACTGGGGGACTCACAGGACTCCAATGACCGCACACAGGTTTACAAAAGGTCTGGTTTATTAACTGGTTATACACTTCATTCCCTTTACCAAATAATACCGCATAATTCAATAGACCAGGTTAACTCTTTTCGCTAATGCCTTCTCGTTCGGCTGATGTTCCTCCGCCATGGTCCCGTTCGTCAGAGCTCCTCGTAGCAAGTCCTCGTTCATTCCATCGTTCCGTCGGGCAGGGCTTCTGAGGACAAGTGTACTTTACTCAACGTTTGCTCTCGTTATATCGCCAAACTGGACTTAATCTCCTCTCCGCTAATGTCCCGAGGTCATGCATCGCACCGAGTCCTGGCATCAGCTCGCTCCCCTCCTGCTGTGTAAATGGAAATCACAGCAGGGGGGGGGTGCTCTAGCCTGGGGCCTTGACCAGGTGTTTCAAGAGATTACATTGTTCATACACATAAAATGTATCTGCTTTGTTACCAGGTTAATTAATAAGTTACCAGGGCCAATCAATATGTTACACTGAGTTACACTTCCACAATTCCCTCATCTTTTTGTTTTTGTTTATATTAACCATTAATCTAAACATCAATATAAGTAAACAATCAATCACTACTAGTAAACATCATTACAAGTATAAGTAAATAATCAATCACTTTAGTAATCAAATTCCCTTAGGCATACACCGTCATCCTGCAAGAATCACAAAACATTTCGTTGGTCATTGACTCCTTCCATATTGTTCAATCTATTGCATTTGCATCACAAATATATTTTCAAAACAACACTTCACCATCACCAAGATACAACAATTTCACTTCATTTTCAAGTTTTGTAAAGCATCTGCACCATCTGGCAAAAACGTTTGCCTCCACACAAATGTTAACTTTGTTTGAAAGGAAGGGCTGATCACTTGTGTTTGAATCCAGGTATGAAACATTTTCTCCTAATGTCTTCATAGCTCCTGCACTACTTCGTGTAGGATTTCGCTGTTGTGGTAACACTGCGGAGTCATAGACTGACCCTTCTCTCCATGTAGCATTCTTGCCACTTTTTTTGCTGTGAACCATAATGATTCCTTGAACAAGGCCTTCACCCAGTTGTAGTCGACTTGCCTCTTCCCTCATTGTGAGTGGGCAGCAAGTATTGGTGTGACGTTGATTGGCCAGCAAGATGTGGAACAGGGATGCCGGATGCATCCACACTGATGTTGGGACCATGGTGTTCAGGTCATTCATGGTCCTTACCAGGAGCAACCAGCAGAATCGTGCACAGCTGTTGTGACAAGGGCACAGCCGTTTTTTGCAGCTCCATGCTGGTTCCCCGGACGTTGGTGAAGTAATAACATATGTCCCCGCATTTCACAGAGGTTGCAGGTAAAATGTCGTTGTCCTGCAACTTCTGATGTGGTGAATGTTCGAAGTCTTCGAACAAGAGTAAGTGATCGCCTTTCTTTCATATGTTGCAGTGTGATCCAGGCAAATGGTCACATAAATTTCCTTGGTGAAGGTAAGCATTCATCTCCAAGTTACACGGGAGAATGTCTTCATCATTCTTTGAGAAAGAGGGTGTATGCCATGATTAACTTCATTTTTTTAGCCACAAATTTTCTTTCTTTCTTCTTCCCAATTCCGTTAGCAATCCCTCCAAAATGTGATCTCGTCTTATCCTTATGCTCAGTCATATCTGAATCTGCTTTCCGCACACACTGAATCAGCTAGGGTACTTCTTACCATGAAATCAGCATAATCATGTATATCTTCCGACAGTTTCACATTCAACAATTTGTTGTTTTTCCTTAACACAAAAGTTATATTCATTTATATGCGTCACACAAATAATATTCAATCAGGTATGTATTTTATTACTAAACTAAGAATAGCATTGTATATGATTACAATCACAAACGGGAATACCTAATTCCCAACAACAATTTTCCCAAACCAACAAATTAAGCATAATGTATTATTACCATAATTCCTCTCCACTTTTTCTTTTCCCTCTTCTTTTTTTTTTATTTTTTTATTTTTCCTAACAGTGTGTCACTCGTGGTGATATGAGTTCATTGATATTGTAATTGACACAACTCATAACATTGTCGTTATGCCATTATCTTAATTCTACTGTTTATGTCGCCATAAAAGTCTTCCTTTTTTGGTTCCACATTTCTTTCCTCATTTGTCACTTCATGTGTTATCATCGTGTTGTTGGTTACCTTATTCAAACACACCGTCACTAAGGCTTTCAAGCAAGCCACCACTAAAACAATTGCCAATATAACTACTAAACCAACAAACAAGTCTGCTACTCCTTGTATATATTCATATCTATGACATAGTTATATGTCGATGACATTTAACATTATATACCAAACTAACAAGCTTCCTAAAAGGTAAATAAAGAAAATCCCTTAATATGTAACATAATCAGATTATTTGTCTTACCCTGATCCCCCTATCTCCCGGGGTTGAACTCAATCCCCTGATCATGAGTGTAGTTGTGATACATTTTTTCACTCATGCTGTATTAATATCAGCAGGTAATTGTATGTCATGTAGGCAAATAAATGTCACTATTCCAAGTAGGAATATCACATGTTGAAAATGTAATGTTTATCAATGCAAGGGGTGTTAAAATGTAATTCAAATGACTGTAAATCATGACTATCATTTTTCTACCACTGAATGTTCTGCTGGGCTGCTAGGTGCAGCCTCATTTTCTGTGGGATCGTCCACCTTAGCCCCATGTGCTTGCTTGCAATGAGAGGCATGAATCCAACTTTCTATTTTGGGTCCATATTTGTTTCTATTCTTATCAATCTCCTATGGTTTATCAATTCGTTCCAAGATACCGCAACCAAAGGTTTTAACCAAAGCTCTACCAAACTATTTCCAATGTGAACAAAAATGCCAGTGAAACAATGATTCGAAGGATTAACTTCAAGGGGTCAATAAATTTATTCTATAGCCAGATCTAATTTTCCTATCCAATAGTTTGCCTTGCCACATGTCATATTATAACACCTTAATAAACCTTCGAAAAAATGTTTCCCATCTCAACAAATTTCCTTTTTTACAAATAGCCATGTGTAACTTACGTATTTAACTACAATTTCCTCTCAATTTGTTTGGCCTAACTGGCCGCAAAAGTGGCTGCCAGCATGCAGTACCGTTTTTATCCAAGGAAGTGTTCCACACAAGACCTCTACCAAAATGTTGTTTGTAAAAACAAATCTGGGATTTCTGATTACATGGATGCACACTCTCAGGACATTTTCAGGCTGCTGTTAACAATCCACTACGATGACTTAATTCCTTTACCCACAATCAAATAATTAGTACAAATTGAGGATATTATCCCTATCACATTCTTTTATAGATTCATTATGTTGGATCTAATTTTTTCCAATAATTTTCCACTGCTGTAAGGCGGAACAATACCTCTCATAAGTCTTAGTAATATCGTACTTAATTTGCCCAGCAGAGAATAATTTATTTACTATCCTTTCTCATCTGTTAACCAGTGACTTTGTTTAAACTCCAGAACTGAAAACCCACAATAGTTCAAACCAGCAAAATTTTCTTTACTCTTTTCCCATATCATCTATGCCTAAAACACATCCATACATACAGCACAATTTATATGCTGATAAAATTCAAGTTTATATATATATAAATCCATGAGCAGAGTATTCTGGGAAGTCAGTGTAAGACCTCTCCCAAATTTGGATGATTTTGTACTTCCTCATTTCCTTTTATGAAGCTCATATCCATAAATAGATGTTATTCTCATATACATTCTATCAAAAATGGAATCCCAAAATTACTCACAATTTTACTATTAATTAATGGCTGCTCATAACCCAGCACATCAAATTTTTATATTCCATTTCCCTTGACAAAAGAGATAATGCTCATAATCAAATTATATTTCTATTTTATTTTACGGATTCTCTGGATATTCAATCCCATCCACATATCCCAATCCCATCCACATATAACTATCCATTTCCAGACAGGCACACTGTCGGTGTCAACAATCTTGTAAGATTGATACACAAAAACACACACACACATGCATTATGCATATTTGTTTGCGTTGGAACCATTATTTACAGATCAGATGGGTGTCAATTTTATTTCAATTTCATAAAATTTGTCAATCAAATTCAAAATGCTTATAGACAAATAAACCAAAAGTCCATTCTTAGAAAACCCTTATGATGTCACATTGAAATTACCCTTTCTGCCTTCACAATAATCTATCCAAATTTTGACTACACACCCATTTGCATGTCAGTCGACCATTGACCTATCAATCGTGCGGAACAATAGTCCGAAATTCCCACCTGATCATCATGTGACTCTTGTTACTTGGTTTGCCAAAAATTGCAACGCAATTGTTCCAAACTTTGTAAATTTAAAATTGCTGTGCCCAAAATAGAAGATCCAATTTTGGCATTTGATCAATTAATTATTAATTTGTTAACAAGCAAAAAGAAAAAATGAATCATTCTTGCTCTGAAAACTTTTCAGACACAAGAATCATCGACAGTTATTCATGTTTGTCCAGTAATCGAATCTGTTGAGGCCAATCATCATTTGGGATTTGCAGCAATGAAGGCCTAATCATTGTCTGAGGTATCGGTCAGCACTGGTACCCTTGATCTTGGTTTACCCTATTAACTTGTCTTCCTTTTGGTATACGGACATCCTCTTTTCCAATGTCCCATCCGTCCACATTTGAAACACCGGTTTCTGTCGTTGTCTGATCTGTGCACCTGTGCACTTGTATTGCTGGGCTGCATCTCTACATCCCTGAGTTGCCACTGCAATCTCTCGTTATCTCCTGAAACACGAAAAAATTCTCTGTACCGTCCTTTTTGGGGAGACAACTGGAAATCTGATGGGACAACTGTCACTTTCGTTCCTAATTTCGAGGGCAGTTGTGCATTTGTCTCCTCCACTGTATCCTGTATCCTTTTTATTTTAAGTTCTAGATCCGTTATCCGTTCTTGCTGTTCCCGTTGTCTGGATTCACCATCCCAAAGATGGAATGCAAGCCAGTCTATCGTTAGATTCTGTCTCTTCCTGGCTTTCAATCTTTGTTCCAATCTTTCCAATCGACTTCGCTCAAATTTACCATCTCTTGGAAACTCCTCATCATGTCCCTTTGTCCACAAATACCAATTCTCGACCTGTCTTATAGCTTCGGCACCATAACGGTCGTACATATGATGTGTACAAGTACCTTTTTGTGGAATTTCTGGTTGTCCTTGTGTATTCTTGCAGGCTCCATTTCCCATTCTGCCTTTTATCAAAGTAGCGTTGGATGTGTTGTAGCTTGTTCCAGGTTCCTCTAAAGCTTCACTCGTACCTCCAGGAAGGATCTCTCCACCTGTTCACACGGTGATTTCCAGAGAATCTCCCTCAGCTGTGGCTTTTGCACAATCCAATCTCACAGATCAGTATTTGCAGATGAGCCGGAGGGTCAGTATGAAATGGGTGAATCCTCAGGTGTCCGCTCTGCTTGACGGGGAAATCACACAATGGTAACCGCACATATATATCTGTATATAAACTCACCACCTTGCTCAATTTTCCCAGGTTGTCTCCACATTGATAATATCTCGCAAATATATCAAAGCTTCTTTCTTGAGACCGCATTTTCATCAATCAAACAATCAATATATTCAATTCAATTTATTCAGTTCAATTTATGCAATTAAATTCAATCAATTAGATTCAATCAATTAACAATTCAATCAATTATTCAATTTCAATTAATTCATCAATATTCATCAATAAATCAAATTAATCATTTTGAATGACTCCTTGCATAAGCCCTTTCCCCAATGATGTCAGGACAGGTCCATCCATTGACTGAGATCGACTCATCGGTCGTCACCTCTGGTTCGTACCTCATGTCAATTGATGAATCACCGTCCTGTCCTAGGGTCATATCTGACATATTTCCCCATTTTGCCTGGTCTCCACAAATTTTCTTTGCAACCACTAAAGGCAACTCATCCTTCATTCGTGAGACAGCCAAAATGGATGGCAGATATTAAAGTTCATTGGAAAAAATATCTCATCATTTTTTTTTTTCTTTAATAGTACCCAAAATCTCTTGGCAATTTAAATTTCGTAAAACTACTGAAATAAGACTGTAAAATTCCTTCAATCATGCTAAATTTTGAAGCTCCATTGCTTGTAACACCCAATTTATCCCATAGGGCTTGAAAGTTCTTTCCCAAGTTCATGCAATCATTCTGCATTTGAACCCTATGATATCATTCATAATAATCATCATGATTTTATAGTCATGGTCATATCATAATCATCTATTTAAAACGAACATTTCCTTTATCACCACAATTATGTGGTATAATCAACAATAGAATAAAACTGTACATAGCAACAGGCTAGCTCATGGCCACTCAGTATACCTATTGACAATAAGTCATAACAATATCGAATAATCATTGAACAATTCAAAAATCGCTTCCACTGCTCCAGCCGCAGCATTCGTCATTTTGTTTGCTCATCCGCATGACCAAAACGAAATAAAGGGAGCTCAACCATTACACAGCGCTTTTAATGGCGCATGCCATAGAAACTCAACGCAATTTCGACTCAGCCAGAAAACGAGCAAATTTTGCAGGATGTTAACTGGAATTAGTCGTGAAAATATATCCAAAATACACAAAAAATACACATCCACAAAATAAACAACAAACCCAAACAAACCCAAGGTCGACCCTCTTACACAGTAAATTACATCATTTCAGCATCGTATTGATTGCTGAAATATTCCAGGGTTTATACATACCTTAAAAGAGGTATGCGTGGTGTTGCCCCCTCCCACGTTTATTCCAGGGTTTATACACACCTTAAAAGAGGTATGCGTGGTGTTGCCCCCTCCCACTTTTAATTCCTCATTAAATTACTTATTAAATTACTTATTAAATTACTCATTAAATTACTCATTAAATTACTCATTAAATTATTCGTTAAATTACTCATTAAATTACTCATTAAATTACTCATTAAATTATTCGTTAAATTACTCATTAAATTACTCATTAAATTATTCGTTAAATTACTCATTAAATTACTCATTAAATTACTCATTAAATTATTCGTTAAATTACTCATTAAATTACTCATTAAATTATTCGTTAAATTACTCATTAAATTACTCATTAAATTACTCATTAAATTATTCGTTAAATTACTCATTAAATTACTCATTAAATTACTCATTAAATTACTCAGTAAATTACTCATTAACTTAACTTACATAGTTTCAGCATTGTATTGATTGCTGAAATATTCCAGGGTTTATACACACCTTAAAAGAGGTATGCGTGGTGTTGCCCCCTCCCACTTTTAATTACTCATTACATCGTTTCCATTTAAAAAAACATCACTTCTACTGCTCCAGCCGCAGCATTTGTCACTTTGTTTGCTCATCCGCATGACCAAACCGAAATAAAAGGAGCTCAACCATTACACAGCGCTTTTAATGGCGCATGCCATAGAAACTCAACGCAATTTCGACTCGGCCAGCAAACGAGCAAATTTTGCAGGATGTTAACTGGAATTAGTCGTGAAAATATATCCAAAATACACAAGAAATACACAAAAATACACTCCCACACAAATAAACAACATTTATTCCGTTCAACAGAACAAACATTTCCTCTATCATGACACGCATGTCTTCAAAATTATATGACCAAGAGAAAAAGTAAAATTAATTAAAACTGCGGGCAGTGATGATCCGGGGACCATACCGCTCCATCCTGATTGGACGAGTGCGTGCTAGAGTCGTTAACAACGACAGTCCAGATCCGATTGTTCAAAATTTCAACTCAATCGATCGAAAAATGAACGCAGGGATGCATTTTAAAGGTGCAGTGGCACTAACTGAGTTGCCACGAATATGGCCACGAAATTGCCAATATGGCCATCACAAAATATTTTCCTTAATCAATTGGCTCATAGCATAACCAATCTGCAAGTATTTCATCCGAAGATGTATCTCTCAGGAATTTTAATTAAATAAGTCATTTATAAATCAACGAGTTAATTTATTAAATGATTAATCAATAAATCAATATTTTCCTTGACAGCCACATCACTTGGTCAGTGTCATGTCCAAATATCAGCTTCCTTACTCAAAAGGTGCCTGAGTTAATGTAATGTAATTACTGTAATAAGATTACTGCAATTACTGTAATGATTACTGTAATTACTGTAATTACCGGAACTGTAATTACTGTAATTACCTCAGGTAATTACTGTAATGTAATTACTGTAATGTAATAAGAAATGTAATTAATTAAATAAGTACTTCATTAATCGTTAATAATGAAATAATTCCTGAATTCTCATTCGATTCACTTGACATTCGAATGTCCCCAAAACATTGGAGCAAAACGTTGCAACAACGAAAGTGAAACGTTGTAGCGACGTTGTGGAAATGTTAGCAAAACCCAACATTTGAATGTTCCCATTCATTCCAACAACAAGTTCCAACAACAAGTTCCACCAACAAGTTCCAACAACAAGTTCCAACAACAAGTTCCAACAGCAAGTTCCAACAACAAGTTCCAACAACAAGTTCCAACAACAAGTTCCAACAAGTTCCAACAGCAAGTTCCAACAGCAAGTTGCAACAACAAGTTCCAACAAGTTCCAACAACAAGTTCCAACAACAAGTTCCAACAACAAGTTCCAACAGCAAGTTCCAACAGCAAGTTCCAACAACAAGTTCCAACAGCAAGTTCCAACAACAAGTTCCAACAACAAGTTCCAACAACAAGTTCCAACAACAAGTTCCAACAAGTTCCAACAGCAAGTTCCAACAGCAAGTTGCAACAACAAGTTCCAACAAGTTCCAACAACAAGTTCCAACAACAAGTTCCAACAACAAGTTCCAACAACAAGTTCCAACAACAAGTTCCAACAACAAGTTCCAACAACAAGTTCCAACAGCAAGTTCCAACAACAAGTTCCAACAACAAGTTCCAACAGCAAGTTCCAACAACAAGTTCCAACAACAAGTTCCAACAACAAGTTCCAACAGCAAGTTCCAACAACAAGTTCCAACAACAAGTTCCAACAGCAAGTTCCAACAGCAAGTTGCAACAACAAGTTCCAACAAGTTCCAACAACAAGTTCCAACAAGTTCCAACAACAAGTTCCAACAGCAAGTTCCAACAACAAGTTCCAACAACAAGTTCCAACAACAAGTTCCAACAACAAGTTCCAACAACAAGTTCCAACAGCAAGTTCCAACAACAAGTTCCAACAACAAGTTCCAACAGCAAGTTCCAACAACAAGTTCCAACAACAAGTTCCAACAACAAGTTCCAACAGCAAGTTCCAACAACAAGTTCCAACAACAAGTTCCAACAACAAGTTCCAACAGCAAGTTCCAACAACAAGTTCCAACAACAAGTTCCAACAGCAAGTTCCAACAACAAGTTCCAACAACAAGTTCCAACAACAAGTTCCAACAAGTTCCAACAGCAAGTTCCAACAGCAAGTTGCAACAACAAGTTCCAACAAGTTCCAACAACAAGTGCCAACAAGTTCCAACAACAAGTTCCAACAACAAGTTCCAACAACAAGTTCCAACAACAAGTTCCAACAGCAAGTTCCAACAACAAGTTCCAACAACAAGTTCCAACAACAAGTTCCAACAGCAAGTTCCAACAACAAGTTCCAACAACAAGTTCCAACAGCAAGTTCCAACAGCAAGTTGCAACAACAAGTTCCAACAAGTTCCAACAACAAGTTCCAACAAGTTCCAACAACAAGTTCCAACAGCAAGTTCCAACAACAAGTTCCAACAACAAGTTTCATTTGCTATAGCAGCCCTTGTATGGGCTAAATGTAAAAAAGTATTAATCCCGTGTAATCCATCGGATTCTAAAGGTGTGTCTTTATCCTTCATCAAACTTCTCTTCTGCTTTTGTCGTTCCGCATGATCATATATCTGTGTATCATTTGCTGGTGTTGCGTTTTGTTCCCTCATTACCCCAAAATAATCCATACAACACAGAGTCCCCACTACCAGAGAACCCATTCCTAGGATAAATATCACCATTTTCAAGGAGTATCTGAAGTAGAAGTCTCTGGTTTCCCTTGATTGGTCGGCTTGTCTTGATACGGTGTTTCCCTTTGTCCCACCTGTATCCATCTGTAAAACATGTGTCTGACTATCATCTTTATCTCTGTTTGTCTCTATGTCTCTCTTTCTTTCTTTTTCTGTCTATCTCTCTCTGTCTGTCTCTCTTTCTCACTTTGTCTCACTCTGTCTATCTCTTTTTGTCTGTCTCTCTCTATGTGTCTGACTATCATTTTTATCTCTGTTTGTCTCTATGTCTCTCTTTCTTTCTTTTTCTGTCTATCTCTCTCTGTCTGTCTCTCTTTCTCACTTTGTCTCACTCTGTCTATCTCTTTTTGTCTGTCTCTCTCTATGTGTCTGACTCTGACTATCATCTTTATCTCTGTTTGTCTCTATGTCTCTCTTTCTTTCTTTTTCTGTCTATCTCTCTCTGTCTGTCTCTCTTTCTCACTTTGTCTCACTCTGTCCATTCGCAAAGCCAAAACGAACGACCACAGAACCCTCGCCATTAATATCTATTGTAAGCGTGCCAAATCAATAAGTATCAATTTTTCTATGAGCCTCGACCAGAGAGTGGTTGCTACTCACAAAACACCATTTCCTGTAATTATCTCTCACTAGGGCATGCCCATACTATATATATATCTAAAATTATATCCCCCGCCGAGCAAGTCGCTGGCTCCAAGTCGAGTGCTTTGAACAAAAAGAAGTACTCTTAACGGTGGTTTTTTATTCAACCGTGAAGCATGTCTCAAAGGCTTCTTGATGGACCTGGACAAAATTTGATGCAATTTTTTTTTCCTCAATCGCCATCTTTCATCATAATTCTGGACCGGCATGAGGGGGGTTGTCTGTCATGAATTTATAGGCATGGCGGGAAAACTGAAAAAAATTATTTATTTAAAACGGGTGTACACGATTGTACACGTGTACGGACGGACCTTAGCGAACCGGCAAACAAGTCGCTTCATGCACATCAGTGGTGCGTTTCTTCGTGGCGCGTGTCAGAAGAATTACACAGCGCAGGAAAAATACGTATTTACAGAAATCGTTAAAAAAAAACTCGGATAATCGCTAAAATCGTTGTGGCCGGTGTACCATATTGGAAATATATATATATATAAATATAATTCCGTTTCCCGGTTCCCTGTCGCTCGCCGAGCGCCGATCAAGTCAAGTGCTTCGAACAAGTGCAAAAAAAAAGTAGTACTTTATCCGTGTGCTGGTGGGTAAACGAGTGTACCGGCCTTACACGTCCTGGAAGCAGATCGTCCCATGGTGCACTCATGGCACGATCTTGCTCCCAGTTCATGGTAAGGCTTCTAATAACCAGCGTCGAACTGGCGCATCTATTTACACAGCGCAAAAATACTGTTACGGACACGGCTTTTAGATGTTATATTGACCGAGCGGTGGTGTATTTAACCGCGTCCGAACAGTTACTCCCCGATTAGAACCCGATTCCAACCGAACGTTGACTAATCGCGCTACAGATATTCAATTGGGAAACCTCTAAAGCGACCGAAAGAGAAGAAGAGAGAAGAAAGACAGAGTTTGGAGGAAGAACAGATTTATTATACACACACAAGCAATATTTTAGAGCGACCAATATTATTTACAGCAATAGATGGAAAAGAGCAGTCACACAGTGCATTGTTAACTTATTCTATTTCATTTACTTAATCCCCAAGACAAACGAGTAGGACAGGACGTTCACACTCACACGGTGGATATTGCAGGCAGGTAATGGCTCGAGGTTGATTGCTTGAGAGGAAGGCAAAGTCGGAGGCCGCAGCACCCCTCGCGGTTTTGGCGGGAAAACCTCCGTCGCGTATCCGCGGCCGTCACGCGCTGGCTCGGCACACCTGCTCCTCTTCCTGGGGTGGAGCCGTCTCCCTCCGTTCAGCGCGTCTCTCCAACGACAGGGGGGTATTGCAGGCAGGCAGGTAGGTAGGTAGGTAGGTAGGGCTTGCGGTGGATTGCGCTCCTCTTCCAGGTCATCCCCCAGCGTATCTCTCAAGGCCTCTCTTTGGTGCAGCCTCGTTGCTCCTCTCCAGTCATCTCCAGTCATCTCAAAGCAGTCCCCTGCATTCGCTTTTATCACCTCCAGCGAAATCAAGCCGCCGACTCCGAGGGCGCGCCTACCGGGTCACTCACCGCGGTGTTGATTGGCTGTTAGGGCTGGTTCACTCCTTGCTTCTTATGACGAGGTGGAGACACGCCTTTCTTCCCCAACCTTACCTCGTGGCCAATGGTGGTTTGAAGAAAACCAGCCAAAATGCGGAAGGCAATTGGAAGGGAGGTTTTGGGGAAATTGGAAGGGCCTACGCTTATTTTGTTTGATACAATGCAAAGTCAATCTAGTGGAAAACACATACTTAGCCTACATGGAATAAGGAAATACACTATTTAAAAGATATATCGTGACCTGCGTGTATGTTCTATGAAATTAATTAGGAGGACGGCTGCGACCA
The DNA here is from genome assembly GCF_964187855.1 of Myxine glutinosa. Taxonomy (NCBI): domain Eukaryota; kingdom Metazoa; phylum Chordata; class Myxini; order Myxiniformes; family Myxinidae; genus Myxine; species Myxine glutinosa. The sequence continues at coordinate 120,623,749 of NC_136268.1, forward strand.
TTATTTACATTACCAGGATGTTACCATACCAAAACCATACTCTTCACATCCGTTACCCTTCCTCCAAAATTGTTACACTCCTCAAAACCCGTTACACTTCTCAAAACCCGTTACACTTCTCAAAATCGTTACACTGCACCCTCCTTTCTTCAGGCACGTCCTCGGGCCTACTAGACTTAACTGAGTGTGACATGTAGGTGTAATTCCCTCTACAATTAACCTGACCCTGAGTGTGACAATTTTAAAACACAAATAAGTATGTCCCCCTATTGCATTGCATCCTGTCTAACAGACTCAAGCCCACAGCTAACCGAATTACGGAATTATTCTGAAACTATACATTTACGGTGGGGAGCATTATTTACAATGACGTGATTTCTTATTTACAACGCAACCCAGGACCTGTGTGTTTTTTTCTTTTCTTTTTAGGGAACAAGAGAAAGAAATTCCTGTTGGGAGGGAGGAGACAGCACGCATTGCATCGATGCACCAGTACCAGTACCAATACCACCAAAGCACCCAAAAGCACCCAAAAGCACCACCAGCACCACAAAGCACCACTCGGTGCGCAGTCACCATGGTTCATAATAAACTCAACAAAACAACTGGTGGTGGTCTTCTCCTTGTCTGCTGGGCCGATGTTCTTCCTGACGTCTTCTGGCTTCATGCGGCCTATTTGGACATAATAAAAAGCACAACTTGTGTTCGTTTTTTATTATTATTTAGGGCCTTAGGGGCCAACTAAGGGTGGTCCACCTGTTTGGCATAGGTGCCACCTTACCGAGGTCCGCAAGCAAGATTCCCTGGCCACTATGGCCGGTCTCCAACAGAGGTGCTCTGCCCCAGAACCTGGGGTCCATCAAGTGGTACTTGGCCGCCGAACAGCGGTCCATAAAGTGGTACATCAACGCAATGCGTGCTGGTTCTGGGAATCTCGGGCGCACAATGGCCACCTCACGCACGCTCCCCTCGGCACCCAATGGCGCACAGGTCATGTGGGAGACAAAAGAAAGACAATTGAGCGAGGGGTAAGGTCACAAGGGTACACGTCAATAAGGCAATGCAAGGTGAAATGCGTACGGAGGCCGAAGTGAGAAAGCTCGTCCCTACCGTACGTCACCCCCCTGTCACCTACACTACCCTTGCTCTTACCCCATATTTACAAAATCTACCCATTTACAAATTCGTCACTACTGTCACGTCTTCCCCATATTTCCCTTATACCAAATTCGTCACCACAATCCCTCTACTTCAAAATTTGCCATCATCAATTCATCATCAATCCTCAAAAGGAGGGAGAGATGGAATTACGCACAATGTCACACCCACGTCATGATGCGTCTCACAACCCAAACATTTGCACAGTAAAAAATAATCAAACATGGCATGGTGTGGAGTACCTGTCACCTCAGGTGAGTGGATGCAGATGGTGTGAGGAGATCCTTCATCCTAACTATCCTCTAAATGATTTTAACACACTTTACACTACCCGGGGTCTTTCCCTGCCAATCCATTGGCCAACTTACACTATGGGTTCTAATAACCAATTCCCATTGGCCAAACTGTGGTGCTCCTCAATTTGGGGTCTCACTCCCCCGATTCATCTCCCGGTGCTCTAGCACAATTTCTGGGCTGCGACGTGTACCTCTCCCAACAGGTCTACCCACCTGCACACCTCCACCACTGTAGTTGCCACCCGAGCTTACCTAGCTCCTCACCCTAACCTAACTACCTGGGGACAGCCCCTCTCCTGGCTCTGTCACCCCATGGTGCCCTCTGGCACTGGGCTACCCGGGTCCGTCCTCCGGATCCTCGGGCCCCATCCACAACAACTACTACCGGCTCCCAGAGCCCACCTGCGGCCTCACCTGGCCGACATCCTTACAGTGGTGGAGTGCCCAAACCAACTACACACACTAACAGGCTACACGCCCAGCCATTTCCACAACACCAACGCACCCATCCACATACCATTCTGTCACCCGCACCACAGATGCCAATATCCAACTACAATTTACCTATACCCTCTACCTAACACTTACACTACCCCGCCCCGGGTATCCTTGATGGGGGTCCACTCTTCCCCCATTCACACCTTCGCACCATCCACTCCACTCCACAATTTCCACCATACTCACTCCACGACCATCCATTCCAATACTCCATACCATTTATTCCATACACCTGCCCTCCATTCACCTGTCGTTGCACACCTGTGCAATCTCACCTGGTGCCACCTGCACCCTCCTTTCTTCCTGGACCATTTGGTCAACACAACACGCAATCACCACTACTCCCTCATACACTGCTCCACACACCTGTTCAGTTGCACACCTGTGCAATCACACCTGTTCCATTCTCACCTGTTCAATCCTCACACACACGGCATCATCTCAGCTAACTACTCCCCTCTGAAACTTGCGCTTCCCAGTCGTCCCTTTAAACTATTGCGCTCCCACGTCATTATCATCCATACTAATCTACCTGCGTCCCCACTACAGGTATCAGTCACTAACTAACCTTAACGTCACCTAATGTCATCTTCGCTAGGGCCCTATCAATATAACCTAACCCACCCGGGCTAGTTTTCACTGCCATACACCCCATAAGCTATTGCTCCTTTGCCCCCCACATGGGAAGGATGGTGGATTTGCCATCCCACCACATCGGGGGTCTCTCACTACCAATTTCGCTCGTCCAAATCCAACAATTCAAAATTTTTTCCATTTACTGCCAATTCTATTCACTTTTCTAAATTTCGTTTTAAATCACTATCACTATCACCATCACCCGTCTACTTATTACATCCTCTCGGTGCGCCAATTCACATCTACAGCCCGGCTTCGTACAGCCGAGCACTGAACGCGGATTCTTTTGTGCTGGCGGCTGGATGCGTCCCGCATTCGGGGCCGGGGCGGGGGCTTACCCGGGCCGAGATCCCACGCATCACCTCGGCGTGGAGCCATCCAATGTCCCGATCTCGACCTGCCGGCACGTCTCAACAAAACGTGGTCGCCATAACGACCCTTCCCATCCAGCTGCCCGCTCCGCCTAGTGGAGCCCGGACGCGGCCGTTCCAAGCGAGGCACAGCGTGGATCGCGCACGGCGGTTCTTTCGAAACCGCCGTGGTTCGGATCCCCGCTGGTTCTCGCGGCACGCGAAGCCCGGCACGCACCGAGGGCCCGAGTCGGCTATAAGTCGTTCTAACCTTTAACCCGGTTATCGTCGACGCCTCACCTGGATGCCTACAAGCATACGCTACCCCTTTCGTGCTCATACATGCAACCGTTTCCATGCTCTTGGTCGTACCTTCTCTAACACACCTCGGTACACTCATTCCGCTCACCGACTTGGTCACACACCTGACCACCGAACACTTTGGCACACATTCGTTGCTCGCACACCTCACCAATACACCGCTTCGCGCCCCTTTCTCGGTCACCTCCTTTGTGACAATCACAGGTGTGCTCTCACCCGCACACCCAACCACGTGTCTCACTACCAATTCCAGCGTGCATTCCCACTCACGCTCTACCATTCCAGGTGTGCATCCTTCCATCCCAGGTGTACATCCTCGCTCACCTATCACAACCAGCTCACGCTCCGTTTCACTCTCACTACTCTCACCTCCACTCTCAGTCGCGCACTCACCCTTACTCTTGACAGCATGCGCTTTCCCCATGCACCCGTCCGTTACACACCTTTCTCGCGCGTCCTCCCGCGCACACTTTTTCGTTACTTCCTCCGTAACACTCACCACAGGCATGCATTCTCCCTTACTCTTGACAGCATGCGCTTTCCCCATGCACCCGTCCGTTACACACCTTTCTCGCGCGTCCTCCCGCGCACACTTTTTCGTTACTTCCTCCGTAACACTCACCACACCGCGCTTCCCTGTGCTCCCTCGCACACGCGCTTTGACCAATTCACTCTTGACGGCACACTCACTCCTCGGCGTGCACTTTTTCCTCACACACCCCATGGTCGGACATTCTCGCACACCCCTTTTTTCGCACACCTGTCCTGTCACACACCTCACCAACGGCCTTTCACGAACACCCGGATCCAAACCAATCCCCAAGCCGACTGAATCTCCCCTCACATCATGTACATTGCCACTCACCTCCGTACCTCGTCGCACCTTCTCTGCCACCTGCAAACTTTTTATTTGGTTAGTGAGCACCGCATCATGATTTGAACACAGACCTTGTACACATTCCATCACCTCCTCCCGGATTTCTCTCTTAGTTTCTGTCCGTCCCTTCTTAATTTCACTCACCTCTTCTCCCACTTCCTCTAATTTTTGTTTAACCTCTTTTATTTCCCGGTGCGTCTCCTCAAGTTCGTCCTCTAAGGCTACCGTGACCGTTTCTACGTGCCTCCTTACCTCCCGGTCCTTCGTCTCCATTGCTTCTGTCACCTCTTCCACCCTCATTGTCAGTTCCTCCCGTACCATCTGACATTGCCTCTGCGTCGCTATTAATTCGTTTTTAATTTCTTTTTGTGTCGCCTTTAACCCTCCTAGTACCGCCGTGTTCTTTTGAACCTGCTCCACTAACTTAGTTTGTCCCTCTGTCAGCTGCTCCACCTCCTCCGTCAGATCTTCTATTCCCCCTTGTAACTTTGCCGTATTATTTCTCACCTCTTTCTCGATACGCTTTTCGCCTCGCTTTACCTCCTCGCGTAGCCCCGAGACCTCCTCACTCATCCCTCTTCGTATTTCCTCCATCTGGTTCCCCATCTGTTCGATTTCCCGGGCGGATTGTTCCCCCATTTCCCGCAATTTGTCCTCCATCCTATTTTCTAACCCCATTAACCCATTTTTCACCCCCTCTAACTGATTCTCTTGAGCGGCCATTCTGTTTTCTACCCCCATTAACCCATTTTTCACCCCTTCTATCCCATTGTCTAATCCCTCAAATTTCTTGTCTAACTCCTTAACGGTACCCCTCGCTTCGTCCCTCATTACCCCCATCATTCTGCTTTCCATTTTCGCACTATCAGCCCTTGCTTCGTCCCTCATTTTGTCCATAAGGGCACCGATTTGTAGCAACAAAAGGTCCGAATCCAACGGCGGCGCTGCTACTGTCGCGGGCGTGGCAAAATTTGGTGCCGCTACACCCACGTGCGCGAGGACGCCATTTTGCACGCCTGCTACTCCCTCAACCGCCTCCTCATTGCTCTCCTCCTCCCTTTCTTCCACATACATTTCCCCTGGTTTCTGGGTTACCCCTAACCCGTCTATCTCCCCCACCGACATCCGATCGCCTTGATTGTCCATGGCGCGATCTCAAAATTCGGGTTTTATAAAACAACACAATTTTGGCAGCTCGTAATTTTGACCAAGATTTTTTTTTTTTTTTAAATTTGGGCCTAACAAATTTAGTCCCGGGTCCGAATCCGACTCCTCGACACCAATTGTTACGGACACGGCTTTTAGATGTTATATTGACCGAGCGGTGGTGTATTTAACCGCGTCCGAACAGTTACTCCCCGATTAGAACCCGATTCCAACCGAACGTTGACTAATCGCGCTACAGATATTCAATTGGGAAACCTCTAAAGCGACCGAAAGAGAAGAAGAGAGAAGAAAGACAGAGTTTGGAGGAAGAACAGATTTATTATACACACACAAGCAATATTTTAGAGCGACCAATATTATTTACAGCAATAGATGGAAAAGAGCAGTCACACAGTGCATTGTTAACTTATTCTATTTCATTTACTTAATCCCCAAGACAAACGAGTAGGACAGGACGTTCACACTCACACGGTGGATATTGCAGGCAGGTAATGGCTCGAGGTTGATTGCTTGAGAGGAAGGCAAAGTCGGAGGCCGCAGCACCCCTCGCGGTTTTGGCGGGAAAACCTCCGTCGCGTATCCGCGGCCGTCACGCGCTGGCTCGGCACACCTGCTCCTCTTCCTGGGGTGGAGCCGTCTCCCTCCGTTCAGCGCGTCTCTCCAACGACAGGGGGGTATTGCAGGCAGGCAGGTAGGTAGGTAGGTAGGTAGGGCTTGCGGTGGATTGCGCTCCTCTTCCAGGTCATCCCCCAGCGTATCTCTCAAGGCCTCTCTTTGGTGCAGCCTCGTTGCTCCTCTCCAGTCATCTCCAGTCATCTCAAAGCAGTCCCCTGCATTCGCTTTTATCACCTCCAGCGAAATCAAGCCGCCGACTCCGAGGGCGCGCCTACCGGGTCACTCACCGCGGTGTTGATTGGCTGTTAGGGCTGGTTCACTCCTTGCTTCTTATGACGAGGTGGAGACACGCCTTTCTTCCCCAACCTTACCTCGTGGCCAATGGTGGTTTGAAGAAAACCAGCCAAAATGCGGAAGGCAATTGGAAGGGAGGTTTTGGGGAAATTGGAAGGGCCTACGCTTATTTTGTTTGATACAATGCAAAGTCAATCTAGTGGAAAACACATACTTAGCCTACATGGAATAAGGAAATACACTATTTAAAAGATATATCGTGACCTGCGTGTATGTTCTATGAAATTAATTAGGAGGACGGCTGCGACCATTATTTACATTACCAGGATGTTACCATACCAAAACCATACTCTTCACATCCGTTACCCTTCCTCCAAAATTGTTACACTCCTCAAAACCCGTTACACTTCTCAAAACCCGTTACACTTCTCAAAATCGTTACACTGCACCCTCCTTTCTTCAGGCACGTCCTCGGGCCTACTAGACTTAACTGAGTGTGACATGTAGGTGTAATTCCCTCTACAATTAACCTGACCCTGAGTGTGACAATTTTAAAACACAAATAAGTATGTCCCCCTATTGCATTGCATCCTGTCTAACAGACTCAAGCCCACAGCTAACCGAATTACGGAATTATTCTGAAACTATACATTTACGGTGGGGAGCATTATTTACAATGACGTGATTTCTTATTTACAACGCAACCCAGGACCTGTGTGTTTTTTTCTTTTCTTTTTAGGGAACAAGAGAAAGAAATTCCTGTTGGGAGGGAGGAGACAGCACGCATTGCATCGATGCACCAGTACCAGTACCAATACCACCAAAGCACCCAAAAGCACCCAAAAGCACCACCAGCACCACAAAGCACCACTCGGTGCGCAGTCACCATGGTTCATAATAAACTCAACAAAACAACTGGTGGTGGTCTTCTCCTTGTCTGCTGGGCCGATGTTCTTCCTGACGTCTTCTGGCTTCATGCGGCCTATTTGGACATAATAAAAAGCACAACTTGTGTTCGTTTTTTATTATTATTTAGGGCCTTAGGGGCCAACTAAGGGTGGTCCACCTGTTTGGCATAGGTGCCACCTTACCGAGGTCCGCAAGCAAGATTCCCTGGCCACTATGGCCGGTCTCCAACAGAGGTGCTCTGCCCCAGAACCTGGGGTCCATCAAGTGGTACTTGGCCGCCGAACAGCGGTCCATAAAGTGGTACATCAACGCAATGCGTGCTGGTTCTGGGAATCTCGGGCGCACAATGGCCACCTCACGCACGCTCCCCTCGGCACCCAATGGCGCACAGGTCATGTGGGAGACAAAAGAAAGACAATTGAGCGAGGGGTAAGGTCACAAGGGTACACGTCAATAAGGCAATGCAAGGTGAAATGCGTACGGAGGCCGAAGTGAGAAAGCTCGTCCCTACCGTACGTCACCCCCCTGTCACCTACACTACCCTTGCTCTTACCCCATATTTACAAAATCTACCCATTTACAAATTCGTCACTACTGTCACGTCTTCCCCATATTTCCCTTATACCAAATTCGTCACCACAATCCCTCTACTTCAAAATTTGCCATCATCAATTCATCATCAATCCTCAAAAGGAGGGAGAGATGGAATTACGCACAATGTCACACCCACGTCATGATGCGTCTCACAACCCAAACATTTGCACAGTAAAAAATAATCAAACATGGCATGGTGTGGAGTACCTGTCACCTCAGGTGAGTGGATGCAGATGGTGTGAGGAGATCCTTCATCCTAACTATCCTCTAAATGATTTTAACACACTTTACACTACCCGGGGTCTTTCCCTGCCAATCCATTGGCCAACTTACACTATGGGTTCTAATAACCAATTCCCATTGGCCAAACTGTGGTGCTCCTCAATTTGGGGTCTCACTCCCCCGATTCATCTCCCGGTGCTCTAGCACAATTTCTGGGCTGCGACGTGTACCTCTCCCAACAGGTCTACCCACCTGCACACCTCCACCACTGTAGTTGCCACCCGAGCTTACCTAGCTCCTCACCCTAACCTAACTACCTGGGGACAGCCCCTCTCCTGGCTCTGTCACCCCATGGTGCCCTCTGGCACTGGGCTACCCGGGTCCGTCCTCCGGATCCTCGGGCCCCATCCACAACAACTACTACCGGCTCCCAGAGCCCACCTGCGGCCTCACCTGGCCGACATCCTTACAGTGGTGGAGTGCCCAAACCAACTACACACACTAACAGGCTACACGCCCAGCCATTTCCACAACACCAACGCACCCATCCACATACCATTCTGTCACCCGCACCACAGATGCCAATATCCAACTACAATTTACCTATACCCTCTACCTAACACTTACACTACCCCGCCCCGGGTATCCTTGATGGGGGTCCACTCTTCCCCCATTCACACCTTCGCACCATCCACTCCACTCCACAATTTCCACCATACTCACTCCACGACCATCCATTCCAATACTCCATACCATTTATTCCATACACCTGCCCTCCATTCACCTGTCGTTGCACACCTGTGCAATCTCACCTGGTGCCACCTGCACCCTCCTTTCTTCCTGGACCATTTGGTCAACACAACACGCAATCACCACTACTCCCTCATACACTGCTCCACACACCTGTTCAGTTGCACACCTGTGCAATCACACCTGTTCCATTCTCACCTGTTCAATCCTCACACACACGGCATCATCTCAGCTAACTACTCCCCTCTGAAACTTGCGCTTCCCAGTCGTCCCTTTAAACTATTGCGCTCCCACGTCATTATCATCCATACTAATCTACCTGCGTCCCCACTACAGGTATCAGTCACTAACTAACCTTAACGTCACCTAATGTCATCTTCGCTAGGGCCCTATCAATATAACCTAACCCACCCGGGCTAGTTTTCACTGCCATACACCCCATAAGCTATTGCTCCTTTGCCCCCCACATGGGAAGGATGGTGGATTTGCCATCCCACCACATCGGGGGTCTCTCACTACCAATTTCGCTCGTCCAAATCCAACAATTCAAAATTTTTTCCATTTACTGCCAATTCTATTCACTTTTCTAAATTTCGTTTTAAATCACTATCACTATCACCATCACCCGTCTACTTATTACATCCTCTCGGTGCGCCAATTCACATCTACAGCCCGGCTTCGTACAGCCGAGCACTGAACGCGGATTCTTTTGTGCTGGCGGCTGGATGCGTCCCGCATTCGGGGCCGGGGCGGGGGCTTACCCGGGCCGAGATCCCACGCATCACCTCGGCGTGGAGCCATCCAATGTCCCGATCTCGACCTGCCGGCACGTCTCAACAAAACGTGGTCGCCATAACGACCCTTCCCATCCAGCTGCCCGCTCCGCCTAGTGGAGCCCGGACGCGGCCGTTCCAAGCGAGGCACAGCGTGGATCGCGCACGGCGGTTCTTTCGAAACCGCCGTGGTTCGGATCCCCGCTGGTTCTCGCGGCACGCGAAGCCCGGCACGCACCGAGGGCCCGAGTCGGCTATAAGTCGTTCTAACCTTTAACCCGGTTATCGTCGACGCCTCACCTGGATGCCTACAAGCATACGCTACCCCTTTCGTGCTCATACATGCAACCGTTTCCATGCTCTTGGTCGTACCTTCTCTAACACACCTCGGTACACTCATTCCGCTCACCGACTTGGTCACACACCTGACCACCGAACACTTTGGCACACATTCGTTGCTCGCACACCTCACCAATACACCGCTTCGCGCCCCTTTCTCGGTCACCTCCTTTGTGACAATCACAGGTGTGCTCTCACCCGCACACCCAACCACGTGTCTCACTACCAATTCCAGCGTGCATTCCCACTCACGCTCTACCATTCCAGGTGTGCATCCTTCCATCCCAGGTGTACATCCTCGCTCACCTATCACAACCAGCTCACGCTCCGTTTCACTCTCACTACTCTCACCTCCACTCTCAGTCGCGCACTCACCCTTACTCTTGACAGCATGCGCTTTCCCCATGCACCCGTCCGTTACACACCTTTCTCGCGCGTCCTCCCGCGCACACTTTTTCGTTACTTCCTCCGTAACACTCACCACAGGCATGCATTCTCCCTTACTCTTGACAGCATGCGCTTTCCCCATGCACCCGTCCGTTACACACCTTTCTCGCGCGTCCTCCCGCGCACACTTTTTCGTTACTTCCTCCGTAACACTCACCACACCGCGCTTCCCTGTGCTCCCTCGCACACGCGCTTTGACCAATTCACTCTTGACGGCACACTCACTCCTCGGCGTGCACTTTTTCCTCACACACCCCATGGTCGGACATTCTCGCACACCCCTTTTTTCGCACACCTGTCCTGTCACACACCTCACCAACGGCCTTTCACGAACACCCGGATCCAAACCAATCCCCAAGCCGACTGAATCTCCCCTCACATCATGTACATTGCCACTCACCTCCGTACCTCGTCGCACCTTCTCTGCCACCTGCAAACTTTTTATTTGGTTAGTGAGCACCGCATCATGATTTGAACACAGACCTTGTACACATTCCATCACCTCCTCCCGGATTTCTCTCTTAGTTTCTGTCCGTCCCTTCTTAATTTCACTCACCTCTTCTCCCACTTCCTCTAATTTTTGTTTAACCTCTTTTATTTCCCGGTGCGTCTCCTCAAGTTCGTCCTCTAAGGCTACCGTGACCGTTTCTACGTGCCTCCTTACCTCCCGGTCCTTCGTCTCCATTGCTTCTGTCACCTCTTCCACCCTCATTGTCAGTTCCTCCCGTACCATCTGACATTGCCTCTGCGTCGCTATTAATTCGTTTTTAATTTCTTTTTGTGTCGCCTTTAACCCTCCTAGTACCGCCGTGTTCTTTTGAACCTGCTCCACTAACTTAGTTTGTCCCTCTGTCAGCTGCTCCACCTCCTCCGTCAGATCTTCTATTCCCCCTTGTAACTTTGCCGTATTATTTCTCACCTCTTTCTCGATACGCTTTTCGCCTCGCTTTACCTCCTCGCGTAGCCCCGAGACCTCCTCACTCATCCCTCTTCGTATTTCCTCCATCTGGTTCCCCATCTGTTCGATTTCCCGGGCGGATTGTTCCCCCATTTCCCGCAATTTGTCCTCCATCCTATTTTCTAACCCCATTAACCCATTTTTCACCCCCTCTAACTGATTCTCTTGAGCGGCCATTCTGTTTTCTACCCCCATTAACCCATTTTTCACCCCTTCTATCCCATTGTCTAATCCCTCAAATTTCTTGTCTAACTCCTTAACGGTACCCCTCGCTTCGTCCCTCATTACCCCCATCATTCTGCTTTCCATTTTCGCACTATCAGCCCTTGCTTCGTCCCTCATTTTGTCCATAAGGGCACCGATTTGTAGCAACAAAAGGTCCGAATCCAACGGCGGCGCTGCTACTGTCGCGGGCGTGGCAAAATTTGGTGCCGCTACACCCACGTGCGCGAGGACGCCATTTTGCACGCCTGCTACTCCCTCAACCGCCTCCTCATTGCTCTCCTCCTCCCTTTCTTCCACATACATTTCCCCTGGTTTCTGGGTTACCCCTAACCCGTCTATCTCCCCCACCGACATCCGATCGCCTTGATTGTCCATGGCGCGATCTCAAAATTCGGGTTTTATAAAACAACACAATTTTGGCAGCTCGTAATTTTGACCAAGATTTTTTTTTTTTTTTAAATTTGGGCCTAACAAATTTAGTCCCGGGTCCGAATCCGACTCCTCGACACCAATTGTTACGGACACGGCTTTTAGATGTTATATTGACCGAGCGGTGGTGTATTTAACCGCGTCCGAACAGTTACTCCCCGATTAGAACCCGATTCCAACCGAACGTTGACTAATCGCGCTACAGATATTCAATTGGGAAACCTCTAAAGCGACCGAAAGAGAAGAAGAGAGAAGAAAGACAGAGTTTGGAGGAAGAACAGATTTATTATACACACACAAGCAATATTTTAGAGCGACCAATATTATTTACAGCAATAGATGGAAAAGAGCAGTCACACAGTGCATTGTTAACTTATTCTATTTCATTTACTTAATCCCCAAGACAAACGAGTAGGACAGGACGTTCACACTCACACGGTGGATATTGCAGGCAGGTAATGGCTCGAGGTTGATTGCTTGAGAGGAAGGCAAAGTCGGAGGCCGCAGCACCCCTCGCGGTTTTGGCGGGAAAACCTCCGTCGCGTATCCGCGGCCGTCACGCGCTGGCTCGGCACACCTGCTCCTCTTCCTGGGGTGGAGCCGTCTCCCTCCGTTCAGCGCGTCTCTCCAACGACAGGGGGGTATTGCAGGCAGGCAGGTAGGTAGGTAGGTAGGTAGGGCTTGCGGTGGATTGCGCTCCTCTTCCAGGTCATCCCCCAGCGTATCTCTCAAGGCCTCTCTTTGGTGCAGCCTCGTTGCTCCTCTCCAGTCATCTCCAGTCATCTCAAAGCAGTCCCCTGCATTCGCTTTTATCACCTCCAGCGAAATCAAGCCGCCGACTCCGAGGGCGCGCCTACCGGGTCACTCACCGCGGTGTTGATTGGCTGTTAGGGCTGGTTCACTCCTTGCTTCTTATGACGAGGTGGAGACACGCCTTTCTTCCCCAACCTTACCTCGTGGCCAATGGTGGTTTGAAGAAAACCAGCCAAAATGCGGAAGGCAATTGGAAGGGAGGTTTTGGGGAAATTGGAAGGGCCTACGCTTATTTTGTTTGATACAATGCAAAGTCAATCTAGTGGAAAACACATACTTAGCCTACATGGAATAAGGAAATACACTATTTAAAAGATATATCGTGACCTGCGTGTATGTTCTATGAAATTAATTAGGAGGACGGCTGCGACCATTATTTACATTACCAGGATGTTACCATACCAAAACCATACTCTTCACATCCGTTACCCTTCCTCCAAAATTGTTACACTCCTCAAAACCCGTTACACTTCTCAAAACCCGTTACACTTCTCAAAATCGTTACAATACGTTACACTCCTCGGATTATCGTTACGTTACCTATATCGTGGTATCGGTGCGTAGGGAAGTCCCAGATCACCTGCTCCCCCATGTATGTACCCATAACTTCCAAGTTCGTAAATCATATTGGACAAGACAAGACACACTCACCTTTTAAAGAAGACTTGCTTGTCCAATTGATCGCATCGGTGCCTCCAAGATTGTCAGGGAATTTGTACTGGGGGACTCACAGGACTCCAATGACCGCACACAGGTTTACAAAAGGTCTGGTTTATTAACTGGTTATACACTTCATTCCCTTTACCAAATAATACCGCATAATTCAATAGACCAGGTTAACTCTTTTCGCTAATGCCTTCTCGTTCGGCTGATGTTCCTCCGCCATGGTCCCGTTCGTCAGAGCTCCTCGTAGCAAGTCCTCGTTCATTCCATCGTTCCGTCGGGCAGGGCTTCTGAGGACAAGTGTACTTTACTCAACGTTTGCTCTCGTTATATCGCCAAACTGGACTTAATCTCCTCTCCGCTAATGTCCCGAGGTCATGCATCGCACCGAGTCCTGGCATCAGCTCGCTCCCCTCCTGCTGTGTAAATGGAAATCACAGCAGGGGGGGGTGCTCTAGCCTGGGGCCTTGACCAGGTGTTTCAAGAGATTACATTGTTCATACACATAAAATGTATCTGCTTTGTTACCAGGTTAATTAATAAGTTACCAGGGCCAATCAATATGTTACACTGAGTTACACTTCCACAGGAGGAACCAAGTAATGCTCTAGAAAAGTTAATACAAAGGGGCACCCTACATCTGGCAATTAAAATACATTTACTTCTTTATGGAGCTGTAAGAATCAAATTGGCACCCCTTTATATGAACTTTATATCATGTTATTATCGTTATGATTATCAATACCACGTCTGCCCAACTTCGGCAGGCAATTTAAAGTGGTGATATTTCCACAAAGTGAATATTTCTTCTGGGACCCTACAACTTTCAGCAACCACACCACCAGAGGGCGGTATTTCCATCACATGCATACAAACTCATATATACTGGCAACGGTTCCAAACCAAAGCGTTCAGAATCATTGGAATCTCCCGCGATGAAGCTAACTCGAAGGGCCTTTCACTCACTCACCGCAGGCAGGTTGGTGGTCTTTCCGTCTTCTACGACTCCTCCCTGGCCTTGCCCCCCCCCCCCCCAGCTCTCTCTGGGATCTATCCCCCAAATATTCCTACAGGTCGCACAAGATCTGCCTGCAACCCTCTTATGGTTAAACTGCCAAAATCAAGACTCTCTGCTCACCTTCACTCCTCTTTTCTCCCGCCTCTGGAACAAACTCCCTCACTCTCTTCAATCCCACTCCACCCTCCAGGTCTTTAAAACAGCTGTTCACCACCATGTCTTATCTTCCCCCATCCAAAACCTTGATCTTTTGTACCCCCGCTAATTTCACCCCAAATCCACTTTTTTGAAATACCAACTTCTGTCCTGGATGTCCTTGGTGTCCTTGTGTTTTATACTTCTCCCACCCCCCCCCCTCTTCCCACACCTCCTCCCCCCAAGCCCTCTCCCTCCCACACATCTCCCTGCTCTCAAATGTTGTGTTTGTGTGCTTCCCCTTCTCTCCCCATCTTGTCCTTCCGCTCCCTCTTTTTATATATTTTGTTTGTCTGTTTGATTTGTTTGTGAAATAAATGTTAGCTCTTTCACGAGCCTCGATTGTGTATACAAAAAAAAAAAAAAAACGGTACCCACCCTATGGGCGGGGCTTCAATTGGGAGGCCCAAATGAAAAGGCTAAATATCATAAATTGAAGGCTTTTTTTCTTTTAAATGATTTATATAAACATCCGTTAAATCTCGATCGGTGCAGCCGTTTGGGCGGCACCCGGGAAAATAACGTCATGCGGGAGCAAGTATCAGCAGGATGTGGCAGTGTGGGAGTCCACGTTTCTGATCCTCCTTCATGCCGAAGTAGCCCACCACTTCTCCAAGCATTCCGCTCTTCAGATCCGCCATGACAGATTTAAGCTTGATACTGAAGACGCGTGCAGTTAGCACTCCCGATGTTGTATGTACTCCCGTGTCCTCTAACAACCTGTGTCCTTATAAAAGGTCTTTGTCCGAGGTCACCGAGTTCGATCGGTGCAGCTGTGCAGCGATTTGTGCAGCACCCGGAAAGCAACATCGTCACAATGAGAACAATGAACGTTATGCGAACGTGAATGTTATGCGGGAGTCAAAACCTGAGAATGCTGGATGCCAAAGCTGAAATTGGGAAAACTAAATAGCCTCTTTTACTCCAGGAGATCCCAGGATTAACCACCCAAAATAGCGTTGCGATCGGTTCAGCAGTTTTTACGGTACCTTCGAACAGACAGACAGACAGACACAGACTGACGGACATTTGGCAAATTATAATAAGATGAGCAGAATACCCGCCCTACCGGATATCTTGTCCCAAGTGTGTATATGCAACATGTTCTTCTGATACATCCCTTTATCTGGGTGGTTTTGTGTATAGGCAACAGACAGCTGACTCAATCGCTCTGAAAAACTAGATAGTATTCAAAGAATACTTACCCTGTGCAGTCTTCAGAAGGTGTACCACGTGACATATGACGTCATAATTATCAATAAAAATTGTAGAGGAGGAGCGGCTCCTATGGTGAAAATTTCCGCACGTATGCAACTGATCGATCGTTTAAACCTGCTTTTCGCTTCGCGAGCACAGGGTAAGAAAATAACCTGGGTTATGCAAAACATGCGTACTGCTTATTTTTATAAATAATACATCGTGGTTATATACAATACCGGTCAAAAGTTTTAGAACACCTCAATGTTTCCAGTTTTTATTGAAACACCCCCATGCCACTCCCATCGGGAGCGGGTGCTTCGAGTAACAACTTGGAACTAATGTGCTGTACGCGTGTGATTGGAGGAATGAAATGCTCATTCCTGGCAAGGAAATATTAGTCATCAGCAAATGTTGCAACAGGTGCACAGCTTACCATGAGTGTCAATACTTTTCGCAACATTGATATTATTGAAATGACAATTCTTCACTCCAACAACAACAAATTAAATAATTTTCTTCAAAAATAAAGCTTTATATTGAAACAGTATGAATTTCCTTGGAATAATTATATTATAATGATGAAATCCACGTGATTGTGCAGTTAGAAATCCCTAATACCCGTTTCTGCGTGTCTGATCTTTTGCCTTAAATACTTTGGGGTAAATCTCACACAGAAAGATCCTGGAATCATATTTAGGACATTGGCCTATTCACCACAGCGAGCTACAAATTTTTCTGCCCGCTTGCAGAATCAATTGACATTTGCACAATGCAGTTGTGCAGACATTTTAACGGTCATTAATATATTTTGGACGATTACCGAGCAGTTCGTTCGCAGGCTGAACCACAATGCTAATGAAACATGGCGCAGCAAGTGGTCAAACTATCAGCAATGGCAGCACCCTTCTCAGGCTTCCTTTTGGCAGGCAATGCAACCATGATGAATCCACATATTACGGTATTTTTGAGGAAATATTGCAGAAATGAGGTGATGTGGCAAATATATACCATGAAGTGGTGAACATAATATACCCAACACCACAACTCCATCTTGGACTGGGATGACATTATTCGAATTATTCAAAATGCTCTATTCAGGGCAAAGGTTCTGCGGAAGCATGACTTTCTTTGGTGGGCTTGCAATCTTGGATGGATGGATGTCTGATGTAGGATAGTCGACCAAAGGTACAGGAATTTGACATTTAGCTAGGGTGACAGCAATCGCTCACTTACTCTTCCCGAAAGACCGCCCTTCGTGACCTTCCTCATTTAAAAAACGTGGGATCTTTACGTCCATAACTAATGCAAACAGACGGGACACCCAATTTAACACCTATTTGAGGGACAACGTACACATTGATGTCTCGCCCAGCCTGAGAAACACAAGGATGGCAGTTTATAGTTGTGCCAAGAATTGAACGCAGACATGAAAGCTCAGAATTGAGTTATATTCACCTACAAGGTCTTCATCCGCAGCTTGATGGAGTATTGCTCTCCCCTCTGGGCTGGTTCCACTGACTTACACCTTGCTCAGCTTGACGCCGTGGAAACCAAGGTCTTCAAGATTATTGTAATCTCCTGCAATGAAGTCAAGTCTATGGGCCTATCACTTTCCAATCACAAACAGTTCGGTTATCTTTCTGTCTTCTACCGCCTCCTTCCTGGTATTGCACCCTCTGCCCTCTCCGTGCTTTGTCCCCCTCCCCTCATCCCCCATGGGTTTCTGCATGGCACATGTGGTTCACCATCAAATCCTTTCTGGTGAAACTCACAAAATCCACAATCATTGCTCAACTCCACCCATTCATTCCTTCTTTTTTTTCCTACCTGTGGAACCAACTTCCACATTCTCTTCAATGTCATTCTTCCTTCCAAGTCTTCTCGGCAGATATTCACTGACATATCAGACAATCCCCCATCCAAAACAAGGATATTTTCTCCACCCGCTAGCTCCTCCCCCCCACATCCAACCCATCCTTCTGCTGTTCCTTTTGTACTCTTTTTTTTTTTTAAACAGAGTTGAGGCTCATGGAGGAGCTGGAACATAGAACAGATCAGGACGCAACAGAATAAAACGAGCAGCAGGATGGGGAGAACACACAACAGCAAGGTTGAAGGACAAAATAGAGAGAGACTTCAAAGATAAGGGATGTGAGGACTATGGGACACACATCCGGTGGACAAGTTGGAGATAGAAGCAAACTCTCAAGAGGGAAAACAGGAAAGTTGGAAATAGGTGGGCTTGGGGAGAGTTAACGGGGTTAGAAAAGGTCATGGGTTTGGATTGATGTGATATGAGATGGAGGTGAATAGCTGTCTTGAAAACCTGGAGGGAATAATGATATTGAAGAGGATGTGGAAGTTAGTTCCACAGGTAGGAGGAAACAGGAATGGACGAGTGAAGGTGAGCAGTGATCCTGGATTTAGGTATTTTAACCAGAAGAGGATTGTTGGCAGATTTTGTGCATCTTGCAGAAACCTGTGGGGAATAAAGCACTGAAAGAGCAAATGTTGCAAGACGAGAAGGGAGGCGGTAGAAGACAGAGAGACCACCGACCTGCCTGTGATAGGAAAGTCATCAGCCTTATTGCACCCTAATTTGTTCTGCATTCTCTCTCTTCCACGAAACGTGGAATAAGAAATAAGAAAACTTGGCAACGCATAAACCACTAGAAATAGCGGTGTTTGGGGCATATTAACATACATCGTCGTCAGGGCATGTTAACCAACGTACATCGTGCATTTTAGATAAGGATTGTTAAATAAATGGTGCACAAAGCTACTAAAATAAGCCAAAAATACTTGGAAAAGTACCTGGAAGAAGGAGTGTGCCTCTGCACAACGAACGAGCAGGAGAACTTTCTCAACTCCCCAGAGGGGCTGGGATCTTGCAGCTGCTCATACTGCAGACTCCTGATGACATTGACCGGTACAAGGCCCGAAACTGTGGATGGACACCCAAACCATCGACCATTGCTGCCAGTGTGTGGACTTTGAACCTTGTGGGAATGCCTCCAGTGAACGTACAATAGCAGGCTCGGTGACATTTAATGAACATCTACAATTGCAAAGCCAATGCCGTGTGTCATTAACAACAAAATAATGGCTACCAACTCTTCTACAAAGGACATCTTCATGACGTGAAAATACATGAAGCTTGTGGGAGCTATATTTGCGTGGGAGCCAGATGTGCCAGGTAAACTTCCCTGAGCGACACAGTGTGTGTGTGTGTGTGTGTGTGTGTGTGTGTGTGTGTGTGTGTGTGTGTGTGTGTGTGTGTGTGTGTGTGTGTGTGTGTGTGTGTGTGTGTGTGTGTGTGCGTGTGTGCGTGTGCGCAGCAGCTCCACAACGAGCCTTTGATCGTGTTAAAAAAAAAAGAAAGACCACAAAAGTTCATAGAACACCTTACCCCACAGTCATGAGAAAAAGGACATTGCGTTTCCAAGCACAATCTATATTTCCTACAAGATGCCATTTTGTCTGAATCTCGATATTCCCCAACGCTGAGTGCATGGCAAATTTTGTTGATCAAATAGCGTAAAATGGCATAATATTTTGTCCATGTACTGCTAAACTGGAGGTTTTTGGAAGTGACAATAAGGGAATTTGTGTTTTACACTGTTCAAGTATAAAATTCAATTGAAATAAAATAAAGGTTTTAAAGCTGTAGAAAAGAAAACTTTTTCCCAGAATTTTACTGCCGAGTTAGTCACGATTACACCACCATGCCAACACGTTACATTAGTTGTGCATGTATGCTTCAGACGAGGCTCTGTACAATTTGCCAAATACAGAGCTAAAGTACTGCGAAACCATATATATATATATATATATATATATATATATATATATATATATATATATATATATATATATTCTTGCGGATCTCGTGTTACGGCGCTCCCCTTACCGAGGGGGGTTTAATCCCCTCATCTATTAAGCTGGCCGTCCTAGTCCTAGAAGATATCACGCTCCTTTGTGGGGTTGAGATTGACCAGGGTGACTGGTCAATGGGTTCCCAGATACCTTTGCCAACCTCTCCGCAAAGCAGGACGATACTTCTGCTCGAGCCACGGACAAGATGGAAGATTGCCGAGCGGTTTAGCAATCCGAAGCTCGAGCCGTTAGCAATAAAAATAACCCGATTCTGAGCGGTTCTAATCGTGCCACAGGTACTCAATGGGGAAAAGACAAAGACGATTGGATGAGAGGAAACCAAAAGGTAAGGAAAGAACAAATATGATTTATTAACTACACTAAAAGAGGAAATGAAAGGCAAGAATATACAAAAGAAGGAAATAAAAGGACATAGGGCAACCTTATACAGTCTTATATTATCACACGCCCAGGACAGTACAAACAAACTTACACGAATGGGGAATAGCAGGTAGAAGGAGAAGGATCAAGCAGATGGTTTCAGGCTCCGGGTCCGCCGCGAAGAATGGCAGGCAGCTTCGCATGTCGTTGGCGTGCGACCAGACCTTATAATTATGTGGGGGACTGGGATGCTGCATACGTAATCTTCGTGCCAACTCTCTCTCGCCCAACGTTCGTCTCAGAGGGTACCCTCGCGCAGGTTGCTCCAACAACGTGACAATCAATCGAGCGCTCCCCGCGCAGTTCGTTCACAATCAGCATCCCCCGGCGCAGTCCGTTCACAATCGCCATCCCCTGGCGCAGTCCGTTACGATCAGCATCCCCCGGCGCAGTCCGTCAAAGGGCTTCGTGCTCGCGCTTATATCATCGCTTGGAAAATCAAGCCGCCTTCATAGGGCTACGCCTACTAACGAGCACACCTCAGCTCTGGTTGGTCAGCGAGGGCTCACTGGCTCCACCCTCGACGGCTCATGGGCGAGGCCACACCTCTTCCCGTGGCTCCGCCCCTTCTTTCCTCGAGCCGACCGCATGTTCAATGGCGTTTGGAGCGAACGCTAAGGCAGCGACGACGGCAATAAGATTATGTGAGAGCATTAGGAAGGACAAGCCCCGCCTGTAGGTGCTATTGGCACTTTGGAGAGAGAGAGAGATTGGGGGTAATTGAAGGGGCCTAGGTTATTTGATTAATACAATGCAGAGTCAAACTATTGGGAACAGATCCTTACCTGAAACACATACTAATGAGATAACTAAAAAAGAAGCCTATGGTGTCCAACGTGTTGCAATATGACCTAACTAGGGTGCGACCTTTGACCTTTACACCAAAAATGGGAATATTTACAGGGGATTATTTATAAGAGAATATTACAGATATTTACAACGTGGAGGGTTCTAAAAACCGCAACACAGCACCCTCATTACCTCCAGGGCCGTCCCGGCCCGACAGAACTTTAACTTAGTGTGACACTCAGGTGTGGTAACCCTCTACTATTAACTTCACCCTGAGTGCGACATTTTTAAAACAACTAAGTATGTCCCGCCTGCTGCGTTGCATTCGATCTAACTGAATCACGCCCACAGGATAACCGAATCACGGAATTAATTTCAAAACTAAACATTGACGGTGGGGAGCATTATTTACAAAGACACCATTTGGTATTTACAAATGCGAACCCAGGACATGTCTTTTGGGAAACAAAAGAAGATGTTTTGAAAAGAGTAAAGGCATGCACTGCACTGCACCGATACCACCAGCACCAAAAAGCACCAATATTCGAAAAGCACCAATATGCACAAAAAGCACCAAAAGCACTATCCGGTGCACAGTCATACATTTCAAGAATAATGATGCCTTGCGACGTCTTCTCTGCTGGGCTGATGTTTCTGGACGACTTCTATGCTTGCGGCCTATTTAGTAATAAAAAGAAGGCACAAAACGTGTCCATTTCTTTAATTATGGCCAGCAGGGGCCAACTAAGGTGGTCCACCTGCATGGCTTAGGTGCCACCTTTACCATGGTCCGCAAGAAAGATCTCCCTGGCCACAATGGCCGGTCCCCAGCAGAGGTGCCAGGCCCCAAAACGTGGGGTCCATGAATGTGGTGCTCGGCCACAGACCTGTGGTCCATATGGTGGTGCTCGGCCACAACAACGTGCGGTCCATAAGTGTGGTACCGGTCCAGGCAGGCAGCAGCGAGGGTGCGGGCACACAACTGTAGGCACCTGCACACTCCCCCCGGGCCCAAAAGAAACAAATCCAATAGTGGGGGAAGGAGGACAAGCAAGCAGCGGGGCAAGATCGCAAGGGTACACATCAACACAAGGTAAAGCAGAGGTGAGGTGCGCAGGAGAGCGAGCCGAGAAAGCTCGTCCCTACCGTACGCCCCCCCCCCCCCGTCACCTAATCTACCCTTGCCCTTACCCCGTATTTACACAATTTACAAATCCGTCGCAATAGTCCTGTCTTCCCCATATCTCCCCTAATTCCAAATTCGTCCACAATCCCTCCAACCAAATTTGCCATAAAGCCCAATTTCTCATCAATCCCTCCTTAGGAGGAAGAGATGGAACATAACAAGCACAATGTCACCCCAATTTCATGATGCGTCTTATATACCAGACATCTGCAAAAAACGGTGGTGTGGAGTCCTGTCACCTTGGTGAGTGGATGCAGATGGTGCGAAGAGACTTTCAATCCTAACTATACTCTAAATGACTTTAACACACTTTACTCTACCCGGGGTCTTTCCATGCCAAACCATTGGCCACTTTTACTCTATGCGGTTCTAAGAACCGAACTCCCATTGACCAAACTGTGGTGCTCACCAATTTGGGGTCTCACTCCCCCGATTCTTTACCCTGTGCCCTCGCACAATTTCCGGGCTGGGTCGTGTGGCGCTCCCAGCAGGTCCGCTCACCTGCACACCTCCGCCACTGCAGTTGTCTCCCGAGCTTACCTGCTCCTTACCCTAACCTACCTGGGGAAGGCCCTCTGGCGCTCTCACCCCCTACCGCCCTCTCTGGTGTCGGGTTACCCGGGTCCGTCCTCCGGATCCTCGGGCCCCATTGAACAACTACTGGCTCCCAGAGCCTACCTGCGGCCTCACCTGGCCGACAGACTAACAGTGGCGGAGTGCCCATTCAATCACACTCACCAACAGGCCACACGCCCAGCCAATTTACTCCACTAATGCACCCAACACAACACTTCTGTGCTACTACTCGCACCACAGATGCCAATATCCAACCACAATTTACCTACTCCCTCTACCTACTTTTAAACTACCCTGCCCGGGTATTCGTGAAGGGGGTCTGTTGTGGAAAACCAATCAGGTCCACACAACTTTAGTCCAACTGGTGGTTTAATTCCATTTAGATCATGACATCATCCTGTAATGCAGGAAATGCAATAAGTATACGATGTGGCATCACATGGGACCATTCATAACGTTCAATGCAAGCAAGCTGGATATTCTATGCTGGCGTACCGTTAGCGAGTCTACCAGATGTAACGTGTCACAGGAGAAGTCTCGGAGCACCGTCCGCAGCAGCGGGTCTTATAGTCACGCCCCTAGCGGTGTCAACGAGCAGCGAGCATCACCCCCGGGTTCAGTACGAATACGATTTCACTACAGGTTCAGTACGAATACGATTTCACTACATTCCCCCCCCCCCCCCATCAGAATTATACGGCGGTGCGGCTAGAAGCGAGCGAGCGTCAGCACGAACAGGGTACGGAACGTCAGTCGACCCAACCGTATCGGGCCGGGCGGCGAATTTCTCTGCCAGCACGCGTCCGAAATTCCCCGGGTACGGCATCACGTATCCCTGTGTCCCCGGCGTCGGAGGCGCCATCAGGGTCGGGTGACGAAGGGGGTAACTCCAAGTCGTCGGGCCCAGGTAGACCCGGCGAGGGGAGAGTCGGTAGACTTTCGGCGATGGGAGCGTCGGGAGAGGCCATAGTCTCATAGATGGGTTCGGTCGGTCCGTCCGATTCCCTACTCAGGTCGGCGACCCCGCAAGGGGCAAGGTGACGGACGGAGACAGTAGTCTCACGGCCATCAGTCGTCATCACACGAGCATGCTCAGGATTAGCCTGGAGAATCTGCACTTTGTCCACGAGGGGGTCGTACTTGCTCGCGCGAACCGCCCGTTTAAGGTAGGCCGGCCCGGGCCCAGCGAGCCAACTGGGCAAAGACCGTATACACCCCGTGCTCCTGGGGTGGTGGAAAAGTCGCTCGTGGGGAGTTTGGTTGGTTGCCGTACACAGGAGAGCCCTGATCGAGTTCAACGCCGCAGGTAGCGACCAAGCCCATTTATCGAGGCCCCGGCCGAGGGTCCGGAGGTTGAGCATGACGGCCCTCCAGATAATCCCGTTGAAGCGTTCGATCTGCCCATTAGCCTGGGGTCTGTACGGCGTGGTGTAACTAGAAGCAATGTTATTTTGGAGCAGATAGCCACGCACCTCCTGAGACAAGAAGACCGCACCCCGGTCGGTATGGACATAGGCCGGGTACCCGAACATTGAGAAGAAGTTCTGTAAGCATCGCATCACCGTGGCAGCAGTCATGTCCGCGCACGTATAAGCAAAGGGGAATCGCGAGTACTCATCGACGATAGTGAGCAGATAGCGAGAGCCGCTCGACACCGGCAATGGGCCCTTGAAATCCATCGCCAAGCGTTCCCACGGTCGCGTAGCCTTAACCAGAGTCCCCATGGGAGGGTTATAGAAACGCGGTTTGATTTCCGCGCAGATAGCGCAGTTGCGACAGATACGGCGGATATCGTCAATCGAGTATGGGAGATTGCCACGCCGCACAAAATGAGCGAAACGCGTTATGCCGGGATGGCCCGCAGTGGCATGCAGCACCCGTAGGCCCTCCAAAGAGGTGATACCCGCGCATGTAGCCGGTCGTGATAAGACATCGGCGGCCCGGTTATCCTTCCCCGGGCGATATTTGATGGTGTAACAGAAGTCGGCGAGTTCGATACGCCAGCGAGTGATTTTCTCATTCTTAATGCGCTGGGCGTGTAAGGTGTCGTACATGAACGCAACGCTTTGCTGGTCCGTGATGATTTTGAAGCACCGCCCGAGTAAGTACGGGCGCCATCGCCGAATAGACTCGACGATCGCATACGCTTCCTTTTCGACGGACGAGTGTCTCCGCTCAGCGGTGGTAAGAGTCCGTGAAAAGAAAGCCACGGGACGCCCCCCTTGGGAGAGGGTCGCCGCGATGGCCTGATCCAAGGCGTCACTTTCGAGGACGAAAGAGCCGCTCTCGTCGATTGTCGCCACGGCGGCTCGGGCGATGTCGGCCTTAAGGCCTTCAAAGGCCGCCAATGCAGCCGGACTCAGTGGGAAGGTGTCGCAGGCCACGAGGGGGCGAAGTTTCGCGGAGAAACTTTGCACCCATTTGGAGTAATGGGCGAATAGCCCGAGGGCGCGCTTCAGGGATGCCCGATCACAGGGAGGGGCCATGTCGAGCAAAGGTCGCAGACGCTCCTTATCCGGAGCGACAGAGCCATGGGTCACGGTGTACCCCAGAAGATCTATCGTGCGTAGGGAGTATTGGCACTTATCCTCGTTCATAGTTAAGTGATACCTCTGCGCGACCTCAAGGAAGCACTTCAGATTAGCATCATGGTGCCCTTGGTCATATCCACAAACCGTAAGATTATCGAGGTAGACGAAAACATCGGTTAAGTGCTCCCGCGCAATGAGGTCATCCATGGCCCTCTGGAAAGAAGGGACCCCGTTCGTTACCCCAAAAGGCAATCGCGTAAATTGGTACAACCGCTGCCCCGACTCAAAAGCGGTATAGATACGATCCGCCCTAGAGATAGGGATCTGGTGGTACGCACTACGGAGATCGAGAGTGCTATAGACCGAATACTGGGACACCTGTTGCACCAGCGCGTCCATCCCCGGAAGGGGGTAGGCATCCAGCTGTGTAAAGCGGTTAATCGTTTGGGAATAGTCGATTACCATGCGTCTGCGGTGGGCCTCGCTGCGCACCACCAAGACCTGGGCGCGCCACGGCGACCTGCTAGGTTCTATGATGTCGTCTTTCAAGAGCTGAGCCGTTTCGTCCGCAATGAATTGCATGTCTGCGCGAGAGTAGCGCCGTGATTTCACCGCGACAGGGGTGCAGTCGGAGGTTAGATTGGGGAACAGCGAAAGCGGCTGGATGTCCATTTGCGCTAGGGCACACACCGCAAGCGCGTCGTCCGCCCCCACAACAAGCGTGTCAGGCCCACCAAACTCCATTACCAGACGTCCATGCAGCTTAAGAAAATCGTGTCCTAACAGAATATCAGCACATAAAGCGGGTAAAACCATAAGGTGTACATCAGGAAAAACCCGTCCCTTTAGCACGAGTTTCAATCGGCATTCCCCCTTCGTGCTGAGTCGAAGCCCCTGGGAAGCCATGAAGATCCATCTCCTAGACCTCCAGATCCGCCATCCATGCCTGAGCCCAAGTCGCTGGTCGATAAAACTATCCGTAGACCCTGTATCCACCAAGGTCCGAACACAATGGCCTTCGACCATGAGGGGAATAAGGGCTTGAGCCAGGCCAGACAAGGCTGCTGGGAGTGGGACTGAACCCCCCGAATGGGTCGGACAAGCCTCGCGGGTGGATCCTATGCCAGCAGCAGTTTTGCGGTCGTGGCCGGAGTATGCGTTGTCCATGGGGAATCCATTAATGCCATCAGAGGGCTTTCCCAAGCATTCCGGTGTTTCGCGATTCAAAATCTGACAATTCTGACGGGAAAAGGCCTCCGTAGTATTTGAAAACGCCTTTTGACACTTTTGGCAGGAAAAGGCCTCCGTAGTATTCGAAATCGCCTTTTCCGGGGTGAGGGCCACCGTTAGCTCGTGGACGACACGAGGAGAACGTTCCGCTGGGGCTTGGCGAGGCTTCAAAGCCCCTTGCGTGGCCCGGAGTTTGGTCAAGGACACGTACTTCGTGCCCGATTGAGGATGAGACTGTGGTGGCTGTCCGGTGACGCCCGCCAAGGACGTCTGAGCGCCCAGGGGCCCGCAGAGAGGGGCCCTCCCCTTCGAAGACGGGTAAGGCGCCGGGTTTCGGGCTCGGCTCGCAGGCTCCGCAATGAGCCCATTCAAGGTCGCCGCGACCGCGCGACCGCGACCGCGCGATTCAATGAGCCGCGAGCCGCGTGCCGTTTTCCTGCACACTTTCGCGTAATGTCCCTTTTGCGAGCACAAATGGCATATAGCGTCTCGTGCCGGACACACGGGCCGGGCATGGCGTGGCCCCCCCACAGAAAAAGCATGCGGCCCCGCGTAAGGCCTTGGGTCTGGTCGTAGCGGCAGCCGTCAGGACTGGGTCTTCCTCCGGAGCATCCCGGAGTTCCGCGAGCAGGTCCGCATCCTCGGCGGTAGCACTCTCCGGCCGGCCGTGTAGTGTAGTGCCCGCCAAGAGGTGCGTGCGATCATAGGTGTTCGATTGCATCCGCGCTTCGGTGTATACTTTCCCTTGCTCGAGTGCCGTAGCGAAGGTCATGTTGGTCTTCTCTAAGAGCTTGAGCCTTAGTTCCTGGGAGGAGACCCCTGCAATGAAGGCATCTAAAAGAAGATCATCCTGAGCCTGCGCGGGAGTCCGTGGCTCCTTGATGCTGTCCAGCAAGAGCTGCCGGAGCTCCTGGGCATAGTGGTCCATCGCCTCGTTGGGTTGCTGACGTCGCGTTAGCAGCAAATATCGTGCATACACCGGGCTTTTGTCCTTTATGTACAGCCGTTTGAGCTCCATGATCGAGAGGTCATACGTCGCGAATTGAGCGATGGAATTGTACACCTTGTAGTCGATTTTTGAATGAAGCGTTGCTAGCTTCGCGGCAGCCGTCGACGCGGTCTCAGGCTCATCAAAATGATTCTCCAATGTTCTGAGCCAGTGCTTCAGTTGCAAGCCACCATCCGGGGCTTGCGGTTCGGCGCAGAATACGGCAACTGCCAGCGTCTTGTTGCCAGCCATGTCGGTAGATATAAATGGAATTAAGTGTTGTGGAAAACCAATCAGGTCCACACAACTTTAGTCCAACTGGTGGTTTAATTCCATTTAGATCATGACATCATCCTGTAATGCAGGAAATGCAATAAGTATACGATGTGGCATCACATGGGACCTTTCATAACATTCAATGCAAGCAAGCTGGATATTCTATGCTGGCGTACCGTTAGCGAGTCTACCAGATGTAACGTGTCACAGGAGAAGTCTCGGAGCACCGTCCGCAGCAGCGGGTCTTATAGTCATGCCCCTAGCGGTGTCAACGAGCAGCGAGCATCACCCCCGGGTTCAGTACGAATACGATTTCACTACAGGTTCAGTACGAATACGATTTCACTACAGGGTCCATCTTCCCCATCCACTCCTTTCGCACCAACCACTCCACTCCACGTATTCCACACTACTCACTCCACACCATCCATTCCATACTCCATACCATCTATTTCATACTCCATACCATCTATTCCATACTCCATTCTCACTTGCCACCTGTATTCCACTTGCATGCCATGCAAGTCAATCACTCAATGCACAATCACACCCATACTCAATACTCTGCTCAATACACTTCCACTTCTCCACACAGCTGTACTCCACTTGCACAGCTGGTGCCCACACACCTGGTGGCACTTGCACCCTCCTTTCCTCCAGGACCATTCACTCAATACCATGCCAATCATCATGCTCACCACAAAGAACTTCCATACCAATTCCTCATTTCAGCACTCTCACTCCAAACACATAGCATCATCTAAGCTGACTACTCCCTTCTGAAACATGTGCTCCCCATCTTCCCTTATACTATGCACTCCCTCGTCGGTATCATCCAAATTAATCTACCTACGTCCCCTACTACAGGTATTATGTCACTACTTAAATCTTGTCCCTATGGTCATTTTCTAATTCCCTATACATTATAACCTAACCCTCCAGGGCTAGTTTTCACCGCCATACCCCATAAAACTATAGCTCCTTTGCCCCCATGATACGATGTGAGGGAGGGTAAATCTACCATCCCTCTACACCATATACCATTTGCCATCATCACTATCGCTAATCCAGTCACTACTCTGAGCCTCTCGGTACGTCATTACATTTTCATCACAGTTCGGCTTCGAAAAGCCGAGCAATGAATTTGGGTGGTTTGGTCTCCTGCAGGTTGGGTCCGTCCGGCACTCGATTCAGGGGAGGAGGTTTTGTTGGGCCAAGGCTCCAAGCACCATCCCGGCGCAAGGCCTTGCGCTGCCAAGCACGATGGCCCAGCCTTGCCCGGGTGGAATGCCGCCACCACAAGGGGGCGCCGTGCCGGCCCCTCCTACCTCCCCTCAAACCGGGCCGCCCGCTTTGCCTGGCAAAGCGCGGACTCGACCGTACAGGGTGGGACCCGCCCCGAATCGTGCACGATACTCCGAACAGGAGCGACACGACACCGATCCCCGCCGGCTCCCGCAGCACACACCGCCCGGCACGGACTGAGAGCTCGCGTCGGCTATACGTCAGTCTAGACGCTAACCCGGTTAACGTTGATGCCTTACTCGCATGCTCACATCCACACGCGACTCTTCCCATACTCACACATCCAGGTGTCTCAGCGCCTCTCATGCCACCAATACATTCCCTGCACTCTATCACTGCACTCTCACTCCATGCACACTCTTCTCTCGGCACACTCACACTCTCCGTTACACACCTTTATTCCCCCGTTACGTCCTCTGTAACACTCACCACGGGTGTGCACTCCTGCACATACAGACTCACGCGCTCCGATGTGCCCTCCCGCACACGCGCCACAACCACCTCAGGTGTGCGTTCTCGCATGCTCGCCACAACCAACTCACTCTCTGTATCACAATCACTCCTATTTCCACACTCTGTATCGCATTCATCACACATACACTCCGTTGTGCGTTCTCTCTCACACTTGGTATTACACTCGCGCTCTGACGCCATTCGTACACGCGCGCCATTGGCATTCATAACGCGCACCACGGACCTATTACGAGCGCCTGGGTTACGCCTGCATCCAAAGCGCGCGAAAATTCTTTTTGCACCAAACACAGCCTGACTCACCTGGGCGCTTCTTCCTCCTCGCTCCAACACCTGCAAATCTTTATAAGGATTAAGCACGGCATCATGATGCGAGCACGGACTTTGCACATTTTCCATCTCTGCCTTCTGCGAGTGCTTTTCTACATCCGCTGTCTCTCCAATTTCCACTATTCCCATTCCAATTTGAATTAATTATTTTTCCTTGTTAAGCCCGACGACCGATAGCGTGCTTACAATTTTCTTTTCTACTTCGGCGGTCGCCGGCTTCCCCTTACCCCGGGTCACGATTTCTATCCCGGTCATTTTAACCGTGCTCTGCTCTGCCTCGCTCAACCCGCGCTTCTCGAGTCGCGTTATCTCGTCGCGTACCCTTGGGACCTTCTCGCCCAATCGCGGTTAATGTTCTCCCCTGCCTTTTTCAATCTGGCCCTTCGATCCATCTCTTTGTTCAGTTCCTGTCTTGACACTCCCCCCATCGCTAAGAATTGCGTCATTAAGGCCTCCACATCTATCACAACCATTTGCACAGCGGGCGCGGCCATCGTTGCCACGTGTGAGGCGCCGCCATCTTGTGCACAAGCAACCCCCACTACCGCACCTTCTTTGCTTTCCTCCTGCATTACTCCCACCTCTTCCCTGGGGTCCTGGGTCGATTCTAACTCCTCATTTACCTCCTCATTCTCCCCTACTGGCATCCGATCGCCTTGACTATCCATGGCACGACTCAATTTGGATGTTATACAAAATTTCGGCCGCTCGTAATTTTGACCAAATTTTTTTCGATGGATTAAAATTTGGTTTGGGCTTCAAATCCCACTCCCCGACACCAATTGTTGCAGCCATTAGCACAATTGGTGTCCAAAATTTGGTCTAAATAAATTTAGTCCCAGGTTCAAGATCCCAATTCCTGACTACCAATTGTTGCGGATCTCGTGTTACGGCGTTCCCCTTACCGAGGTGGGTTTAATCCCCTCGTCTATTAAGCTGGCCGTCCGAGTCCTAGAAGATATCGCGCTCCTTTGCAGGGTTGAGATTGACCAGGGTGACTGGTCAACGGGTTCCCAGATACCTTTGCCAACCTCTCCGCAAAGCAGGACGATACTTCTGCTCGAGCCACGGACAAGGTGGAAGATTGCTGAGCGGTTTAGCATTCCGAAGCTCGAGCCGTTAGCAATAAAACTAACCCAATTCTGAGCGGTTCTAATCGTGCCACAGGTACTCAATGGGGAAAAGACAAAGACGATCGGACGAGAGGAAACCAAAAGGTAAGAAAATCACAAATATGATTTATTAACTACACTAAAAGAGGAAACGAAAGACAAGAATATACAAAAGAAGGAAATAAAAGGACATAGGGCAAACTTATACAGTCTTATATTATCACACGCCCAGGACAGTACAAACACACTTACACGAATGGGGAATAGCCGGTAGAAGGAGAAGGGTCAAGCAGATGGTTCCAGGCTCCGAGTCCACCGCGAAGAATGGCAGGCAGCTTCGCATGTCGTTGGCGCGTGACCGGACCTTAGAATTATGCGGGGGACTGGGATGCCGCGTACGTAATCTTCTTGCCAACTCTCTCTCGCCCAACGTTCTTCTCAGAGGGTACCCTCGCGCAGGTCGCTCCAACAACATGACAATCAATCGAGCGCTCCCCGCGCAGTTCGTTCACAATCAGCATCCCCCGGCGCAGTCAGTTCACAATAAGCATCCCCCGGCGCAGTCCGTTACGATCAGCATCCCCGGCGCAGTCCGTTACGATCAGCATCCCACGGCACAGTCAGTTAAAGGGCTTCGCGCTCGCGCTTATATCATCGCTTGGAAAATCAAGCCGCCTTCATAGGGCTATGCCTACTAACGAGCTCACCTCAGCCCTGGTTGGTCAGCGAGGGCTCACTGGCTCCACCCTCGACGGCTCGTGGGCGAGGCCACACCTCTTGCCGTGGCTCCGCCCCTTATTTCCTCGAGCAGACCGCATGTACAGTGGCATTTGGAGTGAGCGCTAAGGCAGCGACGACGGCAATAAGATTATGTGAGAGCATTAGGAAGGTTTGTTAAAGATTTGTTAAATTGTTAAATTGTTTGATATTTTGTTAAAATTGTTAAATTGTTAAATTAATTGTTATTGTTAATTTTATTAATTAATTGTTAAATTGTTAAATAATTTAATTAAATTATTTAATAGTTAGCTAAAATTACTAATTAAATAATTAGTTTAAAAAAATAAAAATTTAAATAAATTGTTAAATATAATTGTTAATTAATTAATTGTTAAAAAATTGTTAAATTGTTAAATTAAAAAATTAAATTGTTTGTTAAATCCCCATCAATAGGTTTGTTAAAGATCGCACCCTAGTTAGTCCATGTACAAACACGTAGCGAACCATAGGACCTCTCCGTAGTTATTTCATTATTATGTGTTTCAGTTAAGGATCTGTTCCCAGTATAGTAAGGGAAACATATGAAAATCTGTTAACTAAATTGTTACCAAAAAATTTCTTCACCAATATGTTTGTAAAGGTGTGTAATAACATGTGTTAAAATGTTGAAGGTCAACTCCCGTGGGAAACCCAGAAAAAAAGCTGTTGAATTCGGGTACCGAAAAATTATTTTCGAGAATTTTTATTTTTTTAAATCGGCCCTTAAGTAACTTATGAGGGGTCAAATAAGGGTTTTTCATGATTCTGAGTTGATTGTTAACATTTATATTTCACCACAGACACTCCTTTGTGGAAAAATAATTTCTAAATATATCTCATTTTCTACTTTGCAGGACATGGAGTCTAGCAATATGGATGAAGACGTTACTCCACCTGTGCTCAATTGCTTCATCTGTGCACGCTCGGATACACCAGCTGAAAGGCTCATACAGGCAACTCCAAAGGGATACTCAACTTTATTGAAACAAGCAGAAACTGTCGAAAATGTTACTGTTGTGGAACGTATGAAGGAGGCTCAAAAGGAAGGAAAACTGAGGTACCACCAGAAGTGTAAAAATGCTCTGTACAACAACTTTGTTGCAACCACCAAGAAGTCAGCTCAAGCATCAAAGGCAGAGAAAGAGTCATCAAAGTTGAAGAGAAGACGCACTACTTGTGAGTTCAGTTCATCAACTGGCTGCAGTTCTAGAAGATCACAGTCAGTTGACCTCCTGTATAAGGATGTATGCATTCTTTGCAACCAACCAGCCCAGCTCTACAAAAATAATCCAGCACAAGCTAGAACGAAATACAGAGTGCCAGATAATTTGACTGCAGATACACTGAAGGCAAGCTTGCTGAAGACAGCACGGAGTCGCGGGGATGACTGGGGCACTGAAGTCACTGGACGCCTGGAAGGGATCAACGACTTGGTAGCAGAAGAAACACTGTACCATTTGCGATGCAAACTTATGTTTGCGAGAGGTGACAGTTTGTCCAAGACTGATGAGGAAGGAAAAAGGAAGAGAGGACAGAGGAGTATTGATGAGGAGCGAGAGGCAGTTTTTATTGAATTCTGCGAATGGTTAGACTCAGAATTAGAGCATGGGGTAATGAACATGGACCAAGTCCATGAAAAGCTGCAGGAGTTTGATCAGTCACCAGAGAAGAGCCTTTCTTATTCAAAAGCATTGGCTAAAGATAAAACTTCTAGAGAAATACGAAGACACCTTGTATTTCACAACACAGGAAAGAAGGGCAGATGTACTCTGTCTCAAAGATGGCACCGACAATATTCTGCGAGCGCATCATGCTAATCTTGACCATGGAGATGAGAAGACTCAGATCATAAAGACGGCACTCAAGTTCATATCCAATGATATTGCCTGGATTGATTTAGGTCCAAAGTCATACCCCACCACACACAGTATGACTGACATCGATAGTCAGCTGACACTTGTTCCTGCAAGCCTTCAGATGTTCTTGAGACCGATTGTCAAGACAGACGTCCCCGCGACTCCGTGCTGTCTTCAGCAAGCTTGCCTTCAGTGTATCTGCAGTCAAATTATCTGGCACTCTGTATTTCTTTCTAGCTTGTGCTGGATTATTTTTGTAGAGCTGGGCTGGTTGGTTGCAAAAAATGCATACATCCGCTGCACCAATGGGGGTGGGCGAAATGCAAGCCTTCATGGCCCAATTCATGGTGGAAATGCAGAAAAAAAACGACAGTATGGACAAGGTGGGAGAACAATTGGAACGAGTGGGAAACCAAATCGGGGAATTGAGAAATGAGATGGGAAGCAAATTAGAGGGGTTAGACAATAAATTTGAGGGGTTAGACAACACATTTGAGGGGTTAGACAGCAAATTGGAGTGAATAGGTAAATTTGGGGACAGAATGGGTGAGAGCATACAAAGATGTGGGGAGAGCATGGATCGCATGTTGAGCAGGAAAGGCACACGGGTACGCGACGAGGTAACGCGAGTCGAGGAGCGCGGGTTGAGCAAGGCGGAGCAGAGCACGGTTAAAATGACTGGGATAGAAATCGCGACCCGGGGTATGGGGAAGCCGGCGACCGCTGAGGTAGAAGAGAAAATTTTAATAAAGCCAGCGGTCGTCGAAGAGAAAGAAATCAACGAATTAATTATAGTGGAAATTGGGATTGGAGAGACCGACTTGGTAGAGCAACAGCGGGAGGAAAAGATGGAAAATGTGCAAAGTCCGTGCTCACATCACGATGCTGTGCTTAATGACCCCAATAAAGATTTGCAGGTGGTGTTGGAGCGAAGGAGAAGAAGCGCCCAGGTGAGTCGCGCTGTATATTGTGCGGGGAGATTTTGCAGGAGGATGTTTGGCGCAAAAAGAATTTTCGCGCGCTTGGGATCGAGAAAGCACCCGGGCATTGGTGGAGGGTCCCTTGTGAGTGGGGTGAGTGGAAATGGCACGCTTGTGAGGAAAAAGTGTGCGTCGAAGAGTGAGTGTGTTACAAAGTGTGGGAGTAAAACCGAGTGCGAGGGAGAATGCACGTCGGAGGGTTTCGCTCTTTCACGAGCCTCGATCTTGTATAAACAAAAACAAACAAAAAAAAATGTGTGAAGCAAAGTGTACGGAGTGTGACACGAAGAGTGAGTTGGTGGTGGCGCGGGTGCGGGCGAGCACATCGGAGCACGTGATGGGGAGTGTTACAGAGGATGTAACCGGAGAGTGTGCGCAAGAGTTGGCGCGAGAGTGTGCGGTGATGATTGGGTGTGCAGAAGAGTGCACACCCATGGTGAGTGTTACGGGGGAAGAAAGGTGTGGAATGAAGTGTGTGAACGACAAGTGTGCGCAAGAAGGTGCGTGAGAGGGGTGGTGTGTAACAGGGAGTGTGAATGCTGGAATGGATGCGCAAGAATGTGCGCGAGAGTGTGTGATGAGCGTTATGAGTAGACCAGAGTATGAAGCGAAAGAGAACGCACGAGCGAGTACAGTGGTAGAATGCGTGCGATGTACGATAGGCGCTGAGACACCTGGATGTGTGAGTGTAAAAGGGGTCGCGTATGCGTGTGAGCATGCGAGTAAAGCATCCACGTTGACCGGGTTAGCGTCTAGCCTGACGTTTAGCCGACGCGAGCTCCCAGTCCGTGCCGGGCGGTGTGGGCTGCGGGAGCCGGCGGGGATCGGTGCCGCGTCCCTCCTGTTCGGAGCGTCGTGCGTGATCTGGGCCGGACCCCGCCCCGCATGGTCGAGTCCGGGCTTTGCCAGGCAAGGCGACCGGCCCGGTTCGAGGGAAGGTAGGAGGGATCGGAACGGCGCCACCTTGTGGTTGCGGCGTTCCGGCCGGGCAAGGTTGGCCCACCGCGCATGGGAGCGAAGGGCCCTGTGCCGGGATGGTGCTTTAAACCTTGGCCCAACCAAACCTGCTCCCCTGAACCGTGTGCCGGACGGACAGCTCACAGCTCACAGCTCACAGCTCACAGCTCATCTCTCATGTCCTCTCTCATGTCATCTCCCGTGTCATCTCCCGAAGCAGTCCCTTCCAGTCGCTTTTATTACTCGGGGCGGAATCAAGCCGCCGGCTGCGAGGGCACGCCTACCGGGTCGCTAACCGCGGTGCTGGTTGGCTGTTAGGGCTGTCCGATTCCTCCTTTGATCATGACGATGTGCCACGCCTGTGAGTTGGCGGCTCCTACCCCCCTCTTCTCCGAGATGAGCACATGGGCAATGGCGGCTTGCGGGATTGAACACCACTTGCACCGCTTTTGAAAGGAACTTTGGAGAGCGGAGATGATTGGGGAAATTGAAAGGGGCCTACGCTTATTTCGTTTGATACAATGCAAAGTCAATCGAGTGGGAAACACATATTTAGCCTACATAGAATAAGGAAATAAACTATTTAAAAAGATATATCGTGGCCTGCGTGTAAGTTTCATGGAATTAACTAGGAGGACGGCTGCGACCATTATTTACATTACGAGGGTGTTACACACAACAAAACCATACTTTTCACATTCGTTACACTTTCTCCAAAATTGTTACACTTCTCAAAACCGTTACCCTTCTCAAAACCGTTACACTTCTCAAATTCGTTACACTGCACCCTCCTTTCTTCAGGCCCGTACTCGGGCCTACAAAACTTTAACTTAGTGTGACACGCAGGTGTAATTCCCTCTACCATTAACCTGACCCTGAGTGTGACAATCTTAAAACACAAATAAGTATGTCCCCCTATTGCATTGCACCCTGTCTAACAGACTCAAGCCCACAGCTAACCGAATTACGGAATTGTTCTCAAACTATACATTTACGGTGGGGAGCATTATTTACAGTGACGTTATTTCTTATTTACAACGCAACCCAGGACCTGTGTTTTTTTTTGTTTTTTTTAGGGAACAAGAAAAAGAAATTCCTGTTGGGAGGGAGGAGACAGCACGCATTGCATCGATGCACCAGTACCAATACCACCAAAGCACCCAAAAACACCAAAAGCACCACAAAGCACCAAAAGCACCACTCGGTGCACAGTCACCATGGTTCATAATAAACACAACAAAACAACTGGTGGTGGTCTTCTCTTTCTCTGCTGGGCCGATGCTCTTCCCGACGTCTTCTGGCTTCATGCGGCCTACTTGGAAATAATAAAAAGCACAACTTGTGTCCATTTTTATTTAGGGCCTCAGGGGCCAACTAAGGGTGGTCCACCTGTTTGGCATAGGTGCCGCCTTACCGAGGTCCGCAAGCAAGATTCCCTGGCCACTATGGCCTGTCTCCAACAGAGGTGCCCTGCCCCAGAACCTGGGGTCCATCAAGTGGTACTTGGCCGCAGAACAGCGGTCCATAAAGTGGTACATCAACGCAATGCATGCTGGTTCTGAGAATCTCGTGCGCACAATGGCCATCTCACGCACGCTCCCCTCGGCACCCAATGGCGCACCGGTCCTCAAGTGGGAGACAAAAGGGGGGAAGGCAAATGAGCGACGGGTAAGGTCACAAGGGTACACGTCAATAAAGGCAATGCAGGGTGAAGTGCGTACGGAGAGCGAAGTGAGAAAAACTCGTCCCTACCGTACGTCACCCCCCCTGTCACCTACACTACCCTTGCCCTTACCCCATATTTACAACAATTTACACCTTTACAAATCCGTCGCTACTGTCACGTCTTCCCCATATTTCCCCTATACCAAATTCGTCTCCACAATCCCTCTATCCAAAATTTGCCATCACCCAATTCGTCATCAATCCTCATAAGGAGGAAGAGATGGAACATCAAAGCACAATGTCACACCCACGTCATGATGCGTCTCACAATCCAAACATTTGCATCATAAAAAATAATCAAAACATGGCATGGTGCGGAGTTCCTGTCACCTCAGGTGAGTGGATGCAGATGGTGCGAGGAGACTCCAATCCTAACTATCCTCTAAATGACCTTAACACACTTTACACTACCCGGGGTCTCTCCCTGCCAATCCATTGGCCAACTTACACTATGGGTTCTAAAAACCAATTCCCATTGCCCAAACTGTGGTGCTTCTCAATTTGGGGTCTCACTCCCCCGATTCATCTCCCGGTGCCCTCGCACAATTTCTGGGCTGTGACGTGTAGCTCTCCCAGCAGGTTTACCCACCTGCACACCTCCACCACTGCAGTTGCCACCCGAGCTTACCTAGCTCCTCACCCTAACCTAACTAACTGGGGAAAGCCCCTCCTGGCTCTGTCACCCCACTCGGTGCCCTCTGGCACTGGGCTACCCGGGTCCGTCCTCCGGATCCTCGGGCCCCATCCACTACAACTACCGGCTCCCAGAGCCCACCTGCGGCCTCACCTGGCCGACATCCTCACAGTGGTGGAGTGCCCAAACCAACTACACACACTAACAGGCTACACGCCCAGCCATTTCCACAACACTAATGCACCCATCCAATCACCATTCTTCCACCCGCACCACAGATGCCAATATCCAACCACAATTTACCTATACCCTCTACCTAACACTTACACTACCCGCCCCGGGTATCCGTGATGGGGGTCCACTCTTCCCCCATTCACACCTTCGCACCATCCACTCCACTCCACAATTTCCACCATACTCACTCCACGACCATCCATTCCAATACTCCATTTATTCCACACTACCATTTATTCCACACAGCCACATACACCTGTTGTTGCACACCTGTGCCCTCACACCTGGTGCCACCTGCACCCTCCTTTCTTCCTGGACCATTTGGTCAGCACAACACGCAATCACCACTACTCCCTCATACACTGCTCCATTCACCTGTTCAGTTGCACACCTGTGCAATCACACCTGTTCAATCCTCACACACACGGCATCATCTCATCTAACTACTCCCCTCTGAAACTTGCGCTTCCCAGTCGTCCCTTTAAACTATTGCGCTCCCACGTCATTATCATTCACTCTAATCTACCTGCGTCCCCACTACAGGTATCAGTCACTAACTAAACCTTAACGTTACCTAATGTCAATCTTCTAGGTCCCTACACACAATATCCTAACCCACCCGGGCTAGTTTTCACTGCCATAAACCCCATAAACTATAGCGCATTTGCCCCCCGCTTCTGTGAGGGATGACAGAGTTGCCATCCCACCACATCGGGGAGGTCCTACTATCAATTTGGCACACCAAATTTCAGCCAATCAAAATTTTTGCCAATCATCTGCCAATCACCGTACCAATCATCACATTTTGCCTTTTTCTAATTTTGGGTCCAAAACACTATCCTCATCACCCGTCTACTTATTAGATCCTCTCGGTGCGCCAATTCCCTTCTAAAGCTCGGCTTCGTACAGCCGAGCAATGAATGCGGGTTGTTTTGTGCCAGCGTCTGGATACGTCCCGCATTCGGGGCAGGGACGGGGGCTTACCCGTGCCGAGATCCCATGCACCACCTCGGCGCGGAGCCATCCAATTGCCCGATCTCGACCTGCCGGATCGTCTCAATAGAAAGTGGTCGCCATGACGACCCTTCCTATCGGGCTGCCCGCTCCGCCTAGTGGAGCCCGGACGCGGCCGTTCCAAGCGAGGCCCAGCGTGGATCACGTACGGCGGTCCTTTCGAACCCGCCGTGGCTCGGATCTCCGCTGGTTCTCGCGGCACGCGAAGCCCGGCACGCACCGAGGGCCCGATTCGGCTAAAAGTCGCTCTAACCGCTAACCCGGTTACCGTCGATGCCTCACCTGGATGCTTACACGCATACGCTACCCCTTTCTTGCTCATACCTCCAGCTGTTCCCATGCTCCTCGTACCTTTCCTTACACACCTCGGTACACTCAATTCCGCTCACAGACTTGGTCACACACCTGACCACCGAACACCTTGGCACACATTCGTCGCTCGCACACCTCACCAACACACCTCTTCGCGCCCCCTCCTCGGTCACCTCCTCTGTGACAATCACAGGTGTGCTTTCACTCGCACACCCAACCACGTGCCTCACGACCAACTCAAGTGTGCATTCCCACACACGCTCTACCATTCCAGGTGTGCATCCTTCCATTCCAGGTGTACATCCTCGCTCACCTGTCACAACCAACTCACGCTCCATGTCACTCTCACTACTTTCACCTCCACTCTCGGTCGCGCACTCACCCTTACTCTCGACAGCGCGCTCTTTCCTCATGCACCTGTACGTTACACACCTTTCTCGCGCATCCTCTCGCGCACACTCTTTCGTTACATCCTCTGTAACTCTCACCACAGGCGTGCATTCTCCTTCACTCTTGACAGCGCACTCTTTCCCCATGCACCTGTCCGTTACACACCTTTCTCGCGCATCCTCTTGCGCACACTCTTTCGTTACTTCCTCCGTAACACTCACCACACCGCGCTTCCATGTGCTCCCTCGCACACGCGCTATGACCGACTCACTCTTGACAGCACACTCACTGGTCGGCGCGCACTTTTTCCTCACACACCCCATGGTCGGACATTCTCGCACACCTCTTTTTTCGCACACCTGACCTGTCACACACTTCACCAACGGCCTCTCACGAACACCCGGATCCATAGCAACCCCCAAGCCGACTGAAGCTTTCCTCACATCATATACATTGCCGAATATTTCGCCACTCACCTTGGCACCTCGTCTCCGCACCTCTTTTGCCACCTGCAAACTCTTTATTTGGTTAGTGAGCACGACCTCACGATTTGAGCACCGACCTTGTACATATTCCATTACTTCCTCCTTTATCTCCCTCTTAGTTTCTGTCCGTCCCTTCTTAATTTCACTCACCTCTTCTTCCACTTCCTCTAATTTTTGCTTCACCTCTTTTATTCCCCGGTGCGTCTCCTCAAGTTCATCCTCTAAGGCTACCGTGACCGTCTCTATGTGCATCCTCACCTGCCGGTCCTTTGTCTCCATTATCTCTGTCACCTCGTCCAACCTCATTGTCAGCCCCTCACGTACCATCTGACATTGCCTCTGTGTCGCTATTAAGTCTTCCTTGATGTCTCTTTGTGTCGCTTTTAACCCTCCTAGTACCGCAGTGTTCCTTTGAACCTGCTCCACTAACTCCGTTTGTCCCTCTGTCAGCTGTTCCACCTCCTCCGTCAGATCTTCTATTCCCCCTTGTAACTTTGCCGTATTATTTCTCACCTCTTTCTCCATACGCTTCTCACCTCGCTTTACCTCCTCGCGTAGCCCCGAAACCTCCTCACTTACACCTCGTCGCATCTCCTCCATCTCTTTTGTAGATGCCACCCTCATCTGTCCCAATTCATCCCTCTGAGCATCCAGTTTACTTTCTAACCCGATTTGCACCTCCTCTATCTGGTTCCCCATTCGTTTGATTTCCCTGGCAGATTGTTCCCCTATTTCCCGCAATTTGTCCTCCATCCTATTTTCTAACCCCATTAACCCATTTTTCACCTCTTTTATCCCGTTGTCTAACCCCTCAAAATTATTGTCTAACTTCCCAAATTTCTTGTCTAACTCCTCAAAATTATTGTCTAACTTCCCAAATTTCTTGTCTAACTCCTCAAAATTATTGTCTAACTTCCCAAATTTCTTGTCTAACCCCTCAACGGTACCCCTCGCTTCGTCCCTCATTACCCCCAATTGCTCACTCTGAGCCCTCACTTCGTCCCTCATTACCCCCATTTGGCCCTCCAATCGCTCACCCAATCGCTCCCTATCAGCCCTCATTTGCTCACTATTAGCCCTCATATCGTCCTTCTGCAGGTTGAGGGACGCCTGCATTTGTACCATAAATTGCTCCATGAGGGCCTGCATTTGGGCCATCCCTCCCACTTGTGCAGCGGGTGCGGCCGCCGTAGCCATGTGCGAGGTGCCATTTTGCGCGCCCGCAACCTCGTGCGCGAGGACACCATTTTGTGCGTCTGATACCCCCTCAACCGCCTCCTCATTGCTCTCCTCCTCCCTTTCTTCCCCTAAGTCCTGGGTTACCCCTAACCTGTCTATCTCCCCCACCGACATCCGATCGCCTTGATTGTCCATGGCGCGATCTCAAAATTCGGGTTTTATAAAGCAAAATTTCGGCAGCTCGTAATTTTGACCAAAATATTTATTTTTTTTCCTCCACGTTTTAAAAATTTGGTTCGGGCCTCGAATCCCACTCCCAGACACCAATTGTTACGGATCGCGGTTTAGATGTTACTTTGGGCCGAGCGGATGGTCCAACCGCGACCGTTACAGGATCCCCGATTGGCCCGACTCCCCCAACGTTGACCAGATCGCACCACAGATATTCAATTTGGAAACCTCTAAAGCGACCGAAAGAGAAGGAAAAGAGAAGAAGACAGAGTATGGAGGAAGAACAGATTTATTATAC
This sequence comes from Myxine glutinosa, assembly GCF_964187855.1. Taxonomy (NCBI): domain Eukaryota; kingdom Metazoa; phylum Chordata; class Myxini; order Myxiniformes; family Myxinidae; genus Myxine; species Myxine glutinosa. The sequence goes on from NC_136268.1 coordinate 120,665,661, forward strand.
ACACACAAGCAATGGATGGAAGAAGCAGTCACACAGTGAATCGTTGACTTATACTATTCAATTTACTTAACCCCAGGACAACATTCAAGACAGACGACGTTCACACTTACACGGGGGAAATTGCAGGCAGGAATGGCGGAGGTGGGTTGCTGGAGAGGGAGGCAGGGTCAGGTCCCTGCAACCGGCAGGGCTGGAGGTAGCAGCTCCCAATTCTTCGCGTTTTTGGCGGGAAAACCCTCGGTCGCGTCGACGCTGCTGATGCTGTGGACGTCACGCGCTGGCTCGGTCACACCTGCTCCTCTCCTTCTGGTGGAGCCGTCTCCCTCCTCTCAGCGCGTCTCTCCAAAGCTGGTTTCCTCTCCAAGTATCTCTCCTTTTTGGTTTGGAGCGTCTCTCATCTCACAGCTCACAGCTCACAGCTCACAGCTCATCTCTCATGTCCTCTCTCATGTCATCTCCCGTGTCATCTCCCGAAACAGTCCCTTCCAGTCGCTTTTATTACTCGGGGCGGAATCAAGCCGCCGGCTGAGAGGGCACGCCTACCGGGTCGCTAACCGCGGTGCTGGTTGGCTGTTAGGGCTGTCCGATTCCTCCTTTGATCATGACGACGTGCCACGCCTGTGAGTTGGCGGCTCCTACCCCCCTCTTCTCCGAGATGAGCACATGGGCAATGGCGGCTTGCGGGATTGAACACCACTCGCACCGCTTTTGAAAGGAACTTTGGAGAGCGGAGATGATTGGGGAAATTGAAAGGGGCCTACGCTTATTTCGTTTGATACAATGCAAAGTCAATCTAGTGGGAAACACATATTTAGCCTACATAGAATAAGGAAATAAACTATTTAAAAAGATATATCGTGGCCTGGGTGTAAGTTTCATGGAATTAACTAGGAGGACGGCTGCGACCATTATTTACATTACGAGGGTGTTACACACAACAAAACCATACTTTTCACATTCGTTACACTTTCTCCAAAATTGTTACACTTCTCAAAACCGTTACCCTTCTCAAAACCGTTATACTTCTCAAATTCGTTACAATATATATATATATATATATATATATATATATATATATATATATATATATATATATATATATATATATATATATATATATATATATATATATATCAGTAATTATGCGACTCCATAAATTATAAATACTAAATTATTTATACATATATATATATATATATATATATGTATAACATTCAGTTGAAATTAAGTAGTTCCTCATTCATAGACTGACATCTGCAGACAGACAGAGATGGACAGACAAAGTGAACCAATTTGAATCATTTATGCAAGCACCGCTGTGCCACTAATTCAGTGCCCGCTGTCGGTTATAGCAGGAATTTGGAATTTGTCTCGGATATCTGGGATGGCTCACCTACTCTTCGTCAAAGGATACCATGGGATACCTTGACATACACCTGAGTGCTAGCACACTTTGTGATGCCACGACCTGACAATCGGACAGTTTATAGTGTATCCGGAAACAAACCCACAGACAAACAGCTCAAAGGTAAGTATGCGAGCTCTGCTACATCCTGGCAGACATTTTGGTTGGTTGTATTTTTAAAAGTTGGAAATTTTAAGTAGGAGGATTGATGTTAGTTACAAAAAGAGCAATTGGCTGTTGTGTTAAATTTGTGAAAATCTATTCTGCGTTGAGTTATGAAAGTTATTTCTATGCTGAATTTATTGGACCACTACCGCTGGCTACTTGTTTAAAATCATTTTTACTTGTGTGTATTACTTATTGACAGTAAGTGCATTAAAATATTTTACTGTCAAACGAGCACCAAAATTTACAGCAACCAGACCGAAAACCAATACTCCGCAAAGCCATTGCACTCAAGGTTGTGATTGCGTAAAGTTTGGCAGAACCACATGGATGTCACGACAAAGTCTACTCAACGTATGACATAAATCTCAACAGCTGTCTGTTGACGAATTATAAAATCTCAAATTGACCTTCATTCTAATGGGCATTTACCCTGTAATTACCATTACTGTTGCCTTCATTATATCTTCACCTCTGTTCATGATGGCTTTCTCATCATAAAACGATCCAAGACTTTGGTGCAGTGATACTCACTTGTACCTGTATGTCTTACAAAGGCAAAAGGTGGCTTTTCATATAAGAGTTCAAAGTACAATAACTATTTGCGTAATTGTGGTTGAGCGAATTAGATGCCATTGCCAATTAGATGCCAATTAGACCCTACCATTCAATGTGTTGTTACTGCGGCTGTTGATGTCGTTGTCCTTGTCATGACTATCAGGATATTTCAGAAGTAGCACACTCGCCTTTGAGGTGTCTAATCTGGTTTTGATTCCTGACGCAACTACAAACTGTCGCACGAGTACTTCACAAGGAGGGGTACCAGGGGTCTGGGGGCAGAGAGGGGTTAGGGGGGGGGGTGGGTGGGAGGAAGAGGTGTTCCATCAACGATGACCTTGTCAAGTAACTTTAGCTATATTTCACAAGAGTATGCCATTGTGTTTGGAGAACCTGGCCAAACTCAGTACTTAGTTGAAGCACCTTTGGCAGCGATTACAGCCTCGAATCTTCTTGGGTATGACGCGACAAGCTTTGCACACCTGGATCTGGGGATTTTCTGCCATTCTTCTCTGCAGATCCTCTCAAACTCTGTCAGGTTGGATGGGGACCGTCGGTGGACAGCCATTTTCAGGTCTCTCCAGAGATGTTCGATTGGGTTCAAGTCAGGGCTCTGGCTGGGCCACTCAAGGACCTTCACAGAGTTGTCCCTAAGCCACTCCTGCGTTGTCTTGGCTGTGTGCTTTGGGTCATTGTCCTGTTGGAAGGTGAACCTTCGGCCCAGTCTGAGGTCCTGAGCGCTCTGTTTCAGGTTTTCATTAAGGATATCTCTGTACTTTGCTCCGTTCATTGTTCCCTCAACCTTGACCAGTCCCCCAGTCCCTGCTGCTGGAGGACACCCCCACAGCATGATGCTGCCACCACCATGCTTCACCGTTGGGATGGTTGATGAGCGGTGCCTGGTTTCCTCCAGACATGACGCTTAGAATTGAGGCCAAACAGTTCAATCTTGGTTTCATCAGACCACAGAATCTTGTTTCTCACAGTCTGAGAGTCCTTTAGGTGCTTTTTTGCAAACTCCAAGCGGGCTTTCATGTGTCTTTCACTGCGGAGAGGCTTCCGTCTGGCCACTCTGCCATAAAGCCCAGATCGGTGGAGTGTTGCAGTGATGGTTGTCCTTCTGGAAGTTTCTCCCATCTCCACACAGGATCTCTGGAGGTCAGCCAGAGTGACCATCGGGTTCTTCATCACCTCTCTTACCAAGGCCCTTCTCCCCCGATTGCTCAGTTTGGCCGGGCGCCCAGCTCTAGGAAGAGTCCTGGTTGCTCCAAACTTCTTCCATTTAAGAATTATGGAGGCCACTGTGCTCTTGGAAACCTCCAATGCAGCAGAAATATTTTGTTGGCTTCCCCAGATCTGTGCCTCGACACAATCCTGTCTCTGAGCTCTTCAGCTGTTCCTTCGACCTCATGGCTTGGGTTTTGCTCTGATTTGCATTGTCAGCTGTGAGACCTTATATCGACAGGTGTGTGCCTTTCCAAATCATGTCCAATCAATTGAATTTACCACAGGTGGACTCCAATCAAGGTGTAGAAACATCTCAAAGATGATCAAGAGAAATGGGAGGCACCTGAGCTAAATTTCAAGTGTCATCATAAAGGGTATGAATACTTATGTCAATGTGGTATTTCAGTTTTTTATTTTCAATAAATTTGCAAAACTTTCTAAAATTCTGTTTCCTCTTTGTCATTATGGGGTATTGAGTGTAGATTGATGAGGGAAAAAATGAATTTAAACGATTTCAGCATAAGGCTGCAACATAACAAAATGTGAAAAAAGTGAAGGGGTCTGAATACTTACTGAATGCACTGCAGGTATGATTTAAGAATTATTATATAAAAAGCAGTCACTATTATGTAAAACGATTGTCTGCATAACTTAAGCTTATGAACACGTTAAGTGGCCTCTTCTAATCCTAGCTGCTCTTGCTCACATCTTTGCGTAACCTTTGAATATTAAGTAATATTTCCTTGCATAATATAATAATCACTATTCCTTTGTTTCTGTTCAGTAAGGTTCCGCTCGTGGAATGCATCACAGCACATGTTTAAACAAATGATGGAGACTCCATTTTGAAGAAGAGGTTGGTATAAGAAGGAAAACAGAGGGGAAGTCAAAGATATTGCAGCAAGCTGAAGATTGTTTAGCGCATCACTCGCCGAAACAATCAAGGCAGCTTGGGAAAGGAGCAAAGTCTCTGTGGATGTCCCCTTCACCCCCGTCTCCATCCAAGGCCACGAGTGAGCTGAAGATTGCAATTTCAAATCGCTCCGAGGAGGCTTCAGCGGAAATATTCCAAGAAGAGAAGGCTTAGACAGGACAAATGTCACGTGCGTTAATATTCATGCACATGATTTGCACGTTTTTTTTAACCATTGGATTTGCACAAGTCAAAGCAGATAGAGAAATGGGCATGAATTTATTTTCACTATCTCATCCCTGCTGTGCGGTGGCTTGCATAGGTCCTCATCAGCTCTGCTGTCGACCAAATGGCAGGCCACCATGTTTGTTTTGAACTTGGGCCTTATTTTGAATAATTTTCACAGGATTGGTTCAAGAGTGCCAACAGTTTTGTTGCGCTGCTTTCAAAATCCCATACATTATATGCCTCATAATACCCTTTTCCTCCACTGACAGTTGCTCTAAATTGTCTCACTGTAACCTTTCACCAGCAAACCACTTCACCATTGGAGTCATTAGGAATAGATCTCTTCAGCTCCACTTTCACAAATAATTCACTTCACCAGTGCAATCCAATGAAAGAAAAGGAAGAATGATCGACATTCCTATTATTGCCAGTTTTTTGTCCGACTCAATTGAATAAGTATAATTACTTTGTAGGTAAATATATAGGTACCATTGTATCCAGCTGTAATTTCTGCCTGCCCCGCGGTGTTCTAGAAACCTATTGCAAGCTCAGATCTACGATCAACATTAATAAATTTAAATGTTGATAAATAGGAAATGAGTTATATTGGACTGGGGAAGGAAGCACTCTTGTAACGTAATCTTGACTTCATGAAAAAGCCATTACTGTACTTCCTGGAAACAGAACAGGGACACCTGAGCGAGTTCGCAATACAAATATCTACAAACATTCAAATTAAGTTACCAAATGACATGCAGATTGTCATCTGATGCTCCGATTCCACCGGCAAGTCGATATTGTCAAGTCACATGACATGGATATGCAGAGCCAGAACTATTCCAAGAAATATCAACAACCTTGTCCCTACCTCCTGAGAAGATATAACACAATCAAAAATAAAACAAGTACAGATACATTCAAAGTACACCGCCCCCATGCCAAATAATTAAATATCCGACAGCGTGGCATTGCCGGGGCGCCTCCGGCGCCCGGCAATACCGCAGTGCAGCTCATAGAGGCTGCATTGGGAGGGAGAGGTGTACACTAATTGATTGATAATTGCATAATTAAAATCAATAAAAGATTATCACAAAATATTTTCTTAATCAATTGGCTAATAGCATAACTAAACCACTAGTGCTTCATTCGAAGGTGTATATTTTAGAAATTAAATTAAATAACTCATTAATAAAAAATTAATTAATTAATCAATAAATAATTAATCGATTAATCAATAAATTAATTAATCGATTAAATGATTAATCAATAAATCAAAAATATCCTTGATAGCCACATCACTTGTTCACTCATGTCCAAATATTAGCTTCCGAGCTCAAAAGGTGCCTGAGATATTGGCCAAATGAGAAAGAAAATAAATGAATGATTAATAATGAAAATAAATAAATAATAATCATTAAAAAATTAAATTATTAATCAATTCGGTCACAAAACACATAAACCACCACCATTTCATCAGAATCTGTAACTCAAAAAAAATAAAAAAAATTTGTCATTATTCGAATAATTAAATACTTCATCGATTAATTTATTAATTAATAAATCAAAAATAGCCTTTGCAGCCAAATCACCTGGTCTTTGGCTTGTCCAAATATCAGCTTCCTAACTCAAGAGGTGCCTGAGTTAATGGTCAGAAGAGAAATGAAATTTAATTAATTAAATAAGTACTTAATTAACCACCTTTAGAGGCCATTTTTCCCCGCAAAGCGGGGGTTGGCCTTTTTCGGGAACCGTGGTTGTTGTTGTTTTTTGGTCCCCTTTTTGAAGCAATGTTTTACGGCCGGATGCCCTTCCTGACGCCAACCCTTTTTGCCGCCTTTTACGAGGGAATTACCAGTGAACTGGTACTCAATTAGCCGACCTCGGAAGGATGACAGGCTGAGTCAACCCCCCTGGCGTAAATTCAGCGATCGACCGGGATTCGAACCCAGGATCCTAGGTATCCTAAGCCGGCACCCTAGCCGCTAGCCCAACACCAGGGACCAACTACTTAATTAAACGCTAATAATTAAATAACTCCTCAATTAATTGATTATTCAAAAAACAAAAAATACGGTTTTTGACAAAAGGACTTGCTCACTACTGTGCCGAAATTTCAGCTTCCTAGCTCAAAGGATGGCTGAGATATTGTCCGGACAAACAAACAAGAAAGCAAGAAAACAAACAACCAGAGTGAAAACTGAGTACTCCCTTTCAGCGTGCGTCACTGCCGAGCCCCCTTCAGTGCCCAGCAATGACGATTTGCAATGCCTGGAGATGGCATAGGAAAGGTGCGGTGTACAACATGCCGTTCAGGTGATGTTTTGCATGATAGACAGGACGGATTTATGGAAAAAGGCCATGTAAAAGCTTCTCGGTGCATTTTTGGGTAAAAGTTGGGAACCTCACTTTTTAACATAATTTGGGTATGCTGAATTCGATTAACCCGGTTCCCAAGCCGAATTTTGAGGGTTTTTTTTTTGAGTTTTGAATAAACTGCTGAAGAACTTGGGCATTGGTGAACTCACAGAGGAGCCAATCAAATCTGCAGAAGCGTTCGTCTGCAGAATATACAGACTTGGCATTTAATATGGAATTTTTTTTTTTCTTGACGGGTTTACTTTCTTAACTCAGTATATCAATCTGGTGAGTTTCTTTTACACTTTGGTGATTTATTTGTTAAAAGAACCATGTCACTGATTGTCTGTCGCAGCAAGAAGTCAACAGCAGGATTATATCACAGGTGGCGTGGCAAAATGTACGGACAGGTGCATTTGATAATTGGCTTCACAGTCGGGTATACCAGGGTTGTTGCGTTCTCTATTAGTGGAAAACAACTGCTGCACGTCTCCAAAAGTTATTGCCGCTTTCTCTGGAGATGGTCCGTCAACTCGACAATGCTGTTTGTCATGGAGTGGTGGCTTTACGAAATTACGGCATGAAACAGCGTGCTATTGCTTGGCAGTATGGTATCACTCAAGGTCAGGTGTCAAAGATCCTGAAACGAAATGCTCAGAGGGGTGTCCCTACTCCAATACCGAGGTGAGGACGTCCCCACAGAACCACATGGAGTGATGATCGCCAGCTGCACCGGTTAGTCCGCAATGGCCGTACCAAGTCAGCTAATCGGCTTGGGGCTGAGTGGCAGCAACTGACAAATGTGCCTGTATCCAGAAGGCTATTCAACCAACGACTGCTTCAAGCAGGCTATCGTGCCAGGTGTCCCCTGAGAAAGCCACGCCTGACCAGACAACACCGCCAGTGCCGATTGCAGTGGGCCAGAGAGCACCGCCAATGGCAGCCAGGACACTGGAATCACGTGATCTTCAGTGACGAGTCTAGATTTCTGGTCTATCGTCAGGATGGCCGCGTCCAAGTGCGCAGACAAGTGCATGAAGCCTACAACAAAGATTGTATAGTGTCAAGAGTCCAAGCTGGAGGTGGTGGGGTGACCGTTTGGGCTGCTTTTCATGCAGGGGGCAAAACTGACCTGGTTGTTCTGAATGGAAACCTGAACCAGTTCAAGTACAGGGCCATTCTGGAAGAAACATTGCTTCCATTTGCTCGTGCAGCCTTTCGAGGAAACTTTGTCTTCCAAGATGACAATGCACGGCCTCATCGTGCTCGCATGATCCAACACTTTCTTGCTGACCATGGTGTAGAGCATATGCAGTGGCCTGCCATGTCCCCAGATATGAATCCGATAGAGAACTTGTGGTCAGAATTAACGTGTCAAATCGACCACTTGGACCAGCAGCCGACCTCTGTGCATGAATTGCAGCAGGTTATTGTCACTGCATGGCAAGCGATTCCTGTCCAAACCTTGGCAAATCTCGTGAACAGCATTCCTCAACGTGTGCGTGCTCTCCTGAATGCTCGTGGGGGTTACACAAAGTACTGAACTGTAATTTTACTGTCCGTAATCCCAGTCGTAATTTAACTTTTGTTTTTGTTAAAAAAAAATTTGGCTAATGTGCAAAATAAAGAGATACTTCTGGAAAACGTACAGAAGTTTAACACAGTACTGTCCATGAATTGAGTTCGATATCAGTTTACATCACTTTCAAGGATCAATTTATTTGTTTCGAAATGTCAAATGTGGTTTTTGTTTCTTTTAAAGGTCACATTAACAAAATCTAGAATAATTTCAACATAATTCCAATGAATTTTTGGTTCTAAGACATATTGAAAAGTAAGTTCACCCCCACAAAAAAAATATTCCATATTAAATGCCAAGTCTGTATAATGTGCACAGAACAACCTCTGTTGATTCAGCACGACATATGTTGTTCTCCAAGACTGGTAAACCAGAAGCAATGGCACCGACAAGTGATGCTCTTCATTTCCATTTGATGCGAGTACACTATCAAGCAATGGTATGGAGAAATGCTCATTGTACCATACCTGACCTTCCTGCACCTGTGGAAATGGGATGGAAACGTGGTGATTCAGGACTAGAGCCTATTCTGATGTCACTTTGTCCAATCCCAGAAAGTTGCCTCGAGATGATTTGTTGTGCATGTGTTATGGATTCGTCATTTCCGTTGTTGTGGTTTTCATCCACTGTAAACATTTTTGATTCCATGTACTATTATTGTTGTCGTTTAAGGGAAATAGAGATTACTATTTTCAAAAGGTAAAAAAGTTAATGTTTTAAATGAAACCTGAACTGGACGAAGAGGAAGAAAAGGAAGAGAAGGCGGAGCGAGTGAGTTCGACAAGAAAGCCGAGCTGCTTTGAGGTCTGGAGCGAACGTTGGCGAATGAGTCACGAGTGAACTTTGGGTTTCCCGGGAAAGGGATTCCTGCGACAGAGTTGTCATCGCTGTGACAGATAAACCTGCGTGATAGGTTTTGCAGTCGATACCGAAGAGAATCGTTGGAGTGCCATTACGTCTCGAGAACGGGCCGTTGGCCATTTTGACTCGCGCCCGATTTTCGCATCGCTCCAGGTTTTTCACCTTGCTTCAACCATTTTCACCACATCTAGACGTTAACCTGGTGTGTGTGTAATGTGGCTTTTGAGTGGGAAATCTGCGGTTCGCCGATTGGGAGCCGTGGAACGTCCATACCCGAAGGTGTGATTTCCCAGTCGCCCGGCGGGCACCTTTACGCATCTTTGGCAGCGTGAGTGTCACTCAACCGAACGGGATTCTGGTCTCGATTAGACATCATTCTGACGATCACTGGAGCAGATCGACTTTGGCTTGATGCTGGAATAGAGACATTGGGAATGTTCTTGTTTCACTCACTTGGAGCACAGTGAGTTATATTGTACGAAACTGATGGTACCATCATAGGATTGATATATTTGTTGTACAATTGATTACTATTGTTTTTTGTACTGTTATTCTTGTGTGACCTTAATACAATACTTGTTTGTTGGTAACAATTGGTGTGGTTTCACCATTGATATTTGACATACAGAATAACACATCTTTCTGCCGTGACTCCTCTCGGGGCTCGGAGGTACACCGTGACTGGGGTTTGGGGAGGAGCACGTAAAACATGCCAGAAGCAATGCAAGACTTGACGCTGCAAATGTCGCTATTCAGAGTTGAGGTGCACATCAATGTGTGCCTGTCAGCAACAGAGTGATGATCAGACCCCTTGTATGAATTTGATGTAGTTTGGCAAAACAACATGTGTGACATTCCTGAATGTTTGTGCTTAATGGCCATGTATACTTAATTTTACAATAAATAGTTGTATGAAACATTGTCTTCTTAAAAACATTTCCCATTTTATAGTGTCCAATTTCAATATCAGTTTGAATGACACTTTCAATATGTCGCCATCCATAATATAGACTAGACGGATTTATGAAAAAATGGCATGTATAAGCTTCTAGGTGCATTTTGGGTAAAAGTTGTAAAGTTAAAGTTAAAGAGCTGCATGTATATACATCTATATACATATAAATGCGAGTTGTCTGTGTGTGTGTGTCTGCGTTTTATTCAGATATGGCTGAACGGATCTTCATCAAACTTTCAGAGGTTCATCAGTGAGTGCCTGGGAGTGTTTTAGGCAAAAAATAATAATAATAATAAAAATTGAAGAAAAAAAATCACTCGACAGTGCCGAAGCCTTTTTAAATTAATGACAGTTGATTAAAAGTTAAATGATATACACGTACACATTCACATAAATAAATACAAAACAATCACCAGACATTTGAATACAAAGAAATCAAACAATTCCGGAAGTGTACGAAGTTGGCAGTACGGTTTCTTCTTCTTCCTGATCGACAACACACTTAACCTTCCCCCCCTCCCTTCACCCCTCCCCAGCCACCCTCCCCCCAGTTCCCTCCCCTTCCCCCCTCCCTGCCCCTTCCTCCCCTCCCTCCCTATTCCCCCCCTCCAACCCCTTCTCCCCCCCTCCAACCCCTTCGCCCCTTCCTCCCCCTCCCCTTCCTCCCCCTCCCCTTCCCTTGCCCTGCCCTCCACCTCTCCCCACCTCCCCTCACCCATCCCCTCCCCCCTCCCCTCCTCCCCTCCCCCCTTCTCCCCTCCCCCCTCCCCTCCCCATCCCCGCCCGGCAACACCGGGTACTTCTGCTAGTGATATATAAATGCTTGTTCAAATAAATTGTCCAAAAATGGCAATTTGGCGGCCATTTTATTTATGCTAATTAGAAGGTCAAAAACTCAAAATTCGGCTTGGGAACCAGATTAATAGAATTCAGCATACCCTAATTATGTTAAAAAGTGAGGTTCCCAACTTTTACCCAAAAATGCACCTAACATTCACATTTCTCAGAAATCCATCGTCTGCAATGCAATGAGGCACTGGTGTAAACACGATGACATTAGAAATATAGCCCATGTCAAAACTGACATGTTTTGCTTTTCCATCATAATGGAGTAATACTTAGCATATCAACTTATTAGCTCTCAGGTAATTCTCACCATGACTTACACATGCCAATGTAGCATCAATCGTTTAGAGAAATGATCTAATCAAGGTTCTCCACCAAAAATTAACTTAAGGACATGAACATTTTGTAAAAATACATATGGGCCACATAACAGGCAACAAGTGTGGGAAGCACATGGATTTGCGGGGGTTATAGTGAGAGGAGTGGAGATATGTCATACTCCGAGTCCAGATAATTTTCAACGATTAGGCCGAGAAAAATATATTTCCGGTCTCTGGTCAGGGCACGCATCGATTTTGACCCTGTGCGTCAACATTTCTTTTTTTTTTTAATTTCCAACGGTACCTACAACAGTGCAGTGCACGCCTATTGTTGCCGGGCCGGCGCGCTATCTCGGGAAATACACCATTGGTATTGTGAGGGTCCCCATTGGTATCGACGTTCGCCCACGGTTCTCCCCGACAAAACTTCGTTTAGTTTGTCCAAATCCAACTAGCCGTTCCAAAGATATGAGTAGTTTTGTGTGCCGTGCCGTCATTAATCCGATCGGCTGGATGTTGCCATTTATTGAAACGAAGACGTTCTTTGTCGGGTTCGTGTGAAGCAACCGGAAGGCCTAGAGAGCTGCGGCTGGGCTCGTTAGTTAGGACTGGATCCTATCTCGTTTGTCATGAAGTTGTAAGTGTCTGTGTTAATCTGGTGGACTGGTAGAAGAGATTGTGGGAGACCATCGGCCTGTTAGACCACTTGCGCATTCGCAGTGTTGACGCGATCGACGCATTGGAATGTTTGACGGTACGGCGAGGCGATCTCGAGAACGAAATGGCAGTCTATAATATGCTTGAGGAACTTAATGATTTTCAGAATAAATACATTTTAAAATAACTTAAGCTCTTGTTCATTGTTTGCAAAAAGGCCTACCTGTCCCATTGGCTGTCTTAAAATTCTCACTGGACGGCGCCATGGCAGATGAGGAGGACCGCAAGGCATGAGGACATAAAAAACAACACCTTTATATAACAAAAACAACACCAACACAATTAAATCCATGCTTTTCAAAAAAAAACTGCATCGCCACATCAATTCTGGAACTTTGGTCTGACCAGAGACCAGCAATATATATTTTTTGGCCTTATTGGCGGATAAGAGTTCGCTGAACATGTGAATCAGCTCGGTTGTGTGGGAGAAGTATAAAATATTACCTTGCTTATCCTGAGTGGATTATACCCACTTCTACTGTACTGTCAACCGTATATCACCGGAATTAATCTTTTTTGGGGGGTTTCTTCTCTTTTCTCTTCTCCGCATTTGCATTTTATATACATGTATATATATATATATATACGTATATATATATATATATATTTTTTCTTTTACAATTTAGGTTTCTTGGCTCTGGGATCTTTCAAGAATGAGCATGCACAATGCTAAGGAGGATTAACTGGTAACAAACTTTAATAATTTGAATCGACATACATTAAAATTCCAGAAACATCAAGTAGGCTACAGATGATGTGGTTTATGAAGTTTATTGTTCAGGGTGGATAAGTCTACATATTGATAACGGAATACCCTTCATTGAGGCAAATATAGGCTGAACCTTAAAAGCGTGTGCATTGAAACCCAAGCATATCAGCTTAGGATAAAACTAAAGCATATTAACCTAGATGGCGAATCCTACTGATACGTATGTTATGGCCCGGGGAGAATTCCTCGCAACTTATTTCGCCTTTTAATTTTGCCACAATTTGTGCACGAGACATGTAGTTTATTTATATTATAGACAAATATTTCCTAAGTCCTCTTGACAACACTTAAATTTTGCTTGTAGCAACATACAACTGTCTACATTTTGCTCTTCTCTTGTTTTGTTTGTTACTCAACTGATGTTTTCTATTTTTCAGGCAAGAACTGCAATGATGGGACAGATGGGCTATAATCTAAGCATACTGTGCATGTCCCAGATGACCACCTCCAAAAAGTATGATCCCAGTGAAATTCCTGTGAGTTGCAATGGTATCGCCACCTTTGGGGCCTTCAGCATCATCATCCAGAAGTTGTCACAATTAACCTAAAGAGTGAATTACACTACCCCAAAACCTCTCTATTATTTACAAAACCTCTTTACATTCAAAGTACACCACCACCATGCCAAATAAATTAATAACATATCCTCCAGGTGCGGTATTGCCGGGGCTCCGAAGGCATCCGGTGATGCTGCCGTGCAGCACATGGAGACGGTATTGGGAGGGAGAGTTGCACAATAATTGATTGAATAATTGTGTAATTAAAATAAATAATAATCATAAAATAATTAATTTCTTCATCATTTGGCTAATAACATACCTAAACCACCAGTGTTTCATCCGAATCTGTAACTTTTTGAAAATTAATTCAATAATCAATCGGGGAAAAAAATTTAATTGATAAATCAATAAATAATGAATCAAATAATTAATTAATCAATCTTACTATAATTCACCAAATGTCCGTCCATCTGTCTGTCTGTCCGTCCGTCTGCCCGTCCGTTTGAAGGTACCGCAAAAACGGCTGAACCGATCGCAACGATATTTTGGGTGGGTAATCCTGGGATCCCCTGGAGTGAAATAGGCTATATCGTTTTTCCAATTTCAGCTTTGGCCTCCAGCATTTTCAGGTTTGGACTCCCGCATAACGTTATTTTCCCGGGTGCCGCACCAACGGCTGCACCGATCGCTGCACGGCTGCACCAATTGGACTCGGTGACCTCGGACAAAGACTTTTTATAAGGACATGGGTTGAATCCCAGCTTGAGAGAATGTCAACCCCCTCCCCGCCATCACGGGCATCTCTCCAACTCACAATCCCACGAGATATGCGGAAAGGACAACCCAAAACCAATTATCTTCTTTTTGATTCGTACATAAACATCATTTCAAAGTAAATAATGACCTCTGCCAAAGTTCAAACGATGTGGGTTTAATCTCTACATGAGAGAATTCCACATAGCTATTTGGGCAGTGTATAAGCTAACAGATCGCTGTCTCCATCGATCTTGCCAAGGCTGTAACACCTTTTGGCTCAAAAGCCTTTTAACTGTTGACTTGGTAGTTTTTACAATGAAGGAAACACGTATCGGGAGTACATGCGACATAGCGATTGTGAATGTGACAGCTCTGAGGCATCTTTCCCTTCGCATCAAATTATTCAATACATTCATTTAATGATCATTACGCTCATTAAACGTTCATTGAACATTAAACGTTCATTAAACGATTACGAAAATAAAAACGAAAAACATTACGAAATTATGTTCACACCATCACATCAAACACTATCGTGAACACAAACATCGTCACAACATCGTCACAATGAAAACATCGTCACAAACGTTACGTTATGTAATTCAAACCGTGAACACATCGAATATTGGAGAGCCCATTGCCCAAATTTGAAAACAAATTTGAAATAATATTTACCGATATGAACAGTGATGTGGCTTTTATTGAAATTCTACAAATAATGTTTAGATTTTGATGATTTGCGTGTATTATGATTTAACGGATGTTTATATAAATCGTTTAAAATAAAAAAGCCTTCAATTTCTGATATTTTGCCTTTTCATTTGGGCCTCCCAATTGAAGCTCCGCCCATAGTGTGGGTACTATTGCTAGTAAATCAAAAATACCCTTTTCAGCCAAATCACTTTGTCACTGTCGTGTCCAAATATCAGATTACTAACTCAAAAAGGTGCCTGATATATTGCTGCCCAGATGAGAAAGGAAATAAATAAGTTCTTCGTTTATCGATAATAATTAAGTAATGAATCAATTAATTGATTTATAAAAAAACAAAAAAATAATCTTTTTGCCAAAGTACTTGGTCATTGATGTGTCCAAATATCAACTTCCTTGCTCAAAGGAGGGCTGAAATATCACCCGGATAAAGCAGAAAACAAGAACACAGACAAGAAATAAAACAAACAAACGGAGTGAAAACTGAGTACTCCCTTTGAGCGCGCATCATCACTGGACCCCCTTCGGTGCCCGGCGATGACGTCATGCAGCGCCTGGAGATGGAGTAGGAAACGAGTGGTGTATAACAAACAAACACACAGACACTTCTCAAACTATGATAATAGAGAGCTTCGTAAGCGAACCTCTATGGCAATTGCATGTATATGTAAATCCATTCAAAATTTCACTGTCATTCCCCATTCCCTTGGGAACCAAATTTCATGTTGTCATTTCAAATGTCCCTTCCATGATCCGCCATCTTGTATTCGCAGTATGGCGATATATCTATTTCCGGTGACGTCAAACGTTTTATAAACACTAGAATCCCACATTCTCTGATGGTGTTTTTATTTAATTATAATAATAGGTATTGTTACTCCCACTAGGGAGTAATGCATTCGATCGTGTCCGTCCGTGTGTGTGTGTGTGTGTGTGTGTGTGTGTGTTCGTGTGTTTGTGAGCAAGATATCTGGAAAATTTCTGAACGGATTTGGATGAAAGTTGGTGGGATGATTGCCCTTGGGATAAAGAAGAATTGATTAGTTTTTGGTGAAGCTCAGGATATTATTCCAGATCCAGGAATTTTTTGAAGGATTTTTTTACCATTGGAAGATAGGGCTCATTTAGTTTTTTAACATTATCTTCTATATATTCTATATTTAACATTGTGATATGAAAATAGTTTTCATATTTGTTGTAAATGTAGTTTAAACTCGTGTTTATGCGTTAGAGTGGTGTATTTTTTTAGCAGCGTCGTCTTCAATGTTCATTTTTTTTTTCTAATAAAGACATATTCTGTCATTTTAAAACCACCAAAGTGTGTATTAGGTATCCCCGTTTCATAAAATGTATCGTTTGATACGTATAATGCTTTAAAACTTTTTTCTTTTTTTCTTTTTACCTCAGAAGAGATATCAACATTTACCTCAGCGAATGTCAATCGTGGTGTCAGTATTTGATGAACTTATAAAGACTTAGGTGACTTATACGTGTGACAGGCATGTGCTTGGGATTCTTCCCAGAAGAATGAGTGGTCGCATTAGCTTGTACGACTTAAAATGAGTGAGTTTTGTTTTGACGTTTGGGCCAGTTTTACATGTTGTATCCCTAAGGAATGAAAGGAACGTTTTTCCTGGCTTACAATTTTATTTGAAGTCACACATGCCTCAAAATACACTCACCTATATGGAATTGAACGCTGAATCTGAAAATGTAAGTGAAATTGCCTTGTTTTTTTTTAACATTAGCTTCTACATATTCAAAATATATATCTGTGCAGTGTCTGTCTTGTGTTGTCTTGTCTTGTGTTGTCAATGAACTACTCCCTCAAACTTTTGTGAAATCGTACTATTCCAACTTGACCCACGGCGGGAGTATGCGCTCTACTGAGTGGCGTTCTAGTTTTTAATGTTTACTTCATCTCTTGGCCTTGCTGTGTTTTAATTTGTTGGGTGTAGTGACTAAGGTAGTGTAGCTGGTGGTACCTCACGAGGTGGTTCATATATCTTAAGATTTTTAATAGAGAGCTTTGAAAGCAAACCTCTATGGCAATTGCATGTATATGTAAATCCATTCAAAATTTCAGTCATTTCCCATTCCCTTGGGAACAAAATTTCATGTTGTCATTTCAAATGTCCCTTCCATGATCCGCCATCTTGCTCACGTGATCTTGCTTTGGTCTGGCGCGACCGATAAATTATTTTCACCTGGTGATTAAAATCAATAAATTACAATACAGTACTGTACAGAACGGATTTTGAATTCGAAACTGCTCATCATTTACGCCAGCTACACCGACTTCTTTTTTCCACCAGCTACACCGGCTTCAGTTTTCCGCCAGCTACGCCAACTTCAGTTTTCCGCCAGCTACACCGACTTCATTTAAGCCAGGTACACTGATTTCAGTTTTCCACCAGCTACACCGACTTCATTTATAATTCTAAGCCCAAGATCAAACAACCTAGCCTAGCTAGGCCTAGGCCTACAGATGTTTGCGAGGGCTGCGTACTCGATCGACTGACCATTGTCGACGAAGCTCTCTACGCAATGCGTATTTTCATATTAAAATTATACCCAAGTTTATTATTTGGACCTTTGAAGCTCCAACAGATGAAAAAAACAAGGTTCATCAACACAGATTGGGCAGGACCAAGGCAGACTCTTTCAAGAGGCAGAGGACAGAGGATGTCATCTGTTGGTTGTGGGAGACTAACCATCCTCTTAAACGTGATCTTGTTTCAAGGGCCTTTACGATCGCCGTTTTTCACCACTATAAATACGTAAGGCGTCGCCATGTGCTTTACGTGCCCTCGTCAATCGCCTCGGCATGCCACAGCAACGCAGGCGCCCGCAATGATGAAATAGCGGTTCCCATGCTCAAGAAGTCATCATTTAGAGCAAGAGTCAGTGCCCGGCGGGACGTGCCTTTATACTTTGCCATGTTGCCTGGTTTGCTTTATGTGCCAAGGCTCTTCTCATCCACCATGCTGGCAACAATAGCCAAGCATCCACCATCGTTCATTTAGTACCAGAACTATATTTGCACCATTTCCACCTAAGCTTATGGATACGCAACCTTTATCCCTGGACAAGTGTGTTGAGTCAGGCACCCTGAAGCTGGGAGGTAATTTTAAAATGTTTTCTTCGTTTCAGAAAAAAACATCTTTTGGCTAACCGATATTAACTGTTAATAGTTTTCCTCTCTAAAACGGATCCATCCATGACTCCTTTGAGGTTCCCATAGGAGCTCTTTAATGAAAGCCCCTTAGCACTTGAAGAAGAAAGATAGTGTCACCCCAGGGGTGAATGCTACGAGATTGAGAATACGGGGCAATCAAGGCTCGGTATTGAGAGGCATCCTGCTTGGAGCTCACCAAGATGCCTGCCGTGTTTGCGGAACAGCGGAATGATCCGCTCAGCAGTCATGACAATCATAATTACTCCGAGGTCATGGTGCATCAGAGCAATATCTATGCAAATGCCGCAATGCAAAAAGCACCAGATAATAACATCTTCAAACCTTCTGCATGTGACTGACTGATTCTAATGTTTGAAAGTAGTTTTGTCCTTTGCACAGGTGGATTCAAAAAGTTTTTGGGCAATTACGCACGAGGTGGCCTGTTTATCTGGGTCAAAGCAGGAGGATACAGTAATTTTTCTCTTTGCAAGTCATCCTGAAAATTCACGAGTTGGTTCAAAGAGGGCACTTAGGGGCTATCTACATGTTGCATACACATAATATACATTTTAAGCACCTCGCATGCACCTACTTCAACCTCACCCTCAAATATTCTCCAAAATCCTCAACGCCTTTCCCTTAAAAGCCCCTCTAAAAATCCCTCATCTCAAGCATCCCGCCACAACCGCCCCTTCCACACAACACAATTCCAAAACTTACATAATAAGTAGATTATGTCCCCTCATTAAGATAAGCTGTTCCAAATTATGGGTTTTGATAACGGGTTTAATGGATAATGCGTATGCTGCTGACATCATGCACATATGTAAACCACCGCACATATGTTAACCACTGCATCACCTACAAACTAGGATGGCTTCCGCAGAGTTGCTCAGGTCTTTTAAGACGGAGATTAAAGGGTCAAAAGCAAATTAATGCAGAGCTGCCGACCAGTTTCATCTTATTTCAGCTAAACAAGACAGCATTGTGCAAAATTGTTTACTTGTGACCAAGCTAAGTTCCATTAAGTAACTAAAACAATGTGACTGTGTCGCCAATATGCCTACGTTTAGGCCCACAACGGGTAGATGCCATCACTCTGCATATGTATGGGTAGGGGATCACGTTTGTAAAGGTTCGTGTTGATCGGATAAAGTTTGTTTTTCTATCCAAGATGGCTTCCAAACCACGTGACCTATGACATCATCATTTTCAAACTATATGCAACAGTGCTGTTAGATGATATTTGTAAAATTTGGCATCGATAGGGTGAGCGGTTTCAGAGATATAATTATTTAATAATTTCCTTTAATCCAATATGGCTGCCAAACCATGTGACCTATGATGACATAAATTTAATCTTTCAATACAATTGGGTCATAGATCATGTGCATGCAATTTCACATTTTTAGGATAAGGAATTCGATTAAAGCATGTTGGCTGGTATACCACATCATCTATGATGTCATCATTATCATGCTTTTGTTCCCCATTGGGAGTACTTGACAATGTGCCAAGTTTCAAATTTTTCCATTCAGCAGTTTCCGAGAAAGAATTTTTGAATCATTTTTTTTTTTTTTTTTGTTTTTTTTTTGTATACAAGATCGAGGCTCGTGAAAGAGCGAACATTAATCACACAAAAAGACAAACCGACACATAAAACATAACATCGGGAGCGGTAGACAAGATGGGGAGAGAGGGGGAAGGACACAAACACAACATTTGAGAGCAGGGACCGAGAGACATGGAGACATCGAGAGATCTGAGAGAGGGCGAGGGCTTTGGGGGGGGGGGGCATGGGAAGGGGGCGGTGGGAGAGGTATAAAACATATGGACACTGCCAGGACTTCCAGGAAAGAAGTTGGAATTTCAAACAAGGTGGATCTGGGGTGAATTAGCGGGGGTAGAAAAGATCAAGGTTTTGGATGGGGGAAGATAAGAGATGGTGGTGAACAGCTGTTTTAAAGACATGGAGGGAGGAGTGGGATTGAAGGGAGTGAGGGAGTTTGTTCCAGAGGCGGGAGAAAAGAGGAATGAAAGAGTGAAGGTGAGCAGAGAGCCGAGATTTCGGCAGTTTAACCATCAGAGGGTTGCTGGCAGATCTTGTGCGACCTGTAGGAATATTTGGGGGACAGAGCACAGAGAGAGCTGGGGGTGCAAGGCCGGAGAGGAGTCGGTAGAAGACAGAAAGACCACCTACCTGCCTGCGGTGAGTGAGTGAAAGGCCCTCAGAGATAGCTTCATCGCGGGAGATTCCAATAATTCTGAAAGCTTTGGTTTCAACAGCGTGAAGCCGAGCTAGGTGTGAGGCAGGAGCACCGGCCCATAGGGGAGAACAGTATTCCATTGAGCTGCGGATGAAAGCCTTGTATGTGGTGAGGAGCTCAGGTGTGCCGAGGAAGGACTACGCACGACGGAGGATGCCCAGTCGGCGACTGGCTTTGGAGGCCAGCTTGGAAATGTGGTTTTCCCAAGAAAGATCATGGCAGATAGTGAGACCCAAAATCTTGAGCGACAGAACTTCTTGGAGAGGATTGTTGAGAAAGTAGATGGGAGGGTTGTCCAGTCGATCTTTTCGGAGAGACATAGTAAGAGTGTGAGATTTGTCAGGATTGAAAGACATGTTCCACTTGTTTGACCAGTCTGTGATTTTGTCCATGTCTTCAGAGAGTGAGGAGGCAGCAGACTGCCGATCTGAGGGAAGAGGAATGGAGCGGCAGAGAGTGGAGTCATCAGCAAAGAGATAGAGAGGATTTTCGAGAGAGTCAGAGAGATCATTGATGAAGACCAGAAAAAGCACGGGGCCCAGAACACTGCCTTGGGGAACTCCAGCCTGAACAGGAAGAGGAGATGAGAGAAACCCATTCAGGGCCACACGTTGACGACGACTAGAGAGGAAGTCCGCCAGCCATGCGTGGAGATTTCCATGGATACCAAAGGAGGAGAGTTTGGTGAGCAGAGCGGGGTGCCAGACCGTGTCGAAGGCACGTGATATGTCGAGGGAGACAGCTCTAATTTCCTGTTTGGCATTGAGGACCTCCATCCATTGTTGAGACAGCAGAAGCAGCATGTCCAGAGTAGAGTGACCTGGTCTGAAACCAAATTGATGATCAGAGATCAAGCCATTGGAGAAGAGGAAAGATTTCATATCCGAAGCAATGATGGATTCCATGACTTTGCTGATAATTGGGAGAAGGCTGATTGGTCTGTAGTTGCTAGGATCTGTTTTTGCACCTTTTTTGTGCAAAGCGGTGATGTTGGCTGATTTCCAAGCAGATGGCAGTTGACCTTGAGCAAAAGAGAGGGTGAAGAGAACAGAGAGAGGGTGAGATAGAGCAGCAGAGCAGGATTTTAGGACCCGTGGGCTGATGCCGTCGGGTCCAGTTGCAGAATCAGAGTCGAGGGTTGACAGAAACTTTTCCACCTTGTCAGGAGGAAAGGACACGGAGTCCAGGAGCAGCAGGGTACGACTGGGTATGGTGGGTACAGAGAGGGATGGGTTTGGGACACAAGATTTAGAGGCAAACACAGAGTTGAGGCATTCAGCTTTTTCACGTGCGGAGTCAGCTGTGTAGCCGTTTGAGGTAAGGGAGGGGATGGAGGGGGAACAAACACCAGAAACGGATTTGACCAGACGCCACCAGGATTTGGAAGAGGGAGACAGATAAGAGAGTTCGGTCTTGAGAACGGAGAGATATTGTTTCCTGGCTCTCCTGAGGGTGGACACACACTTGTTTCGGGCTTTGTGAAAGGAAATGAGATTTCCTTCCGTTGGATTTGCTTTCCAGGAGATGAAGGCAAGTTGTTTCTGGGCAACAGCCTCACCACAAGATTCCGTGTACCATGGACGGGAGGAAGGGTATGACAACTGAAGACGAGATGGGATAAATCTGTGCATGAGAGAGAGCAATTTACTTTGGAAGAATTCCCAGGATGAGTTGATGTCAAAGGTGGTAGAGATGGGAGACCAGTCCAGATGATTGATGGCTGCTTGAAGACCGTGCCAGTTGGCCTGAGTGAAATGCCAGACTCGTCGACGCTGAGCAGGCTCCCTGAGGATGGTCAGAGAGATGTCCACTTTAACAAGGACATGATCAGATGATCCGATCGGAGCAGAAGAAGAGCAGCAGACATTTTCAGGGAAGTTAGTCATAACCAAGTCCAGAAGAGAAGATGTTCCGTTGACTGAGATCCGGGTCGGGAAATTGACAAATTGTGTCAGTCCCAGTGAGTCGCAGAAGTCCTTTGCTGAGGAGCCATGGCTGGTGAGAGAGGTACCCACACCCAGCCAACTGGCATGATGACAGTTTGCTTTTAAAAGCATTTGCTTTTAATCCAAGATAGCTGCCATACCACATGACCAATGGCGTCACAATTATCACAAAAACATTCTGCCTGGGTGTCACTCCTACCCTGAAAGTTTCGTCTCAATTGGACATATGGTTGCTGAGAAAAACGAGGTTTATCCCATACAGACAGACATACGTACGGACGGACGGACGAACGGACGGACAACCCAAAAACATAATGCCTCTGGCGACTTTGTCGGTGGAGGCATAAAAATTGAGCCCCCTAACTTGGTGGGAAAGCAAGGCACAGGTCGAGTCCCATAACAGCAAATGCAGCACAACCTGTTAGCAACAAGCATCGTCTGCAACACAAACTATTCATCTCTGCCCTACTGAGCACCATTTAGGAGATGGGATGGAAGTAAGGTGAGACAAATTAAACAAAAACGGCTATTGTGGATTGGGTCAGCAGAGCAGTTTCTGATATAGTATATCATTGCGGTTTTGGGGAGTCTTTAAGAGATCCTCACATAGTTAGATCTAGTTATTTCCTCGCCGGAGGAGAGGGTATTGCATTTGAGTCTGTTTGTCTGTTTGTCCGCATAGAATAAATATGATTTTCTCTGCAACCGTTGGTCCGATTGACAGGAAATTTCACCGTAGGTGCGACTCCACGTGTATAATTTTTTAATGATAATTGTGACGTCATACGTCACATGGTTCGGTCGCCAAATTGGAAAAACCGAAAACCTTTGCACCTCTATATCTCCGTAAGCGCTGAATAGAAAGAATTGAGACATGGCTCGTTGTAAAGAACTCTCCATGGGGAATAAAATATGTTAATGATGATGTCATAGGTGCCACCATTATGACGTCATAATTCGACAAGTACAAAACTTCATCCGATCAAGATGAAATTTATTGAGCATAATCTAGGAATAAATTAGTTTAGAAAACAAATAAATATGACGTCATCGGTCATGTGGTTCGGCCGCCATATTTGTTTTAACACAAAAGCCTTAAAAACCACTGAAAATACATCCTGGTGAGGGTTTGCAATCTCTGATTGCTCTTTTTCTTGTTTGCTTATATTTTGTCTCTCTCTCTCTCTCTCTCTCTCTCTCTCTCTCTCTCTCTCTCTCTCTCTCTCTCTCTCTTTCTCTCTCTCTCTCTCTCTTTCTCTCTTTCTCTTTCTCTTTCTCTTTCTCTTTCTCTTTCTCTTTCTCTCTCTCTCTCTCTCTCTCCTCCCCCCTCTGCACGATATGCTCTCTTGGTTTTTGGCATTGACCTAGCAAACGCTTGCATGACTCTCTTTCTGCCGGCCTTACTCATCCGTGCGGATGATCGACACTCACCTACCCAAGTCCGTGCTGACGACGATCGACCTTACCTGCCCAAGTCCATTGTGACGATAGACACTCACCTACCCAGGTCCGTGCTAATGATCAACCTCACCTGCCCAAGTACGTGCTGACGATCGACACACCTACCCAAGTCCGTGCTGATGATCGACACTCACCTACCCAAGTCCGTGCTGATGATTGACACTCACCTGCCCAAGACCGTGCTGACGATCGACCTTCACCTGCCTGTCCGTGCTGGGATCGCCATTACCTGCTCGTGTTGGGGACTGCCATTTGCCGGCCAGGTGCTCATTGGAGAGGAGAGAGGATCGAGACAAAGACCGTCGCGGGGAGAGGCATCTGGACATCGTGGCCTTTGTGCTAACAGGTTTCCAACATTCGTTTTCCCCTCCCCTCCCCTCTCCCGTGAATGTGTGCTGGGCCTATGTTGTGTTTATTTGTTGTGATTGTAATAAGGCATAGAACAAGCTAAGTTTCTGCTTCTTGTCCCTTTTTATTTCCTATTGAAAGTTTCACTGTAAATATCTGTAAATAAATCAAATCGTTAAACGTATACTTTTCTCTCTGTCCGTGAATGTCTCTTCCTCCATTTATCTGCCATTGCTCGCACCCAGGTTAACGAGCAGCCATAACAGAATCAGCATTACGGCGGGTACCAACGGTTTCATTCGGCCTTCTAAATTTGGTACGCCGGAGGGTACGTATGGTACATTCCCCAATTGAAACTGTCACGTGGTACAGGTAAGCTAACGTGCAACGGACCAATTGGCGTTTGTAGTTGCTGGTTCGCAACCTGCCGAAGTATGAGGTTATTCGTGCGTGGCAGCCGCAGGTCCGGTAAGTTCGGGAGGGGACGGAGACTAACCCCCTCGTAGTAGACCGAACCCCGGGCCGTCACAATATATATCTGATGAGTCTATTTAAAAGACAATGAACGCCATCTGCAACACTCATCTCTGGCCAGATCTTCACCCTAGGGTCAGTTGACCATACCTGTGAGATGACTGAAGCAGATGGGGAAACTGTACTGGTTGCTGCATAATCTTACTATAATTCACCAAATGTCTGTCTGTCTGTCTGTTCGAAGGTACCGTAAAAACTGCTGAACTGATGGCAACCATATTTTGAGTGGGTAATCATGAGACCCCATGGAGTAAAATAGGCTATATTGTTTTTCCAATTTTCCAGTTTTTCCAAACACGTTGGAATAATATTTATCGATATGAACAGTGATGTTGCTTTTATTGAAATTCTACAAATACTGTTTAGATTTTGATGAGAATTATGAACCTGCCGCAAATGCAGAAGTGGACAGATTACGGCAATGCGTGGGTTTGATAATATCCCAATACAACCGTCATTCAATCGTAATGTTTAAATGTTAATCGTGTTAATCGTTTTGTTAAAGTATCAATTGATGATTGGAATTGAGTAAATACAATTACGATTTTGAATTCGTAATTGTGTTCACCCAACCGTATGTAACTTCACATCAGGATTTAAATAATATTTGTTTATGTCACGAATGTTGTTAAAAGTTTATTTTTTATTTTAATGTTATTTAATTTGTGATTGGAGTTATGCTGTTTGGAATGAAAAAAGAGATATCGAGTTCAAATGAAAGACGAAATGCCGTGATAGGTTTTGACTTTCTAAACGTGAAATTCGCAGATCGCCATGTGCAGATTCGCCATTGACTGGGTATAGAACAAACGTACCCGTTTGTTTGCGAACGGATACGTTTTCATGGAAGTCCTTCACGAACTTGCTGGCCATGTCTGACGTGCGACTGAAGGTGCCACAGGAATGTGGAATTTATTGGTTTCATGCTTTAGCATTCGCCGTTTCTGCATTGTCTGTTTGCTTCTGGCCTCCCACCCGTGCTTAGCATAGGTACCTCACCAGTGGATATTAATTGGCTGAGTAAACCAGTGTTATGAGCTGCACCCTATCGTCTATCAGAGGCAATCAACTGTTTAAAACGGACGTGAAAGACGCGGGCGACGTGAAGCAACATGGGTGAGGTCAAGTGGAGCGATGCAAGGTGAAGCGAAGTGAAGTGAAGTGAAGTGAACATAAGGAAATAAAGAAAGACCAGAAAAAGGTGCCAGAACGAGAGAGAAACAACCCAAGCAAGAAAAATAATACAGTATAGCAAACCACACACTTACCGCTTATAAAACGAACATACACCCCACACGAGTAAAGCACGTCAGAGGAGTCCGTTAACACAGATCGTTCTTAGCCAGAGGTAGAAGAACCCCATGGATTCCAAAACGGTTTCTTAGTTTACTGCATTCAGTCTTACGACTACTATCCCTCAAGGATAATCCAAATGGCAGCCACACCAGGCAGTGCAATTTGCAGGAGGCAAAAGGTGGGAAAACGTCTCTTATAATTAAAATGAGTTTATTGCAAAAATAAATATGAAGATAATGATAGACAAGGTGCTATCCATAAAACGGACGAACCATGCGGTCGACAGATACAAGTAGAGGTGAGGGAGCACGCAAACTTATGTACAAAAAGAGAAATAACCCACTATGGCACCAAAAATAAATACCAGGACTCGCACAACAATGAGGAACGAATGAGGGCTTCAGCAAGGCACGAGCTGCTTTGGGTGCAATATGGCCCGTGCAGGCTGTTGTTGCAAAGGTCTAGTGCAGCATAGGGCTGGTGTGGCACAGGGCTGGTGCAGCACAGGGCTTGGATGAATGATAAGAAAATTAATAAACCAAGTTAATAGGGTGCGCAACCAACACAGACATAGTGCACCAAATGGCGTCCTCCTATGTAAAAGTTTACCTCATTCCTTGTAAGTGAAAGTCCTTGTATGGCATGATAAAATAGTAGTAAAAAGCCCGTCAAATATGACGGGTTGGAAAAGTTTATTCGACAGTGCAGCCTCGTGAGCGTGCCAAAGGCTGAAGTCTCAGCCTAGTGTCAGGTGTGCTTATACAGTCACGTGAAAAAGTAAGTACACCCCATGTAAAGTTTTGACTTTTTCAACATACAGCTATTTGATCTTTATTTCAACAATATTGACAGATAAAGGTGATATAATATAACAAATATCATGAAACATTTACATTTTGTAGTCCATTGTATAATTTAAATAAACATAAATGCAAATTTTGCATGTGGAAAAAGTAAGTACACCCTTGGCTCGAATAGGTGGTATTGCCCCCTTTGGCAGAAACAACCTCAAGTAGGCGTTTCTTCTAACTGTCTACCAGTCTCTGACATCAACTGGGAGAAATTTTTGCCCACTCCTCCATGCAGAATTCTTTCAGCTGTGCGATGTTTGAGGGGTTTCTTGCATGCACAACTCGTTTCAAATCCCCCCACAACATCTCGATGGGATTTAGATCCGGGCTTTGACTTGGCCATTCCAGAACCCTCCATTTCTTTCTTTTCAGCCATCCCTTGGTGTATTTACTGGTATGTTTAGGGTCATTGTCATGTAGCAAGGTCCACCTTCGGTTGAGCTTCAACTTTCCGACAGATGGCCTCACATTATCCTCAAGCACCCTCTGGTACGATGAAGAATTCAAAGTGGATTCTGTGATGGTGAGCTGCCCAGGCCCTGATGCAGCAAAGCTGCCCCAAACCATAATATTTCCACCACCATGCTTTACAGTTGGTATCAGGTTCTTGTGGTCAAATGCTGTCTTTGGTTTTCGCCAAACATGTCTTCTGGTAATGTGGCCAAATAGCTCTACCTTTGACTCATCTGTCCAGAGCACATTGTTCCAGAAATGCTGCTCTTTGCCTAAGTGTACATTGGCAAACTTTAGTCTTGCTCTGATGTTCTTTCTGGACAGCAAAGGTTTCCTCCTGGCACACCTCCCATGTAGATCAAATTTGTGCAGCCACTTTCTAATGGTAGACGCGTGCACTTTGACATCAACAGTGGCAAGAGCTACCTGTAGGTCCCGTGATGACATTCTGGGGTTCTTAGAGACTTCTTTCAGCATCTTGCGGTCTGCTCTCAGGCTGAACTTGCTGGAGCAGCCTGGCCTGAACAAGTTGGTGGTTGTTTGGAATCTTCTCCACTTGTAGATGATCTTCCGGACAGTCGAATGATTGATTTCAAATTGTTTGGAGATCTTTTTAAATCCCTTCCCAGACTCGTAGGCATCTATAACCTTCCTTATGAAGGCCTCAGAGAGCTCATTTGATCTAGGCATGGTGACGCCGCACACTACAACAACAAAGAGCAAACCAAACTAAATGTCTGAGGTTTAAATAAGACAGGTTCCTCCAAGATCCTCTCTAACGATGTTCTAATCATTTGCACCTGAGCTGGTGCACCTGATTCTAATTTTAGGTATTTGAAGTAGTGATAATTGTAGGGGTGTACTTACTTTTTCCACATGCGAAATTTGCATTTATGTTTATTTAAATTATACAATGGGCTACAAAATGTAAATGTTTCATGATATTTGTTATATTATATCACCTTTATCTATCAATATTGTTGAAATGAAGATCAAATAGCTGTATGTTGAAATATGTTGAAAAAGTCAAAACTTCACACGGGGTGTACTTACTTTTTCACGTGACTGTATCTTCTTTATTTATTAGACATCCTACAGGCATAGGTAAATGAACACTCGTTTTAATCTGAGCGTGTTGCACATCATGTGCATCAAATTTCACCTCCCTGCACCTTGTATTTACTGTTATTAAATTTAAAAAAAAAAATTCTGTACACCGCCCTCGAGGCTCGGTTTGCAAGCCACCATCTACAACTCCAACAGAAGAGACATAATTGCTCTTTTATGGAAAATATTTTTCGAGTTTGTTTTGTCTTCAAAAATAGGCCATCATGAAAACACATTCGTGTTTTAAAACCTACCCTTATGAAGCGGGACAAACATCTACAAATACAAAATCTGACAGTGTGGTTTTTATCGTAGATATTTGACAGCAATATTGGGGGATTTAAAGGTAGAAGGAAACACAGGAAAATACTGTAATTTGAATCTCATGTATTTTTAGAACTCATCTGACCAACACTGAAATACAACCTCAATCTATTGGTTGCATCATTCTGAAAGCATGGCGGTGCCACTGGAGATTAGAGCTAGGATGGATGGAATCACCAGTAACAGTATAAAATGGAAGGTGATCAAACCAGTGGAACACACTGAAGACCAAAGGAAAAGAGAGCAGCACTAAAAATATGGCATTGGTCTTTTTATATAGTCAGATGGTTTGAGGGATAACCATGAAATCTGTAATGTTATTGTGTTATGCAAGCGAATCATTTGCTAAAAGTACCCTTCATGCAATGTGAAGTGCTCCCTTTCTCCCCGATCCCAGCTCCCCTCCATCCTCCTCCAATCATCCCATGATGACCAGCCATCCACACGCAGCATGAGTTCCTTCAGCTCTGCAAGTCAAAACTCTCCACTTACCTCGGCTCAATCCTTCACCTTTCCAACCACATGAGGAATCATCTGTGTCACTCCAATCCTGCTCTTCTCTCTACTCAATGTCTATACCCAATCCTGCTCAAGGTGATTTCTCACTCCCACCTGGTGTAAACCTTCATCTGTACCTGTCGTCTTCTTTGCTACTCTCATTAGTCTTGTCTGTTTGTGCATCTCATTCCTGCCTGTCCCATTCCATTTCTCTCAGCATGTTAACCATCCATTTGCTCATCCATGAGCCCAAACCCCGTGACTGAAGCCCTCCACTTATCCAAACTTCCCTTGCTCTCTCCATTTTCCTGCTTCTCTGACCCACAGGGAAACACACATTCATAAATAAAGATTCTCAAAGCACAACTGCCAAGGTTGTCCAACCCATCAGTACTCATTTTTCCTCTTGTTCTCCTATTTGTGGAGTTGCCACTGATACAATATTGTTTTGTTGCTCCTTTCAGGCCTTCAAGGAAACCACCATCATGTAATGTCAGACTCCACAGCCTTTTGTGACTTTCTTTTACCTGATTCCTGGTTGCTTGACAGATGTTCTCCACGTCTCCATTGTTTTGTAGCCCTTTCCCGGCCCTTATTCTCGTGAAACTCCTCCATGAGCCACGACCAGTTAAAAGAAAAACAGACTTCCCCACATCAGTGAAGAACCAAGAATGCTGCAAAGGCAGCTCATTTCAGAATACGTAAATCATCATTCTCTTGAGTTAACATCCTCAAGGCAATAGCTCTACAGGATTAAGGCTGCCTTTTAATCCATGATTAAATTATTTGTTGCTTTCTATTCAATCTGCAATCCATGAGTTACTCTCAAAGGCAAATAATTGTAGCAGCACAAGTTTTGGGGACGCCTCTTCGTGGTGGTTGTACCGCCCAATACATGCCAGGGGCCAAATCGACCCCATTCTTCCCTGCTGCCAGGATACGTCTACCTGGATCTTCCCTGCTGCCCAATCAGACCCCACGGACCGGCCCAATCCCTCTTGTCTCAGTCTCTTCTCTTCGCTCTCTCTCTCTCTTCCTCTCTCTCTCCAACTCTGTCGTGGCCCTGATGTCGTGAAGGCGGGGGTACACCATCCTGGATGTGGGGGATCTCTGGGTCGCTCCTGCGAGAGCGATCAGCTGTCTCCATGCCGCGGGCTTGTTCGAGAAAACTGTACGAGGCTATACAACAACAACAACAACAACAACAACAACAACAACTGTAGCAGCAGCAATTTACTTGCAGTGACATGAGGGTAACATAAACTTAAAATCTCAGGGTAATTCGAAAATCCTGCCCTTCAAAAGAAGCCATGAAGCAACACAATCATGTCAGGGGTGTTTGTAAATAGATTTTGATGAATGAACAATCGTTAGCTCAGCAAGCCATACGTAACATTTGTTTCACCACTTAAGGCTCATCTCTTTTGAGTTGGCTCTAAGTTATTGTGATGTTTTATACTGTACACCGCTCCCTCCCTATTCCATCTCCAGGCGCTGCATGATGTCATTGCGAGGCGCTAAAGGGGGCCGGCGATGACGCGCGTTGAAAGGGAGTACTCAGTTTTCACTCCGTTTGTTTTCTTCTTTGTTTGTTTGTCTGGGCGATATTTCAGCCATCCTTTGTGATAGGAATCTAAAATGTGGGCACACTAGTGAACAAGCGCTTCGGCAAAAATTGTATTTTTCATTTTTTGATGAATGAAATAATTGAGTAATTGCTTAATTATTATCGATTTATTAAGTACTTATTTGTTTTCTTGCTGTGAGGGTGAGGAAGGCACCTTTTTAGTGAGGAAGCTAATATTTGTACACGACAGTGACGAAGTGATTTGGCTGTAAATGTTATTTTAGATTTATTACAAGATTTGATTTGTTTTGATTTATTTGTTTAATTTTTAGATTAATTACTTAGTTAATTAATATTCAAAAAGTTACAAATTTGGATGAAACGGTGATGGTTTAGGTATGCTATTAGACAATTGATTAAGAAATTAATTATTTTATGATTATTATTTAATTATGCAATTAATGAATCAATCTATTATTGTACATCGTTCCCTCCCATTTGCATCTCCACATGCTACACGGCGGTATCGCTCAGTGCTGAAGGTGCCCCGGCAATGTCGCACGCTGGAGAATGTTTTTTATTTCTTTGGAATGGGGGTGGTGTACTTGTTCTAAATTTGAGTTACTCCTGGTATCAGCGGTTGAACATAAAGATATAGACACTGCCTATTTAATAAATATATATTGTTGCGGTTTTGAGTTTGTACAGTGAGTCTAATAAAGGTTAAAATTTGCCCCTCATAGTTAGTCACACAAGCAAAATGTAGCCTCGCGATAGTATAGTTATGTCTTAGTATTTGTGAGCTTAGTTCCTTTCCATTTGTTAGTTCTGCGTTGAGTAGAGCCAAGAGAATAGGCCCTACTGTCACCGACTATACAGCGTCCGTAGCCTCATGCCCTTTTTTTTCTTCTTTTTTTTTTGTATACTGAATCGAGGCTCGTGAAAGAGCTAACATTTATTTCACAAACAAATCAACCTGACAAACAAAATATATAAAAAGAGGGAGCGGAAGACAATAATAATAATATAATAATAATTCATTTATTTTGTATAGCGCTTTTCCAGAAGCCCAAAGGCGCTTTGACAGAGTGGAAAACATAATGCATAACAATACATGAAAACAACAATTGCAAAAAGACAAGAATCAAGAAAACAAACAGCAGCGATATACGGCATATATATAAGACAAGAATCAAAAAGACAAGACAAGAATCAATAGGGAAATATTTAAAGCAAAAGGAGGGAGAAGGAGAAGAGATAGTCAGGGGTTAAATGCTGTGGGTTGAATGTTGAATGCAGCGTTGAACAGGTGGGTCTTTAGTGATGTTTTGAATGTGGTGAGTGAGGAGGAGTCTCTGATGGTGTGAGGTAGTGAGTTCCAGAGGGTGGGAGCAGCGATGGAGAAGGCCCTGTCCCCCCAGGATCTGAATTTGGTCCGGATGGAGGGGGTCAGGAGGTTGGTACCAGCAGAGCGGAGGTTGCGGGTGGGAGTGTGTCTGGAGAGGAGGTCAGCCAGGTAGGATGGGGCCAGGTTATGGAGGGCTTTGTATGTCAAGAGGAGGATTTTGTACTGGATTATCTGGGGGATGGGGAGCCAGTGAAGCTTGTAAAGGACGGGGGTGATGTGGTCACGGGTCCGGGAATGAGTGAGTAGACGGGCAGCGGAGTTCTGAATGTATTGGAGTTTATTGGTGATTTTTTAGGGTGAACCATAGAGGAGGCTATTGCAGTAGTCCAGACGGGAGGTGATGAAGGCGTGGATGAGGGTTTCTGCAGCCGTGGAGGAGAGGGATGAGCGGAGACGGGCAATGTTTTTCAGGTGAAAGAAGGCTGACTTTGTGATCTGTTTAGTGTATTTGTCGAAGGAAAGGGTTTGGTCAAAGATGACGCCAAGATTCCGGATGTGAGGGGAGGTGGATACTGGGATACCGTCGATGTTGAGGGCAAAGTTATGGGTGGATTTTGTGAGCGTTTTTGGGCCAATGATTATTATTTCAGATTTATCACAGTTAAGCTTGAGGAAGTTGATTTGAAGCCAAGATGGGGAGAGAAGGGGAAGCACACAAACACAACATTTGAGAGCAGGGAGAAGTGTGGGAGGGAGAGGGCTTGGGGGGAGGAGGCGTGGGAAGGGGGGGGAGGGGGAGAGGTATAAAACACAAGGGGACCGAAATTAGCGGGGGTAGAAAAGATCAAGGTTTTGGATGGGGGAAGATAAGAGATGGTGGAGAACAGCTGTTTTAAAGATCTGGAGGGTGGAGTGGGATTGAAGAGAGTGAGGGAGTTTGTTCCAGAGGCGGGAGAAAAGAGGAATTAAGGAGTGAAGGTGAGCAGAAAGTCTTAATTTTGGCAGTTTAACCATAAGAGGGTTGCAGGCAGATCTTGTGCGAACTGTAGGAATATTTGGGGGACAGAGCCCAGAGAGAGTTGGGGGGGCAAGGCCAGAGAGGAGTCAGTAGAAGACGGAAAGACCACCAACCTGCCTGCGGTGAGTGAGTGAAAGGCCCTTGGAGTTAGCTTCATCGCGGGAGATTCCAATAATTCTGAACACTTTGGTTTCAACAGCGTGAAGACGAGCTAGGTGTGTGGCAGGAGCACCAGACCAGAGGGGAGAGCAGTATTCCATAGAGCTGCGGATGAAAGCCTTGTAAGTGGTGAGGAGCTCAGGTGTACCAAGGAAGGACTTCACATGACGGAGGATGCCCAGTCGGCGACTGGCTTTGGAGGCCAGATTTGAAATCTGGTTTTCCCAGGAAAGATCATGGCAGATAGTGAGACCCAAAAGATTGAGTGACAGAACTCCTTGGAGAGGATTATTCAGAAAGTGGATGGGAGGGTTGTCCAGTCGGTCTTTTCGGAGGGACATCGTAAGAGTGTGAGATTTGTCAGGATTGAAAGACATGTTCCATTTGTTTGCCCAGTCTGTGATTTTGTCCAGGTCTGCAGAGAGTGAGGAGGCTGCAGACTGCCGATCTGAGGGATGAGGAATGGAGCGACAGAGAGTAGAGTCGTCAGCAAAGAGATAGAGAGGATTTTCAAGCTAGTCAGAGAGATCATTGATGAAGACCAGAAAAAGCACAGGGCCCAGAACACTGCCTTGGGGAACTCCAGCCTGAACAGGAAGAGGAGTTAACGTTAGCCCTTTTGTGCTAACGTTGGTTTATTTTGGGCAAGTTAACACGAGGCAGGCTAGGAGGACCGGGGCGGAGCCGAGGGCGGAGCGGCAGAAGCGCTGACGGTAAGCACGAGCCACCAATCAGAGCTCAGAGGTGGTGGCGGCGGCGTGGCGTCACATGGCGTGGTGAGAGGGTTCGAGAGGGATCCAGAAGGTTTGGGGGGCGTAGCTATAAAACCCGCTGCGCAAAGCCCTCGAAAGGACTCTCGAAGATGGACTTGCACTCGATAGGACTCTTGCAGATGGACTTGCACTCGATAGGACTCTCGCAGATGGACTTGCACTCGATAGGACTCTCGCAGATGGACTTGCACTCGATAGGACTCGCGCGGAAAGGATTAATGAAAGGACTCGCAAGTGGAGAGTGCTGAAGAACTCGCGCGCACTAACCAGCTCAGAGGACCGAGGAAGAGGAGTTGGCAGTGTCAGAGAATGTGAAAGACACGCGGGCGCAGCCAGACACGCATGAACCGATATACAGCGCATTAAGTCGTGCGAGTGAGAACGGCTGTGTAATCGACAGCCGCGTGAGAGTCCCGCCCTTTGCCGTTCCACCTCGTTATCTTCCTTGTTTGGGAGTCGCGCTACGAGTTCCTGCCATCGCCTGCTACCGTCTTCGCGGGACGTGCTGGGGCCGTGGAGAGCCGGACAGGGACCATCTCTGGACGACCACGTCGACGCGTTGGCTAACCATCTATTCATCTGCAATTCCCTGTGTGAGTGTGTGACGGGCCCGAGTCCGGGGAATAAGTTAAGATTGTCTAAGGCTGCTCTGTGTCTCTGCGTCCCTGATCATTGTAAATACGTGTGGGAATAATTAAACCTGTGTTCTTCCTTTCTTCCATGCGATCGTTTCTGTGGTTTATTTATTGGTTAAGCGTGGTACGAATAGGATCGCTCAAATCTGGTTCCACTAAGTAAGACTGCACGGACCACGTGGTACTCAATCCGCTCGGCGTACTCAAACCACACATGGCTCGTGCGAGGCTTGTTTCCTCGCTTCCAGGGCAGCGCGGGGAATTAGGTACGAGCGAGAAGTGGTCCAGAGACCCTACTCCGTGTTTGTCCGGAAGGGACGTATCAAGCCTCGGTTCCGCCAAGCCCAGAAAGAACAAGGGGATTAATCCCCCCTTTGTAAGGGGAAGTAGTGTGGCGTAGAACCATAACAATATTTCAACAAATATAACTATTTCATTTGCGCCATTCTTTACATTTCCATACCAAAATAAGTGGTTCTTTTGTCTGGACTCAAGCCTAGTGCTTATTTTGGTCAAGACTTGAATTAATATCCACAGGAGCTGTGTAGCATGGCGAAGAGTACACAAACACAAGACCATTCACTTTGGGGAAAAAAAAAATAATCAGAAGAAGCCGACACTATTCCCTTAAGTGTTTCCAATTTACGGTTCTGGGTAAACTGCAGCCATCTGTCCGAGGCAATTTAGGAAGGTGCACTGCCTGCACATGGACGGCGACAAGGCACACGGCAGGCCGGCGGCTGGCATTTAGTCCTCGTAACTCAAACACAGCAATCCCAGCTGCAGAAGCAAGCAAATTGAGCCTTCGGCGTGGCGGGTAATTCGGACAAGCGCAGTGTTCCGTCGATGCTTCGAAGACGAAGTTTTGACACATTCATCTTGCCAACTTTACAACCACTCTTCTAGCAATTTACCAATTTTCAAATAATTTATCACTTGCATTTTCTAATATCAATAAATTTCCATTCAATGTTTTCTTTTATAACCACTTGCCAAATGATAAGGTAGTAAATTGTTCACCGACATTCAGTATTAGTATGACGGTGTCAGTAATGACAGTTAGATACGTGCTTTCGGTTCAATTTCTAACATACACAGGTAAGTTTTAGTTACTCAACTCACCTTCCTAACAACAAGGAGTCAATCCAAGTTCCAGAATGTTAGAGGTAGCATGACTGAACTATATAAACACCTCCATGACTTTTATAACATAAAATAGTTCAAAAACCATTTCATAATCCTTTAACACCCTGGTATTAAATAAATAAAAAAGAGAACCAATCGTCTACCAGCGGCGTAGCCGGGCTTGTTTGATACTTTAGTTGAAGAGGATAATATTACCTGGGTGGGAATACCAGTTAGGAGTTAGCAAATAATGTTTGTATTAAATTATCGTCCCCCGTCGCACAGCGGAGCGAAAGGGGGACTATGGTTTTCCCCTCCGTCCATGTGTCCGTCTGTCCCTCCGTGCGTGCGGGTGTGCGTACGTGCGTGCGTAAGCGAAGGACCGCATTCGAATTTGGTGTGGGTGCAACCCACGTCAAAATCCAAGATGGCCGCCGCCATGGATGTCTGACGCCATCTATGTCTGAACCTTGTGAGCGGAATATCTTGAAAAATAAGCGAAGTACCAACTTCTAATCTGGTGTGTGGGTGTATCTCGGCATAAGGAAGAAAGCTATTGAAAATTGTGTCGCCACGTCAAAATCCAAGATGGCCACCGCCATGTATGTCTGAACCTTGTGAGCTGAATATCTTGAAAAATAAGCGAAGTACCAACTTCTAATCTGGTGTGTGGGTGTATCTCGGCATAAGGAAGAACGCTATTGAAAATTGGGTCGCCACGTCAAAATCCAAGATGGCCGCCACCATATATATATGTCTGAACCTTGTGAGCGAAATATCTTGAAAAATAAACGAACTACTAACGTCTGATCTGGTGTGTGGCTCTATCCACGCATAAGTAAGAACGCCATTGAAAATTGGGTCGCCACGTCAAAATCCAAGATGGCCGCCGCCATGTATGTCTGAACCTTGTGAGCAGAATATCTTGAAAAATAAGTGAAGTACCAACTTCTAATCTGGTGTGTGGGTGTATCTCGGCATAAGGAAGAACGCTATTGAAAATTGGGTCGCCACCTCAAAATCCAAGATGGCCGCCACCATATATATGTCTGAACCTTGTGAGCGAAATATCTTGAAAAATAAACGAACTACTAACTTTTAATCTGGTGTGTGGGTGTATCTACGCATAAGGGAGAACGCTATTGAAAAGTGGGTCGCCACGTCAAAATCCAAGATGGCCGCCTTGCATCTTCCACTTTGTCAACTTGCATCACTTCACCGACGAGGACCTAGGCGTAACGCTTGTTTTCAATAAATTCCACATTCCTGTGCCACCTTCAGTCGAACGTCAGGCATTGATAGCAGGTTCCTGAAGGACTTGGACAAAAACGTACCACATCTGTATATTGCTATATCCAGTCAATGATGAAACCGCAAATGCGGATTCCATGAATGTCACGGATGGAAAAGTTTCTGTCAACCCTCGACTCTGATTCTGCAACTGGACCTGACGGCATCAGCCCACGGGTCCTAAAATCCTGTTCTTCTGCTCTTTCACTCCCTCTCTCTGTTCTCTTCACCCTCTCTTTTGCTCAAAGTCATCTGCCATCTGCTTGGAAATCTGCCAACATCACCGCTTTGCACAAAAAAGGTGCAAAAACAGATCCCAGCAACTACAGACCAATCAGCTTTCTCCCAATTATCAGCAAAGTCATGGAATCCATCATTGCTTCAGATATGAAATCTTTCCTCTTCTCCAATGGCTTGATCTCTGATCATCAATTTGGTTTCAGACCTGGTCACTATACTCTGGACATGCTGCTTCTGCTTTCTCAACAATGGATGGAGGTCCTCAATGCCAAACAGGAAATTAGAGCTGTCTCCCTTGACATATCACGTGCCTTTGATACGGTCTGGCACCCCGCTCTGCTCACCAAACTCTCCTCTTTTGGTATCCATGGAAATCTCCACGCATGGCTGGCGGACATCCTCTCTAGTCATAGTCAATGTGTGGCCCTGAATGGGTTTCTCTCATCTCCTCTTCCTGTTCAGGCTGGAGTTCCCCAAGGCAGTGTTCTGGGCCCTGTGCTTTTTCTGGTCTTCATCAATGATCTCTCTGACTCTCTTGAAAATCCTCTCTATCTCTTTGCTGATGACTCTACTCTCTGTCGCTCCATTCTTCATCCCTCAGATCGGCAGTCTGCAGCCTCTTCACTCTCTGCAGACCTGGACAAAATCACGTACTGGGTAAACAAGTGGGACATGTCTTTCAATCCTGACAAATCTCACACTCTTACGATGTCTCTCCGAAAAGACCGACCGGACAACCCTCCCATCCACTTTCTGAATAATCTTCTCCAAGAAGTTCTGTCACTCAAGCTTTTGGGTCTCACTATCTGCCATGATCTTTCCTGGGAAAACCACATTTCAAATCTGGCCTCCAAAGCCAGTCGCCGACTGGGCATCCTCCGTCGTGCGAAGTCCTTCCTTGGCACACCTGAGCTCCTCACCACATACAAGGCTTTCATCCGCAGCTCAATGGAATACTGCTCTCCCCTCTGGGCTGGTGCTCCTGCCTCACACCTAGCTCGTCTTCACGCTGTTGAAACCAAAGCGTTCAGAATCATTGGAATCTCCTGCGATGAAGCTAACTCCAAGGGCCTCTCACTCACTCACCGCCGGCAGGTTGGTGGTCTTTCCGTCTTCTACCGACTCCTCTCTGGCCTTGCCCCCCAGCTCTCTCTGGGCTCTGTCCCGCAAATATTCCTACAGGTCGCACAAGATCTGCCTGCAACCCTCTTATGGTTAAACTGCCAAAATCAAGACTCTCTGCTC
Organism: Myxine glutinosa; assembly: GCF_964187855.1. Taxonomy (NCBI): domain Eukaryota; kingdom Metazoa; phylum Chordata; class Myxini; order Myxiniformes; family Myxinidae; genus Myxine; species Myxine glutinosa. The sequence continues at coordinate 120,704,189 of NC_136268.1, forward strand.
ACCTTCACTCCTTCATTCCTCTTTTCTCCCGCCTCTGGAACAAACTCCCTCACTCTCTTCAATCCCACTCCACCCTCCAGGTCTTTAAAACAGCTGTTCACCACCATCTCTTGTCTTCCCCCATCCATAACCTTGATCTTTTTATACCCCTGCTAATTTCACCACAATTCCACTTTTTTGAAATACCAACTTCTGTGCTGGAAGTCCTTGGTGTCCTTGTGTTTTATACTTCTCCCCCCCCCCCCCCCCCCTTCCCACGCCTCCTGCCCCCAAGCCCTCTCCCTCCCACACATCTCCCTGCTCTCAAATGTTGTGTTTGTGTGCTTCCCTTCTCTCCCCATCTTGTCTTCGCTCCCTCTTTTTATATATTTTGTTTGTCTGGTTGATTTGTTTGTGAAGTAAATGTTAGCTCTTTCACGAGCCTCGATTCAGTATACAAAAAAAATAAAAATGGAAACCCTTACGTCATTTCCTCATTCTACGTTAAACTCAAAATCTCTGTACTTTCATTCCAAACAGCATCATTCATCATTTCAATCACAAATTAATATTATTGTATTGATATATCAAAATATAATGTTGAATCACGATTGTATTGAGTTATTATCAAACCAGCGAACCGTTATCATCTGTTCACTTCCGGATTCGGGAGCAAGATACATGTCGATCACATTTCAAAATCATAATTGTATTGAGGAATTTCTGAAACCTGCTACCTACCTTATGACACCCACTGGGACCCCAAACCGTTCAACAGAAGGTTATTATGTTTCATTTTAGTAAGATATGCAACTGTAATGGTTAATAAACACATCCCCCTGTCATGTTACCAGAACCTTAGTTCTGATAAGTGTACGTTTGTGGGGACATACATACATACATACATACATACATACATACATACATGCATACACCGACGACAAACAAACGCTGTTGCAGAAGGCATTGCCCTATGGGCTACGCCGTAAAGAAAATGCCTCTAATTATTGCGTTTGTGAATGATAACCTCATCCAGCAGCCAAATATGAAATGATGTTAAAATTTAGCTGGGACTATTAAAGACTTGAGGTGCAAGCTTTTGAGAATATAATACGTTTTCAAGATTAAATACATTTACATCTGTAATTTAGGACAACCAGTGTACTGTTGCCATCATATCACTTACCATTCATTATGCAATGTTCCTCCAGTTTTTATAAAAAGCAAAGCATTTGTTTATACATGACAGTTATTACTATAAAAATTCGTGGATCAAATTATGGTCATAAAGTTGTTGTAAAACAAGACCAAAAGTCCAACAGCGGCGTAGCCAGGCTGTAAAATATTATAAACCACAAACACACATGATTAGCTTTTTAAACAGTCGCTAATGCTGTCAATAACATTAAACAAAGAAATTTAGAGGAATCTCGACATCCATGAGGTAAGTTTTACTTACAGAACTGAGCGAAGATCTATTGTAATCTATTTACCCCAAGGGTTGGAGGTGTGCTCATTTACCAAGCAGCTAGCTAGTGCTTGCCAAGCCAGCCGTTCCTTAACGGTTTTGAATGGAGTGCTTGCTCGAATGCTTGAACCACTTGGCGATCTCTCCACTAGAACCTTGGTAAATGAACACACCCAATGTTCTTGAGACCCGACCATAGAGAGACTGCAATCTATATACCCCAAAGAGTAATAACCCTTCCTGCCTCTCTCGAAGTGAGCGGGTGTTTACACCGTAATGACATCATTTACGTAAAGACGTAGCATGACGGCCAGACACAAAACTGCCGCTACTTTAATATATATAAGATATCTATTTAACCTCCAGTAACGTTGCAGTCACTACAAAGGGATTAGTGTTATGATTAGATTTACTGTAATAATTACGTTACGTTATTATTACAAAAATTATATTATTTTTAAAAAACCGAGGTGAATTCCTTACTTCAGCGGTTACACCGCTTCAATCCATCAACTTTCCATTCACGACATTGTGATTAAAGTGTTATGGTTATATTTACTGTAATATTATTATTACTACGAAAACGATACTACTGAAACGATACCCCTGTATTAATAAACCTGGGTTTAATTTGTCCGAAGCGGAAGATGAGTCATAACGTCTAAGGCCTATACATACCGTATTGTCTGAAGAGCCGTAACGCCGATGCTTTCGATATTTGATGATCATTTTAATAATCGGTTTGTTTGTGTTTCACACTGAATGAAAAACATAAAGGTAGAGCATGGCGATTGTGATATACTGTATGACAGGTTCGACGATATGTTCGGCATGAACGACATATCTATCTATAATTCCAGTAATCTCTGTGTGTATGTATGTATGTATGTATGTATGTTTGTCTGTGACCGCTGTTTCTCGACAACCACGGGTCCGATATACTTTAAACTTGCCAGGTATATTGCTGGGGACCCGAGGATGTGCCTTTTCAAGGTTTCATATTAATCGGACAAGTAGTTACCGAGCTATGTCCAAAAAACGATTCAACCAATCAGAGAGCAGCGAGCTATCACGTGTGCCGAACGTGCCGAACAGACTCTGCCTCGGACGGCACATTTGAGAGCGTATTCATTTATTTCACATTGGCAAACTATGTTGGCGTTAAACTATGTTTTAAAACTAATTAAAACTAATTTGCGATTCTTTCGCTTTCCTGCGCGTTTGTGCATGCTATGGCGATTTCTTTACCAAACTCCGCAAGCCGTTCGCTTTGGACCAAACCATTTCATGTAAATAGAGGGGGGGGGATTGTCACCGTACTCGCAAGCCGTTCGCTTTGGACCAAACCATTTCATGTAAATAGAGGGGGGGGGATATAATTTTAGATATAGATATAGTACGGGCATGCCCTAGTAAATCAAAATGGCGGAATGTTGAGGGTCAGCCGCAGCACCGCCGTAATGACATCAGACGTAATCACATCACCCTGACATGTGACCAGATTCTCAGTTCTGATTGGTATACGTTTGAGGAGACATACATACATATATACGGAGGTACAAACACTGTTCTAGACGGCTCTGCTCGATGGGCTATGCCGTAAAAAGATTCGGTGGAAGAAGCTATGAAATGGTTAAAAAAAAAAACGATTTAATTCAAAATGGAAGCTCATTAATGAGCGAGGATCAGTGAGTTTAAGCTAACATAGAAGGGAACAAGTAGCGGATTGATGAACAGTCAAACATGAATAAAATAAAGATTACAAGTGGAGAGGGGGATGCAACATGAGATCAGATGTTGGGGAAATGTCAAATCGGAAAAGTCAAATACATTTGAGAGCAATTGCATAAAATTCCCTGCAGCGCATGGATGAGGAGAAGGATGGCCAACTTGTTGTTACTGGGATATTCCGAGGCACAGGTACAAATCTATATAATTGTGACAATGGCAGTTCAATGCTGTACCATCTGGCCGTTTTGCTGGCAACGTCCCCCGATGATATAGAATGTCCTTACGTCCTTTCAATGTCGATGTTGAGTGCCCCTTATATTGAGAGACATTGTCAATTCACGAAGCACGCAACGCCATTTGTAACTAGAAGGGCACTCAGTCGAGCACATACCTCCGCCAGAAGGAACAGTTTACGTTTTGTATACCATCGATAGGCCGGATCTGGATTCGGACCTGAACCAAAATCTAATGGGCTTGTTCTCGTTGCCTAACCAACTCATCCACCAATTTGTCATAATCCATCCACAACTGTTTGAAATATCATGCTATATATTGTTTTTTGGCCAATCTCTCAATGGTGATGAATCACTTAAAAAAATTAAATAACTCTCGTATCGGATTCATATCCGGATCTTCACCAAAATCGAATCAGTTCTTCCTCAACACACACCCAACCTGTCCACCAAGTTTAGTTTTATATGAATTCTTATATTTTATTTCAGGAATACATTATCATGAGGAACACATATGCCAGAGCAGGTGAATGACATGAGCAAGTTTTGTTCAGATTTGTTCAGACGAGCTATTTAGGAAAGAGGCAAAGCCTCAAAATCAGGATACGAGGTGCAGAAATTTTAGACAAGGATTATTGGATACAGAATGCAATTTGAATGTGATTCTTAAACTTGTACCAGTTTTTCAACTCCTTTAGCAGCCTTTAAATGATACTTGACCAGTGTAAAAGCACTGCAGTTAAAACAAAATATGATAAAAATTTTTTTTTAAATGATTCCAATAAAAAGGAAAATTATTCCACAGTAAGAGTTTTAATAATGTGGTTTGTAACTGCATCGAGAAAATAATAGTCAAATTAGTGAACTCGTTAGCTGGTGGTTTCTAACTCTCATGGTGGCGACTATGGCAGGGTGTGGCCGAGATGCAGTGGTTTTGCGACTCTCACTTGGCATGCAGGGCAATTAGCGGAACCCCATTTAATTAATGGGAAGCACAAAGTGCATGCCGGTCACGTGTTCTGCTCTGTGGTGTTATTTGATCTCACACTGGACTGTGAACAAAATGCTGCAGAAACAAAACACCAATTGATAATGTACACCATTGATAATTCTGGAAATATGTTTGACAAATTTACAAATGAATGATCCACTGTAACCCAATGCTCTGTCCCTCTCTCTCTCTCCCCTCCCTCTCTCTCTCCCCTCCCTCTCTCTCTCCCCTCCCTCTCTTTCTCTCCCCTCCCTCTCTCTCTCCCCTCCCCCTCTCTCTCTCTCTCTCCCCTCCCTCTCTCCCTCCCTCTCCTCTCTCCCTCCCTCTCCTCTCTCTCTCCCTCCCCTCTCTCTCTCATATCTCTCCCTCCCCTCTCTCTCTAATCTCTCTCCCTCCCCTCTTCCTCATCTCTCTCCCTTCTGTTCCCTCTCTCCACTCTCCCTCATCTCTCTCTATCCTCCTTCCTTTCTCTCTCTCTCCTCTCTCTGTCTCTCTCCTCCTCCCTCTCTCCCCTCTCCCTGTCCTCGCTCCCCTCTCCCTCTCCTCCATCCCCTCTTCCTCATCTCTACTCTCTCTATCCTCTCTCTCTCTCTCCCCTCTCCCTCTCCTCCCTCCCCTCTCCCTCTCCTCCCTCCCCTCTCCCTCATCTCTCCTCCATTTCTCCTCACTCTCTCCTCACTCTTCTTCTCTTCTCTCCTCTCCTCTCCTCTCCTGTCCTCTCCTGTCCTCTCCTGTCCTCTCCTCTCCTCTCCTCTCCTCTCCTCTCTCTCGCGCCCCTGCTGGGCGTTGGTGAGTAGTGTGTGGGTGTGGCATCATGGTGGCTGTGCATTTTGAGCTGTGAGTTCTCTGTCGTGTTGGTTGGTTTTCCTATCCCCCATTTCACTCCCTTGTGTCCTTGTTTATGCTTGTAAAGTTTCCCATGTGTGTCCTTTCATTGTTGAGACAAGAGAGAGGGAGAGAGCGCACACGTTGGGTGGTGTTCGGTTGCCTTTTTTCGAACCTCCGGGTTTGAGGCCTGGCCTCCATTTTGCCGTGTTTTCCTAGTCCAGGCAGCGGTGTTTCGCTGCTCTAAACGGTTCTTGGACCTAGTCCATTAGTTTTGGTTTTACCTCCACTTGGCGGTGTTGCTTGTGGTTGGTATCGTTTTGTTGATTTCTCACCTTTTATTTATTTAATTTATGTTCGCTATGGCAAACGATTGTTTGAGGAATAGCATGTACTAGTCGCTCACTCGCAAGCATGGGCTGGTGTGCGACACTCCGAGTGAGGTAAAGATGGAGCAAGTGCTTCTAGCAATCGGAAAAAGTGTCGGCTCACATAATATCCGTGCAGCCTCTCGAATGAACAAGAAGGTTGTTGTGTTTGTATCGGAGGTGCACATGGTGAACTCCGTTGTGGAGCAAGGCCTTCTCATAGAACCTGACCTCTTTCTCGTGGTTTCCCCATTAGCTACACCCAGTGCCGTATATTAACAGAGTCTGGCCAGCCTTTGATCTGCTCAACTACCGCCGTGATTGGTCGAGCCCGCGTCACGTGGTTTACAGGCGCCATTTTGCATACCACCTCAGCCGAGCAGCTTTCCCGCTGCACCCATTCCGTGCCATTGCTTCGTATCGTTGCATATTTCATTTGAGTAATATTTCAATAAAATCAACCAAAATGGTGTGTTGTGCCGCTTGGGGATGTTCTGTTAGACCAGGACAAGGTCGTATAATGCACAGATTTCCTCCAGACAAGGAACGAAGTGCTATTTGGGTGGTTAAAATACGCCGAGTTGGATGGAATTGTGGAAGTGTAACTCAGTGTAACTTATTGGTTGGAACTGGTAACGAATCAAGGTACGAGCAGGTGGTCGTAAGAATGTCAGGAATGCATCTCGCCCTGTCGAAGCTGGGAGTCCTGTTGTGTAGCTTTAGCACGACCCCGGGCTAACACACATTCCCAAGCCCGTACTATTGTCTTTCATATGGATGCAAAGAGGATGAAGCAAATTCCCAGCAGGGAGGAGAGCGAGCTGGTGCCAGTGAGGCGACTGAGTAAGCAGCGGAGAAGGGATTACGATTTCAGCGCACAGAGGATTAAATGAAGTGTGCCGATATAAACAGAAGGGACTTTGAGCCAAGGGAGCACTTGTCATCAGAACCTCTGCCCGACGGAACGAACGAGTACCAACAAGAAACAGCACCAGGAGATCACCGGCGAACGAAGAGGAACCAACGACTTGAATTACTAGATTCGTTATAGTATTGTAGTTCTTTAATATATTGAAACAAGTGAATTATTAGTTAATAAATCCTTACTTTGTAAAAACTGTCTCAGTCATCGGCGTCTTGTAGATTGTCCGTTATTCCCGGACAACTTGGTGGCTACCGTACGTGGATCAAGTGGACATCGCCAAGGTAAGCATGGCTTCTTGTGGATTGTCCATTATGATATACGAACCTGTGTATAGTTATTTTGTATGTATATGGAGAAAGTGGTGTTTGGGCTTCTCCACGCACTATTGGTGCAGGAGAGCCCTCAGAAGGAAGATATAGATGAGACCTTTTGGCTCCGGTGATGTGCTCGCGACACAGAGATCCATTTGAGTTGGTCTAGGGTGCTGGGTAGTGGATCACAAAGAACCATTGCTGAGCTGGTACTCCCGGGTGCTGTGGCTACTACCCAAAGAACCATTTTTTGTATGATTAAGATGTAACGATCTTAACGATCGTCCGAGGTAATGTCCTACAAAATGTCTGCTTGTTCTTTTTCCTTTGAGTCGTAATCCTGTTGAAATCTCATTTACAAAAGCGGAGGTTAGTACGCCGGGGAATGATCGAGGTCCTTGATGGCAAATCAGGAATAGTGAATAAGCGGAGAAAGTCACGGATGGAACGTTTTAAACGATTGTAGCTATTATTCGTGTTTTTTCTCATGATTTCTGTAAAATACGTATTTTTCCTGCGCTGTGTAATTCTTCTGACACGCGCCACTGATGTGCACGAAGCGAACGAATGTCTGCCTGCATTCGCCTGTGTGATTGAGACTGCGTCTTTGCGAAGATTAGTGCATAGTCACATGAATACGCTGGTTATTAAGGGCCTTGCTGTGAACTTGGAGCGGATGGCCCGTGAGTGCACCATGAGACCATCTGCTTCCAAGTCGTGTAAGGCCGGTACACTCGTTTACACACCCGTACACGTGTAAAGTAGTTTACACTTGTTTTTTTTTGCACTTGCTCAAAGCACGCGACTTGCTCGGCGTGCAACAGGGAGCCGGGAAATGGAGTTATATTTATATATATATATATTTTACCTCATTCCAATTTATGGTATTGCGACAAAATGGCTTATATCTTTGGAACGACTGGTCGGATTTAGACAAATTAAACGGAATTGTGTAGGACGAAAGCCGTGGGTCCAAAGTAAGAAAGAAAAAAAAAAAAAAAAAAAGGGTTGAGGAGAGGAAAAATTTTCGCCAATTTTTTCCCGCCATTTTTATAACACCTAAATAAATTTAAAAAATCGTTCGATCAACATATAAATTAATGACAGACAACGCCATCTCATGCCGGTCCAGAATTAATATGAAAGATGGCGATCGAATGAAAATTAAGGATTTTTTGAAATTGTTGTTGACTTTGGCCTATGTTGAATAAATAGTTGTTGGTTCATGTTTGTTGAGTATGAGAAAATTGGTGCAGGATTCGTGGAATGTTCAAGGCCGGACATGATCATTGGAAAATTTACAGTAAATTGCGAAATTGTTGGTTGATTGGTTGGAAATGTGTACTGTTCTTGTTTGTTGAGTATGAGAGATAATTACAGGAAATGTGTACTGTTCTTGTTTGGTGATTATGAGAGATAATTACAGGAAATGTGTACTGTTCTTGTTTGGTGAGTATGAGAGATAATTACAGGAAATGTGTACTGTTCTTGTTTGGTGATTATGAGAGATAATTACAGGAAATGTGTACTGTTCTTGTTTGGTGATTATGAGAGATAATTACAGGAAATGTGTACTGTTCTTGTTTGTTGAGTATGAGAGATAATTACAGGAAATGTGTACTGTTCTTGTTTGGTGATTATGAGAGATAATTACAGGAAATGTGTACTGTTCTTGTTTGGTGATTATGAGAGATAATTACAGGAAATGTGTACTGTTCTTGTTTGTTGAGTATGAGAGATAATTACAGGAAATGTGTACTGTTCTTGTTTGTTGAGTATGAGAGATAATTACAGGAAAGGTGTACTGTTCTTGTTTGTTGAGTATGAGAGATAATTACAGGAAATGTGTACTGTTCTTGTTTGTTGAGTATGAGAGATAATTACAGGAAATGTGTACTGTTCTTGTTTGTTGAGTATGAGAGATAATTACAGGAAATGTGTACTGTTCTTGTTTATTGAGTATGAGAGATAATTACAGGAAATGTGTACTGTTCTTGTTTGTTGAGTATGAGAGATAATTACAGGAAATGTGTACTGTTCTTGTTTGGTGAGTATGAGAGATAATTACAGGAAATGTGTACTGTTCTTGTCGTGAGTATGAGAGATAATTACAGGAAATGTGTACTGTTCTTGTTTGGTGATTATGAGAGATAATTACAGGAAATGTGTACTGTTCTTGTTTGGTGATTATGAGAGATAATTACAGGAAATGTGTACTGTTCTTGTTTGGTGATTATGAGAGATAATTACAGGAAATGTGTACTGTTCTTGTTTGGTGATTATGAGAGATAATTACAGGAAATGTGTACTGTTCTTGTTTGTTGAGTATGAGAGATAATTACAGGAAATGTGTACTGTTCTTGTTTGTTGAGTATGAGAGATAATTACAGGAAATGTGTACTGTTCTTGTTTGTTGAGTATGAGAGATAATTACAGGAAATGTGTACTGTTCTTGTTTGTTGAGTATGAGAGATAATTACAGGAAATGTGTACTGTTCTTGTTTGTTGAGTATGAGAGATAATTACAGGAAATGTGTACTGTTCTGGTTTGGTGAGTATGAGAGATAATTACAGGAAATGTGTACTGTTCTTGTTTGTTGAGTATGAGAGATAATTACAGGAAATGTGTACTGTTCTTGTTTGTTGGGTTTTGCTGACGTTTCCACAATGTTGTTTCAACGTTTTTCACATTAGTTTCCTACAACATTGAAATAATGTTGTTGTAAAACGTTTCCACAACGTCGCTACAACGTTTCACTTTCGTTGTTGCAACGTTTTGCTCCAACGTTTTGGGAACATTCAAATGTTGGGTTTTGCTAACGTTTCCACAACGTCGCCACAACGTTTCACTTTCGTTGTTGCAACGTTTTGCTCCAACGTTTTGGGAACATTCAAATGTTGGGTTTTGCTAATGTTTCCACAACGTCGCCACAACGTTTCACTTTCGTTGTTGCAACGTTTTGCTCCAACGTTTTGGGAACATTCAAATGTTGGGTTTTGCTAACGTTTCCACAACGTCGCCACAACGTTTCACTTTCGTTGTTGCAACGTTTTGCTCCAACGTTTTGGGAACATTCAAATGTTGGGTTTTGCTAACGTTTCCACAACGTCGCCACAACGTTTCACTTTCGTTGTTGCAACGTTTTGCTCCAACGTTTTGGGAACATTCAAATGTTGGGTTTTGCTAACGTTTCCACAACGTCGCCACAACGTTTCACTTTCGTTGTTGCAACGTTTTGCTCCAACGTTTTGGGAACATTCAAATGTTGGGTTTTGCTAACGTTTCCACAACGTCGCCACAACGTTTCACTTTCGTTGTTGCAACGTTTTGCTCCAACGTTTTGGGAACATTCAAATGTTGGGTTTTGCTAACGTTTCCACAACGTCGCCACAACGTTTCACTTTCGTTGTTGCAACGTTTTGCTCCAACGTTTTGGGAACATTCAAATGTTGGGTTTTGCTGACGTTTCCACAACGTCGCTACAACGTTTCACTTTCGTTGTTGCAACGTTTTGCTCCAACGTTTTGGGGACACTCAAATGTTAAGTAAATCGGATAAGAATTCACGAGTTATTTAATTATTAGCGATTAATGAAGTACTTATTTAATTAATTACATTTTTTATTACATTACAGTAATTACATTACAGTAATTACCTGAGGTAATTACAGTAATTACAGTTCCGGTAATTACAGTAATTACAGTAATCATTACAGTAATTGCAGTAATCTTATTACAGTAATTACATTACATTAACTCAGGCACCTTTTGAGTAAGGAAGCTGATATTTGGACATGACACTGACCAAGTGATGTGGCTGTCAAGGAAAATTTTGATTTATTGATTAATCATTTAATAAATTAACTCGTTGATTTATAAATGACTTATTTAATTAAAATTCCTCAGAGATACATCTTCGGATGAAATACTTGCAGATTGGTTATGCTATGAGCCAATTGATTAAGGAAAATATTTTGTGATGGCCATATTGGCAATTTCGTGGCCATATTCGTGGCAACTCAGTTAGTGCCACTGCACCTTTAAAATGCATCCCTGCGTTCATTTTTCGATCGATTGAGTTGAAATTTTGAACAATCGGATCTGGACTGTCGTTGTTAACGACTCTAGCACGCACCCGTCCAATCAGGATGGAGCGGTATGGTCCCCGGATCATCACTGCCCGCAGTTTTAATTAGTTTTACTTTTTCTCTTGGTCATATAATTTTGAGGACATGCATGTCATGATATAGGAAATGTTTGTTCTGTTGAACGGAATAAATGTTGTTTATTTGTGTGGGTGTGTATTTTTGTGTATTTTGGATATATTTTCACGACTAATTCCAGTTAACATCCTGAAAAATTTGCTCGTTTCTGGCCGAGTCGAAATTGCGTTGAGTTCCTATGGCATGCGCCATTAAAAGCGCTGTGTAATGGTTGAGCTCCCTTTATTTCGTTTTGGTCATGCGGATGAGCAGACAAAGTGACGAATGCTGCGGCTGGAGCAGTAGAAGCGATGTTTTTAATTGAAACGATGTAATGAGTAATTAAAAGTGGGAGGGGGCAACACCACGCATACCTCTTTTAAGGTGTGTATAAACCCTGGAATAAACGTGGGAGGGGGCAACACCACGCATACCTCTTTTAAGGTGTGTATAAACCCTGGAATATTTCAGCAATCAATACAATGCTGAAACTATGTAAGTTAAGTTAATGAGTAATTTAATGAGTAACTTAATGAGTAATTTAATGAATAATTTAATAAGTAATTTAATGAGTAATTTAATGAGTAATTTAATGAGTAATTTAATGAGTAATTTAATAAGTAATTTAATGAGTAATTTAATGAGTAATTTAATGAGTAATTTAATGAGTAATTTAATGAGGAATTTAATGAGGAATTAAAAGTGGGAGGGGGCAACACCACGCATACCTCTTTTAAGGTGTGTATAAACCCTGGAATAAACGTGGGAGGGGGCAACACCACGCATACCTCTTTTAAGGTGTGTATAAACCCTGGAATAAACGTGGGAGGGGGCAACACCACGCATACCTCTTTTAAGGTGTGTATAAACCCTGGAATATTTCAGCAATCAATACGATGCTGAAATGATGTAATTTACTGTGTAAGAGGGTCGACCTTGGGTTTGTTTGGGTTTTGTTGTTTATTTTTGTGGGTGTGTATTTTTTGTGTATTTTGTATATATTTTCACGGCTAATTCCAGTTAACATCCTGCAAAATTTGCTCGTTTTTCTGGCCGAGTCGAAATTGCGTTGAGTTCCTATGGCATGCGCCATTAAAAGCGCTGTGTAATGGTTGAGCTCCCTTTATTTCGTTTTGGTCACGCGGATGAGCAGACAAAATGACGAATGCTGCGGCTGGAGCAGTGGAAGCGATTTTTGAATTGTTCAATGATTATTCGATATTGTTATGACTTATTGTCAATAGGTATACTAAGTGGCCATGAGGTAGCCTGTTGCTATGTACAGTTTTATTCTATTGTTGATTATACCACATAGCTGTGGTGATAAAGGAAATGTTCGTTTTAAATAGATGATTATGATAGGACCATGACTATAAAATCATGATGATTATTATGAATGATATCATAGGGTTCAAATGCAGAATGATTGCATGAACTTGGGAAAGAACTTTCAAGCCCTATGGGATAAATTGGGTGTTACAAGCGATGGAGTTTCAAAATTTAGCATGATTGAAGGAATTTTACAGTCTTATTTCAGGAGTTTTACGAAATTTATATTGCCAAGAGATTTGGGTACTATTAAAAGAAAAAATGATGAGATATTTTTCCCAATGAACTTTAATATCTGCCATCCATTTTGGCTGTCTCACGAATGAAGGATGAGTTGCCTTTAGTGGTTGCAAAGAAAATTTGTGGAGACCAGGCAAAATGGGGAAATATGTCAGATATGACCCTAGGACAGGACGGTGATTCATCAATTGACATGAGGTATGAACCAGAGGTGACGACCGATGAGATTCGATCTCAGTCAATGGATGGACCTGTCCTGACATCATTGGGGAAAGGGCTTATGCAAGGAGTCATCCAAAATGATTAATTTGATTTATTGATGAATATTGATGAATTAATTGAAATTGAATAATTGATTGAATTGTTGATTGATTGAATCTAATTGATTGAATTTAATTGAATAAATTTAACTGGATAAATTGAATTGAATAAATTAAATTGAATATATTGATCGTTTGATTGATGAAAATGCGGTCTCAAGAAAGAAGCTTTAATATCTTTGTGAGATATTATCAATGTGAAGACAACCTTGGAAAATTGAGCAAGGTGGTGAGTTTATATATAGATATATATGTGCGGTTACCATTGTATGATTTCCCCTTCAACAGAGCGGACACCTGAGGATTCACCCATTTCATACTGACCCTCTGGCTCATCTGCAAATACTGATCTGTGAGATTGGATTGTGCAAAAGCCACAGGTGAGAGAGATTCTCTGGAAATCACCGTTTGAACAGGTGGAGAGATCCTTCCTGGAGGTACGAGAGAAGCTTTAGAGGAACAAACTACAACACATCTAACGCTACTTTGATAAAAGGCAAAATGGGAAATGGAGCCTGCAAGAATACACAAGGACAACCAGAGATTCCACAAAAAGGTACTTGTACACATCATATGTACGACCGTTATGGTGCCGAAGCTATAAGGCAGGTCGAGAATTGGTATTTGTGGACAAAGGGACATGATGAGGAGTTTCCAAGAGAGGGTACATTTGAGCGAAGTCGATTGGAAAGATTGGAACAAAGATTGAAAGCCAGAAAGAGACAGAATCTAACGGTAGACTGGCTTGCATTCCATCTTTGGGATAGTGAATCCAGACAACGGGAACAGCAAGAACGGATAACGGATCTAGAACTTAAAATAAAAAGGATACAGGATACAGTGGAGGAGACAAATGCACAACTGCCCTCGAAATTAGGAATGAAAGGGACAGTTGTCCCATCTGATTTCCAGTTGTCTCCCCAAAAAGGACGGTACAGAGAATTTTTTCGTGTTTCAGGAGATAACGAGAGATTGCAGTGGCAACTCAGGGAGGTAGAGATGCAGCCCAGCAATACAAGTGCACAGGTGCACAGACCAGGCAACGACAGAAACCGGTGTTTCAAGTGTGGACGGATGGGACATTGGAAAAGAGGATGTCCGTATACCAAAAGGAAGACAAGTTCATAGGGTAAACTAAGATCAAGGGTACCAGTGCTGACCGATACCTCAGACAATGATTAGGCCTTCATTGCGGCAAATCCCAAATGACGATTGGCCTCAACAGATTAGATTACTGGACAAACATGAATAACTGTCGATGATTCTTGTGTCTGAAAAGGTTTTCGGAGCAAGAATTATTCATTTTTTCTTTTGCTTGTATGCAAATTAGTAATTAATTGATCAAATGCCGAAATTGGATCTTTTATGTTGGGCACAAAATTTTAAATTTACAAAGTTGGAACAATTGCTTTACAAATTTTTGAAACCAAGTGACAAGAGTCACATGATGATCAGGTGGGAATTTCGGACGAGTGTTCCGCATGATTGATAGGTCAGTGGTCGACTGACATGCAAATGGGTGTGTAGTCAAATTTGGATAAATTATGGTGGGAACTGAAAGGGTAATTTCAATGTGACATCATAGGGGTTTTCTAAAAATAAACTTTTTGGTCCATTTGCATATTAGCATTTATAAAATTGAAGGACAAATTTTATGAAAAGGAAATAAAACTGACACCCATCCTGATCTGTAAATAATGGTTCCAACGCAAACAAATATGCATAATGCATGCGTGTGTGTGTGTTTTGTGTGTCAATGTTAGTGTTTTTGTGTATCAATCTTACAAGATTGTTGACACCGACAGTGTGCCTTGTCTGGAAAATAGATAGTTCCATGGGGATGGGATCGCATATCGAGAGAATTCGTAAAATAAAAAAAAATAGAAATATAATTTGATTATGAAAATTATCACTTTTGTCAAGGGAGATGGAGAATAAAGATTTGATTTGCTGAGTTATGAGCAGCTATTCATTAATAGTAAAAATTGGGAGTAATCTTGGGATTCCATTGTGATCGAATTTATATGAGAATCAAAGCTAGTTATGGATATGAGCTTCATAAAAATGTGGGAGTACAAAATTAGCCAAATTTTGGAGAGGTCTTACACTGACTTCCCAGAGTACTCTGCTCACGGATTTTTATATATATAAACTTGAATTTTATCAGCATATAAATTATGCTGTATGTATGGATGTGTTTTAGGCATAGATGATATGGGAAAATAGTAAAGAAAATTTTGCTGGTTTGAACTATTGTGGGTTTTCAGTTCTGGAGTTCAAACAAAGTCACTCGTTAACAGATGAGAAAGGATAGTAAATAAATTATTCGATGCTGGGCAAATTAAGTACGATATTACTAAGACTTATGAGAGCTATTGTTCTTCCTTACAGCAGTGGAAAATTATTGAAAAAAAAATTAGATCCAACATAATGAATCTATAAAAGAATGTGATAGGGATAATATCCTCAATGTGTACTAATTATTTGATTGTGGGTAAAGGAATTAATTTATCGTAGTGGATTGTTAACAGCAGCCTGAAAATGTCCTAAGAGTGTGCATCCATGTAATCAGAAATCCCAGATTTGTTTTTACAAACAACATTTTGGTAGAGGTCTTGTGTGGACGAACACTTCCTTGGTAGATAAAAAAACGGTACTGCATGCTGGCAGCCACTTTTGCGGCCAGTTAGGCCAAACAAATTGAGAGGAAATTGTAGTTAAATACATAAGTTACACATGGCTATTTGTAAAAAAAAGGAAATTTGTTGAGATGGGAAACATTTTTCGAAGGTTTATTAAAGTGTTATAATATGACATGTGGCAAGGCAAACTATTGGATGGAAAAATTAGATCTGGTTATAGAATAAATTTATTGACCCCTTGAAGTTAATTCCTCGAATCATTGTTTCACTGGCATTTTTTGTTCACATTGGAAATAGTTTGGTAGAGCTTTGGTTAAAACCTTTGGTTGCGGTATCTTGGAACGAAATGATAAACCATAGGAGATTGATAAGAATAGAAACAAACATGGACCCAAAATAGAAAGTTGGATTCATGCCTCTCATTGCAAGCAAGCACATGGGGCTAAGGTGGACGATCCCACAGAAAATGAGGCTGCACCTAGCAGCCCAGCAGAACATTCAGTGGCAGATAAATGATATAGGCCATGGGCCACATATGGTCCACGAGCATCCCCCCCACCTCTAAACCAAACCAACTTTTTTTGAAGCCCAGAGGCATACTAAACACGATTCCAAATGTTACCAAGAAAAATTTAGGGATGCAATGCCCATTTCGGCTCAACAAAGTAGGGTACCCTCATAATTATGCCGACGCTCTCCGACGTCGACCGAACTTTGACTACTGATTATAATCTTCCACCAGAGGCCTCAAATAGCTCCTATTTCAATATACTAGGGCATGCCCGTACTATATATATGCCCGTACTATATATCTATCTAAAATTATATCCCCCCCCCTCTATTTACATGAAATGGTTTGGTCCATTCGCAACGCCAAAGCGAACGGCGAACGGCTTGCGAGTACAGTGACAATCCCCCCCCCTCTATTTACATGAAATGGTTTCGTCCATTCGCAACGACCACAGAACCCCCCCCCCTCTATTTACATGGAATGGTTTGGTCCATTCGCAACGCCGGCACACGCGATCGTTCGCTGCTCTCTGATTGGTTGAATCGTTTTTTGGACATAGCTCGGTAAGTAATTGTCCGATTAATATGAAACCTTGAAAAGGCACATCCTCGGGTCCCCAGCAATATACCTGGCAAGTTAAAAGTATATCGGACCCGTGGTTGTCGAGAAACAGCGGTCACAGACAGACAAACGTACAAACGTACAAACGTACAGAGATTACTGGAATTATAGATAGATGATATACCAAATGAAAGATTATGAGCTGTTCTTTTTGAATATGTGGTAAATGAAACTATTGGGACAACTAGTTAAATAAACAGCTCTGCGGAACACAATAATTCAACCCGCGACTGCTTCTTCAATGAAATATTGGTATTTATTTCACAATCAGATTTTTTAACATTTATTTACATGGAAACTTTTCAATGTTGTATTAATCTCTTCATCGTGTATTACATTTGCTTTCAGGCGATACCTTCATATTTTTTCTAACAAGAACCAATCTGAAATAACAGCCATTTGAATGTTTTAGATTCAACGTTTTGGAACGTTAACATGTACTATATTAACAATCCAGTTGCACAGCAATACCTATATTACATAACGTTTTTATATGCATATATACTAAACTGATTTTAAATTTCTTTTGTTGAGAATACAAGATACTAAGCAAACATGTTTATTTATTTTAATCAATAGTTGTGACTCTATCCAATATGGCCATCACATAGTGCCAAAAATCGCTTAACCCTCAAAGATTTGACAAAGAGAATGTACACATATTCTGCTAAACATGTTTGTTACACACACAATACTAAAAAAACCACACACACACACACCCCTAAACACACACACCTACACACACACACACACACACACACACACACACACCCACCAATAAGCCGTTTGCCCGGGTGTGGTGCCCACAGCCATCGGCGGTCACAGACACACAGACATTTCATTTTGAATTATACATATCAAATATAACATAAAACACAGGAACACATCTGGTTAATCAATTACATTATAGACAAATTTGAAACATGGATAAACATGATTTAGTGTTCATTCTATGTCACTGTCTGTTTCATCTCCATCCAGGGTACTGTTCTCAGCCATGAGTGCATCATCATCATCATCGTCGTCGTCGTCGTTATCGTCGTCGTTGACTGTACCAGGAGCAACGGTACGGGCTAGATCCGAGAGTTGTGCAGGCAACATAGTTCCGTCATACCACAGAGGTTCGAGATGCTCGTCTGTTTGTGTCCATCCGTGGCCATTGTGTGCCAGCGGAACATCAGGTTTAGGGATATGTGCTCGTTTCCAGATTCCCACTTGATAGTTGACTCGCGCAATGTGCTGAAGCAAGCTTCTTCTACAGGGAGGTAAAGTGGCCATGTGGATGTTTTGTGAAGGCGTTAGTATCTCATCACGAGCACATAGCTCATTTATCCTGAGGAGTCGCAGGTCATCCACTTTTAAAACCCTTGGTCTACCATAGATGGCACATGTGAAGGCTTCAAGGTCATCCAGAAGCTGTGAAGGAATGTCCCAAGTATCACCCAGCTGTGCCAACACTGGAACATATCGAGGGATTTTCAGCAGTGTTTTCATAGGCTTTACTTTTCCTATCCCTCTGAATGCACTTGTTGTATCACAGCCGCAAAAGGCATGCAGAGCCATGAGAGCCGTGCAGTATTCGTGGGAGTAGTTATGGGCCAGTTCTGAGATATTGATCAGCTTCTTTTTATTCCCTGTTCCTGTGTCAAAGAGGACTGTGATATCAGCCAGTCGGTGTGCATAGTGCAATAGAATGAAGAAGACGTCTGTGTCAGGACTTTTCACTCGCACATAGTTGAAGTTCTTGCTTTGAGCATACTCACAGTAGAGTATAATCCTCGAGTCTGTTTCTTCTTGTGATGAGGTCATCGAATCTAATAAGTGTGATGAAGTTGTTGTCCCATCTTCAGATGTCAGCTTATGTGGCACCCCATCACATATCAGTATCACGTTTCGTCCATGAAGCTTTGAGGCATACTCATCCGTTCTCCACAACCTGAGCAACATCTGGATAAATTGAAGTTTGTTCTCGTCATTTGACAGGAACTGTTTCCAGTCTGGAGGCTTCTTGGTCGCTCCTCCTTTGATGATCAATTTGTTCCCAACACCTCTCCTCTTCCGTTCCATTGCTTTAACAGAGGTTGGCAGGTACATGTCTGTGCTGAATATGACGTTGTGAGTGTTTGACATGGTGTGCAACTGTGTTGGGAACAACTGTGTCGACAAGTGCAACTGTGTCTTCTGAAGCTAATTGATAGGCTTTTCGAACAGCTGAATCGACATTAATTTGAGTATTGTATACCAAGTATGATTGGAAATCTCCCATTTGACAAAATCCCAGGCTCCTTTGGTAAGCATCATATTTCTCGAGCTTCTTCTTGAGGTTGGTGCTCCTGAAGTTGGGATTCGGGTGTGGACTGTCCTGAAGCCTATTGGTGTAGACCTTCAGCAAGACAGATAGCTTCATAATTTTCTTCTCAGCAATAATTTCTTTGTCAACCACTTTTGTCACTTCTGCCATTGCCATCTGGTGAGCTTTTTCTACTTCACGCTGTCTCTCTTGTTCATCAAGTCGATCACTTCGCCATTTTTCAGGGTTCTGTGTGTATCTGTTTCGACATGACCTGTGAAACTTTGCTTCACATGCAAAGAGGTCATGCCCCCTGATGCGTAAAAGGAGAGTTTCATCATTTCGCACCTCTGCTACATCAATGACATGTTTCCAGCCTTCCCGTTCAAAGTCTATGAGGCCTTCGGTTGTCCAGCTGCCTTGGATTTTTACTTTCTTTCTTGCTTCTGATCTGCAGAAGATACAATCAGCATGGAAGATAATGTGATCACTAGATGATCGGCGGGTTGATCGGGATTCTGGCAAAGATGATGTTTCTGCTTCTTTTAAGCGGTTCAGATTCATCGTAAAACGTTGATAGCATTCCCGGTGAAAACCATGCACTTCTTCAATAATGTCAGGTAGTTTTCTGCATGATTCTTCAAGTCGATAGGGTGAATCTTGAGGTTCAGCCATTCTTCTACGCTTGATCTCCTTCAACTTTTCCATCTTCAGTTCCGGATCCTTTACATTCGTCATCAGCTGTATTGGTCCATACTTCAGCCCTGGTACGTGTATGATGCAAATGGGTTCCGTGTCAGATGTACAATGCTTTCGCTTCTTGTGGGATGTCGAAGCCATGGTTAGATGCACGGTTCTCCAAGTATAGATGTCAGCATCGCAGTCTAAGTCCTACTCGCATCTGAAAGTACACATAAAATAAGAATTAAAAAAGCAGTTACTATTTTGCTTAAGTTAATAACAGGGGTTATTTATCCATATATCAAGATATCCATTATTTATAATTAGTATAATCTGCAAATAGAAAACTTAAATATGTAAATTGACCAAAGTTAAACTTAATTAATTCAAATGGTTGTTACCTGTTTTCTTCCATATTGAGGAGAGATCTTAACTATGTATTTAAAACATTCATTTGTGGAAAATGAATCTGAAATGCAACTAAAATAGGCATGGGTTACATATTCATTTCTTTTAGTGACAATCCCCATAGTTGTAGGAGAGGGCACTGTCATGTCACTTTTGGTGGCAAATTTGGATTTTGCTAGCTAGTGACAATTTTTCTTGTGATCTAAAAAGTGAATCAATTAATTACAATGCATATAAAAACATTACGGGATCATGCCGATGGGTATTGCCTGCATAACTGGATTCAATATAGTGCATGTTAACGTTCCACAACGTTGAATCTAAAACATTCAAATGGCTGTTATTTCAGATTGGCTCTTGTTAGAAAAAATATGAAGGTATCGCCTGAAAGCAAATGTAATACACGATGAAGAGATTAATACAACATTGAAAAGTTTCCATGTAAATAAATGTTAAAAAATCTGATTGTGAAATAAATACCAATATTTCATTGAAGAAGCAGTCGCGGGTTGAATTATTGTGTTCCGCAGAGCTGTTTATTTAACTAGTTGTCCCAATAGTTTCATTTACCACATATTCAAAAAGAACAGCTCATAATCTTTCATTTGGTATATCATATATTGAAATAGGAGCTATTTGAGGCCTCTGGTGGAAGATTATAATCAGTAGTCAAAGTTCGGTCGACGTCGGAGAGCGTCGGCATAATTATGAGGGTACCCTACTTTGTTGAGCCGAAATGGGCATTGCATCCCTAAATTTTTCTTGGTAACATTTGGAATCGTGTTTAGTATGCCTCTGGGCTTCAAAAAAAGTTGGTTTAGTTTAGAGGTGGGGGGGATGCTCGTGGACCATATGTGGCCTACTTGGGATAGTGACATTTAGTTGCCTACATGACATACAATTACCTGCTGATATTAATACAACATGAGTGAAAAATGTATCACAACTACACTCATGATCAGGGAATTGAGTTCAACCCCGGGAGATAGGGGGATCAGGGTAAGACAAATAATCTGATTTATGTTACATATTAAGGGATTTTCTTTATTTACCTTTTAGGAAGCTTGTTAGTTTGGTATATAATGTTGAATGTCATCGACATTACATGTAATTATGTCATAGGTATGAATATATACAAGGAGTAGCAGACTTGTTTGTTGGTTTAGTAGTTATATTGGCAATTGTTTTAGTGGTGGCTTGCTTGAAAGCCTTAGTGACGGTGTGTTTGAATAAGGTAACCAACAACACGATGATAACGCATGAAGTGACAAATGAGGAAAGAAATGTGGAACCAGAAAAGGAAGACTTTTATGGCGACATAAATACTGAGATTAAAAGATTAAATCAAGTGATGTTGCAAATGAATACAGTAGAATTAAGATAATGGCATAACGACAATGTTATGAGTTGTGTCAATTACAATATCAGTGAACTCATATCACCACGAGTGACACACTGTTAGGAAAAAAAAAAAAAAAAAAAAGGGGAAAGAAAAAGTGGAGAGGAATTATGGTAATAATACATTATGCTTAATTTGTTGGTTTGGGAAAATTTTTGTTGGGAATTCGATATTCCTGTTTGTGATTGTAATCATATACAATTTATTTTCTTAGAGTAGTGCTAAAATACCTGCACAAGTTAATTTTTGAACTATATTAACCTGAAAGCAATTGTGGATGCTATTCTTAGTTTAGTAGTGAAATACATACCTGATTGAATATTATTTGTGTGACGCATATAAATGAATATAACTTTTTGAATGTTGTAAGGGAAAACAACAAATTGTTGAATGTGAAACTGTCGGAAGATATACATGATTATGCTGATTTCATGGTAAGATGTACCCTATCTGATTCAGTGTGTGTGGAAAGCAGATTCAGATGTGACTGAGCATAAGGATAGGACGAGATCACATTTTGAAGGGAGTGCTAACGGAATTGGGAAGAAGTTCGAGAAAGAAAATTTGTGGCTAAAAAATGAAGTTAATCGTGGCATACACCCTCTTCCTCAAAGAATGATGAAAACATTCTCCCGTGTAACTTGGAGATGAATGCTTACCTTCACCAAGGAAATTTATGTGACCATTTGCCTGGATCACACTGCAACATATGAAAGAAAGGCGATCACTTACTCTTGTTCGAAGGCTTCGAACATTCATCACATCAGAAGTTGCAGGACAACGACATTTTACCTGCAACCTCTGTGAAATGCGGGGACATATGTTATTACTTCACCAACTTCCGGGGAGCCAGCATGGAGCTGCAAACCAATGGCTGTGCCTTTTCACAACAGCTGTGCACGATTCTGCGGGCCACTCCTGGTATGGACCATGGATGACCTGAACACCATGGTCCCAACATCATTGTGGATGCATCCGGCATCCCTGTTCCACATCTTGCTGGCCAATCAACGTCACACCAATACTTGCTGCCCACTCATAATGAGGGAGGAGGCAAGTCGACTACAACTGGGCAAAGGCCTTGTCCAAGGAATCATTATGGTTCACAGCAAGAGTGGCAAGAATGCTACAAGGAGAGCAGGGTCAGTCTATGACTCCACAATGTTACCACAACAGCGAAATCCTACACGAAGTAGTGCAGGTGCTATGAAGACATTAGGAGAAAATGTTTCATACCTGGATTCAAACACAAGTGATCAGCCCTTCCTTTCAAACAAAGTCAACATTCGTGTGGAGGCAAACGTTTTTGCCAGATGGTGCAGATGCTTTACAAAACTTGAAAATGAAGAGAAATTGTTGTATCTTGGTGATGGTGAAGTGTTGTTTTGAAAAGATATTTGTGATGCAATTGCAATAGATTGAACAATATGGAAGGAGTCAATGACCAACAAAATGTTTTGTGATTCTTGCAGGATGACGGTGTATGCCTAAGGGAATTTGTTTACCAAAGTTATGGTTTGAATACTTGTATTGATATTTACTTGTAGATATTGATTATTTACTTATACTTGTAATGATATTTACTTGTAGATATTGATTATTTACTTATACTTGTAATGATGTTTACTTGCAGTGATTGATTATTTACTTAAATTGTATTGATGTTTACTTGTAGTGATTGATTGTTTACTTATATTGATGTTTAGATTAATGGTTAATATAAACAAAAACAAAAAGATGAGGGAATTGTGGAAGTGTAACTCAGTGTAACTTATTGGTTGGAACTGGTAACGAATCAAGGTACGAGCAGGTGGTCGTAAGAATGTCAGGAATGCATCTCGCCCTGTCGAAGCTGGGAGTCCTGTTGTGTAGCTTTAGCACGACCCCGGGCTAACACACATTCCCAAGCCCGTACTATTGTCTTTCATATGGATGCAAAGAGGATGAAGCAAATTCCCAGCAGGGAGGAGAGCGAGCTGGTGCCAGTGAGGCGACTGAGTAAGCAGCGGAGAAGGGATTACGATTTCAGCGCACAGAGGATTAAATGAAGTGTGCCGATATAAACAGAAGGGACTTTGAGCCAAGGGAGCACTTGTCATCAGAACCTCTGCCCGACGGAACGAACGAGTACCAACGAGAAACAGCACCAGGAGATCACCGGCGAACGAAGAGGAACCAACGACTTGAATTACTAGATTCGTTATAGTATTGTAGTTCTTTAATATATTGAAACAAGTGAATTATTAGTTAATAAATCCTTACTTTGTAAAAACTGTCTCAGTCATCGGCGTCTTGTAGATTGTCCGTTATTCCCGGACAGAATCCATCACCTTACTCATATTTATGTTCGGTAAGTGAAATCGCTTAATATATATTGGTTTCAAATCAAAAGTGACATGACACGTGTGTATTAGGTCTCTGGTGAGCTTACGATTTATTTAGTCAACCATATATATACAGTGGTACCTCGGCTTACGAGTTTAATCCGTTCCGTGACGGAGCTCGTAAGCCAAATCGCTCGTAAGTCAAAGCAAATTTTCCCATTCAAATGCATTGAAATGCTATTAATCCGTTCCAGCCTCAAAAAAAAAACACCAATTTTTTTTGTTAGGTGCTTTTAAATAACAAAAATGTACTTTATAAATAACAAATAATGTATAAACAAGCACGACCTCGTATATACTGTACATAATACAAGAGAATGTAAAGAAATAAACTGGTTTTATTAAGCAGAGGAGAAGAGCATGCCAGGTGAGGTGTGCGTGTTGTCGACTTGGCGAGGCAGTACGATCGTACTCCTTCTACGATATGTACGATTTTGAAGCAGAAGGAGTCCATAAAGGCTATAACGCCAGCCAAGGGCGTTACGATTATTTCAAAGCTCCGGACCTCTATCCATGAAGATATGGAGAAGTTGTTGTTTGTGTGGTTGAAGGAGAAGCAGCTCGCAGGAGATACCGTGACCGAGAGCATCATGTGTTTGAAAAGATTGAAACTCGGATATCGAGCACGGACCACGAGGTGTTTTTTCTTTTTTCTTAATCTCGGTTTCAGTGAACTTTTGCTCTGTGCTCACGTGTACTGTACCTGTACCTGTAATGGTACGTCAGAGGATGGCACCTGTTGTCATCATATTAAGTGCAAGATGTTCTGCATCGTAAGTTGGTACACCGTGGTCTTTCGGCGGTGTTTAAGCCGGCCGTCTTGGCTTCTGTCACCATTGGCATTGAGTCTTTCGATGTAGGTAGGTCGTTGTGTGCCGGTGCCTTGGCCGAATTCCTTCATTGCTGCATTGTTAGCTCACCTGGTTTTTTATACCACATCTTTGGTTATCGGACCAGCGAATGACGTCATCTCCAAAGTATGGCTTATTCTCACTTGTCTTGGACGATCTTCTACTTCTAGCCTTCCACCGTGCATTTGGTGTCCACTGTACTTACTGTACAGTGCCTGGTAAAATTGATGTAATGGGTTTTTGACCGTCAACGCCATGAACCGTCAACGCCATGAACCGCTAACACTCAAAAGCCCATTTATCGCGCCTTATAAAGCAAAACGCAAACCGAAAGCCATGCCTCTCAAGCGAGGCGTGCTTCCGTGGTCACGTGATCCACAGGTGTAGCTCATTATACCCGCACGCGCGACACGCTTTGGCGGTCACGTGACCAGCCACTCTGGAGGCGGGGATCCCCGCCGATGACGTCACCGGCTGGAGCAAGGAGATTCCTCGCTCATGTATTTCGACGATTGCGTGTTTTATATCCAAGCAGAGATGCTTTCACGGCAAGATAACCACGTGACCGGAACCGGAAGCCACAACCGGAAAATTCAAAAAAATAAATTTTTTGAGCTCGTACATCGGATCTCGGCTCGTATCCCAAAGCAACAAACCGCCCGAGCGACGGCTCGTATCCCGAAAAACTCGTACGTTGGGGCACTCGTAAGCCGAGGTACCACTGTATATATATATATATTATACATATTCCCTATAACATTTTTCGTGTACATATGCAGTGTATAGGGTATATATATATTCAGCGCCGGCGCCAGACTATTTTGTGCCCTAGGCAGGGCCAGCTACTTGCATCCCCCCCCCCCCCCCCAATTTTTTTTCGCCAACTTCAATTATTAATTCTCCCGTCTTCCTGACAATGATCAATCCATGCGCCCAACGACGAAATGGCGGCAGCGTTTTGAACATGCCGGACGTGACGTATGGGAGAAGGCGCATGGGAGCAGGCCACGTCCATTTCAAACAAGATGTGACGGATGCCACGAAGTGTACATGCTCAAAATTTATCACTTAATGCTCAGTGACATGATAAATGTCCAAAAACTTTTTTGCCAACTTCAATTATTAATTCTCCCGTCTTCCTGACCATGATCAATCCATGCGCCCAACGACGAAATGGCGGCAGCGTTTTGAACATGCTGGACGTGACGTATGGGAGAAGGCGCATGGGAGCAGGCCACGTCCGTTTCAAACAAGATGTGACGGATGCCAAGAAGTGTACATGCTCAAAATTAATCACTTACACTATTATGAACAATGAACTATTATATTTTGCTTTTATTATGTTTTTTCTTAAAACAATAATTTGTATAAAACTGTAACCCTTTAAGGTTCAGTAATGCGCCCCTCTGATGTCTGCGCCCGAGGCGGCTGCCTAGTTGGCCTAATGGTAGCGCCGGCCCTGCATATATTGTTACGGAACCCAATGTCGGCCTCTTTCCCCCTTATCGAGGGGGGATTAATCCCCTCGTCTATGACTGACCGACGTGGTCCTGAGGGTATGACGTCACGCCCGGACAGCGCTGGGTACGGTATTAGGCCCAACCGTCCTATGACCTAATTACCAGCGCCTCCCGGTACGCAAGGAAACACAACCCCCCCCCCCCCCCCCCCCGCTCACGGCCGCAGCGTAATAGATTGGTTGCGCCGAGCGAAGCGAACTGCGGCGTGAGCCGTTTATCAAAGGGGCTAAACCCGATTCATATGCGTTGGCCGAATCGCGCCACGTGCACTCAATTTGGAAACCTCTAAAGCTACCGAATGTGAAGAAGAAGACAAAGTAGGAAGAACAGGGATTTATTACTAATTATTGTTATTGTACACAATCAAAAAGAACCAAGGGAGAAGGAAAGATAACGAAAGTAACTGGAAGAAGAAGAGGAGGAAGACACAGTGCAAATACTAGCTTATTCTATACAATCTTACTTAACCCCAGGACAACATAAAAGACGGATGGCAATCAGACTTACACGGGGGATGAAGGCAGGAACGACTGGCAGGAGGTGGATGGCTGGACGGATGAAGTGGGATCTCAGGGCGGGCAGGATGCGGGTCCGGTTCGTGTGTGCTCGAGGTGAGCAGCCGCCGTTAAAGCTCAAAGCTGCGGTGGTTCAAGCTGCAATGGTTCAAGCTCCGGTGGTTCAAGCTGCTGTGGTTCAAGCTGCGATGGTTCAAGCTCCCGTCTGCCGCATCTGACGCATCCCTCTCATCTCTCTTCGCAGTCCTTCCACACCCCCTTTTTATCAGGCGCGTCACGATCAAGCCGTCGGCCTCTTAGGAACGCCCATCGGTGAGCTCGCCTCGGCCTCGATTGGTCGTGAGGGCTCACCGATCCCGCCCCTCGATGAGGCGCTGGCAGGGCCACGCCTTGTTCCTGGCGCTTGGCTGACTCCTCCCACCTTCTTCCCCGAGGCTTGACCACGTGCGTAATGGCGGGCGAATGCAGTTGGCAATGAAGGCTGGCAATTGAAAGGGGATCTATCTTATTTGAATTCGATGCAACGCAATGAATTAGTGAACCACAGAGCCTTATACTGACATTTACTAAGGACATAACTACTGAGGGAAACTTATGATTGGCTACGTGTGTGCGATGGCTTAACTAAGGACGACCGTTGACCTTTACAATTGGAGGTATTTACAAGGAATATTTACAGCACCCAAAAGGGTATATTTTACAGCAAATTACACACACAGTTACCAAATCCTCAACAATATATATAAGGGATTATGTATAATAACTGAAAATCAGGTATTATACATAATCCCTTATTATACATATACCCTGTAACATGCACTGTTTATATATGCTTATATATCAGGAAATACTTGTTTATGGATATATATATCTATTTTATCTAAATATATCACCAAGGTTATAATGTTTAATGGCGGATTTCTTCACGAATAACAAATAAACAATGTACCTCTGAGTCTGTTTACTTTTTTATTGCAGATTATGGTGCGAGTCAAGTTATAACAACATTTGTGAACCCAAGCTAATGAATAAAATAATAGACATTGTACTTTCGTAGCATTATGGGAATATTGTATGTTATGTTTCCAGATAATAGATGAAAACTAGTATACAAGCTCCATTTTATCAAATTACAATTTCATGCCAAGAGAAATAAAATTTATCAGTATGCTGTATGCAGCTGACAATAAATCGTGTGCCGCGACAGGCAAACAATTCGTGTGAATAAATGACGCCGCTTGCAGATTTTATTATTCCAATAACAAACAACACGTCACTTTAACTTGAATTAGATGTTCCTCATTAAATCTGCGACCAAACAGTAATAACATCGATTCCCTCGTCACAGAACTACAGGATTGCCACAGCTGACATACATCTCGCAGTGCCAGCGCGCGAAGTTAGGTATGCAACATGGCGCCAGTATTTCAGTTGGCCAGACTCTCAATATACACGGCACTGGATACACCTGCGGTGAAGGTCAATGTGTCTAATGTCCCTCCCTTTGTTAAAGGTGAGGGCTTGTGTGCTCAATTGAGCAAGTTCGGTACGATCGTATCTAAAGTGACAATGGTGCCGATAAACTCGGCAAGGGGTGAATTTCGACACGTGATGACTTTTAAAAGGGTCGTTTACATGATATTGCCCGAAAATGTGCAAAAGCTAAATGTAGTTTTGCATGCAAAGATTAATGGCCATACTTATAGAATGTATGCCTCCACGGACGTCATGACGTGCTATGGGTGTGGAGCTTACGGACACGTAAAGAGAGTTCCTGTCCCGGTTTGGTGAGACCATTAGAAAATCGAGACCAGGTGATTGCAGATTCTCCTCCCTCCCCACATAATGGGGCGGTTGATATTGTAGACTCCTCCCCACGACCTAATGGTGATCGGGAAACAGTTGACCCCCCCCCCTCACCTACTGAGATACGTGGAATGGTAGACCCCTCCCTACAACCAATGTGTGAACGGGAAACAGTAGACCACTCCTCCCTACCTGCTGGTGTGATAAAAGTGGTTGATCCCTCTCCTACTGTACAGGACTGTACGGATGACGATATGGAAGGGTTTGTAACAGTGTCTCATAAAAAAGGACATAAACGTTCATGTCCCATCGTGAAGGATGCAAGCACAGTACAAAGTAAGGTACTGGTTGTGTCAAATGTGTCGCCGAGCTTGCAAGATGGAGCTCGTGTAGAGAATCCCTGTTTGGGATTGCAAACTGAACCGGAACCGGGTTTAAATCTAAGCAATTCGTTTGCACCACTTGCCGAACTGTTTGAGGGATCTGAGTGTGATATAGACATCGAGAAACCTCGTGCATCTCAGGAGGACACAAGAAGTGATATTGATAACCCTGATGTCTTACATGACATTAATGTAATGGTCACAGAGGTGGGCGCAGGGATGACCAGGTGTAATGATAAAACAGATAAGTCAGACAGCCCCTCAGAGGAAACCTGTGAGCCTACACGTTTCAAACAAAATAAAAGGGATTATAAGAAGGAAGCTGCATGTGACGATGAGCAGCTAAACAGGAATGAAAACGATAATCCATGTTTCTGATCCTGGGGAGATTTGTGCCTCAGAAATAAATTTGCATCAGGAAGAGAATGACAAAGATGATGCGTTTGATTTTGATGAACCCTACTCTACCCCGTCAGGTAGTGGGTTTTGTGCCCAAGAGGATGAGGATGGGGACACTGTAGTTACAGAAGATGAAGTTTAAAAATTCCTCGATGAATCCTTCAGGAAAAGGAATGTCAGAATTCAGGATTATTTCCCAAACCTACATGTTTTCTAAAAACTACTAGAAACATGATTCGTGAACCCCAGCAAGTTGGGATCTCAGAACCTCAATTTCAGCGGTTGAGGAAGTGTGCCACTAAGGCAGGAAAAGAACTCCAAGAGGAGGAAAATTAATCTATATATATAAAACACAGTTTGTGTGTGTGTGTGTGTGTGTGTGTGTGTGTGTGTGTGTGTGTGTGTGTGTGTGTGTGTGTGTGTGTGTGTAATGTTACCGATAGACTCCTAAACGGAGAGGCTTACGTGCTTGATATTTGACATAGACATGGCCATTGAGCGTGGGACGAACATGGCCGAACTCAAAATATTTGACGATCCATATTTTTTATTCATATTTACCTCAGCGCATTTCAGCGCACGGAATCAAAGGAATCAGAGCAGGTGGGCGCTGATTCGCTCAGAGCGATCACGTGATGACGCTATGACGCTATGAACGCTATGACGCTATGAACGATATGACGCTATGAAAAAAAAATCGCTATGACGCTATGAAACGCTATGACCGCTATGACGCTATGAAAAAAAAAATCGCTATGACGCTATGAAACGCTATGACGCTATGAACGATATGACGCTATGAACGCTATGACGCTATGAAAAAAAAATCGCTATGACGCTATGAAACGCTATGAACGATATGACGCTATGACGCTATGAAAAAAAAATCGCTATGACGCTATGAAATGCTATGACGCTATGAAAAAAAAAATCGCTCGCTTTGCCAAGGGGCTCGCTCCCCCCCCCCCCCCCATTCCCCTCCGCTCCCCCGCCCGGCAATGCCGGGTACTTCTGCTAGTAAAGAATAAATGAAGGTAACGTCTCTCAACATAAACGGAGGCCGCAGCTGTATGCGGCGTCTGGAGGTGTTACAACTATTTGAGAAAGAAAAGATTGATATTGTTATGAATTAGGTAGAGCAATATCTAGAGCTAGGTAGATCTGAATAGGTAGGTATTCGGCTGTCGTGACAGGGACTCTACATGTAATAAGTTCTTGATGTTTAGGCGTTTGTCGGGGTAAGATGTATGATTGTGGATCTACCTGGAGGTCCGAGTGTTAAATAGTGAGGGATTAAAGGTAACGCCCCTGTGAGTCTCACCTGGTAGTCAAACCTCTGTCCATTATGGCACTGCAAACCACATAAACATTAGTTAGGTCCTTAGCGCAACATTAAATAATTCCCTTTCCCTGACATTGACTTCGTAATAAATAGACAGGAAACCAGGCCAAAAACACCGCCACGGTTGGCCGCCGCCGTTCGCACCTCAAAGGCCTACCAACCTCGCCTGGGACGTGTTACCCAACGACCGCGGGGGGGGGGTCGCGGACGGGAGATGTCAGGAGTCGCATGCCGCAGAGGGCGTGACCTGGGCGAGTTGGGAGGCTATGATTGGCTGAGGAGTGCGCCAATGTGACGTCATCGGCCACCAATATATGCGACGGTCGGACGCCATTTCAGGAGTGGAGTTCGTGGCAGACGCAGGCAGACACCAGAGAGTACACAGGGAGTTCGTTGGAGCACACAGTCGACGCGGAGACACAGTTGGTGGAAAAAGCTCCCCGAAGACAGTTGGTGGAAAAGCTCCCCGAAGGCAGTTGGTGGAGAGTTCGTTCACACACCGAGCACACCAAGCCCACAGAGCACGCGGCAGTTCGCAGCAGTTCGTTGCAAGTCGAGCCCTCCGTTGAACCATTGATGCACGGGCCTTGTGGAGATCGTCCTCGTGTGAAGCTGCTGGCCACGCGTCGGACGCGTGGTGCTTGGAGCGGGGCCTCGTGGAGCTTGGAGCGAAGGACCTGGTGGTGTGCGATCGGGCCAAAAGGAGCGGTGTGGACGGCCGCCACCAAGACAACCAAAAGACAGATAAGCCGCATCCGCGTACATTTGAACGACGTGACGTGTTATTTTTGTATTCATAATCTCCCTCGTATCGTGTTTGCTGTCAGTCGTGTGGGGACGTCCCGATTTAGAGTTATTAGATTTACCAGCGCGGCTTTTTCACTGTATTACTATTCGATAATAAATCCTTATATTATTTTCTGTATATATATCTGAACGCAGTTTTCCTGGGTGTTTGATTTTAATAGGTAAGGTTGCGGAGCCTTCGCTGTGTCCCGCCATTCCGCGCGTTTGTGTTGAACTTGAGTCCGCCATTGAGT
Source organism: Myxine glutinosa (assembly GCF_964187855.1). NCBI lineage: Eukaryota > Metazoa > Chordata > Myxini > Myxiniformes > Myxinidae > Myxine > Myxine glutinosa. The sequence goes on from NC_136268.1 coordinate 120,735,903, forward strand.
GTTCGCCTCGGGAGTTAAAGTCTCGCAAATCGGCCATCCGTAACTGTGGTGTTAATCACAGTTGCGTAACAAGTGGTGTCAGGAGTGTAGGATTTGAACCCGTCGGACAAATTTTTTGTCCGCGGCGAGACATCGACACGGTCGGACAAATTTTTTTGTCCGCGGGGAGACATCGACACGGTCGGGCGTACATTGCGCCCGACGTTCGAACGCAAAATTTTTATAGTCGAGGCGGAGAAATTTAATAATCAATCGGGCAAACGGAGCGCGATATCGCGTCTTCGTCAAATTTAAATTGTTTCAGGAATTATTAAAATAAATACGCGCGCGGGAAACAATCTTCCGGAAAGCGGATGTCGGAAATTGATGAGATGGAAGTACGCAGCGAGGCCTCCGTCAGCGTCGGGAGTGAGCCGGAAATAGGGGAATTTGATGCAGAGGTGAGCCTTGGAACCTCCCTCGTCCCGAGCACCAACTTATCCCCCTCCCCTACCGGGGAGTCGGGAACAAATGGGACGGCCCCGAGAGCGAGAGACGACCAGGCTTTAATGAAATTTTTAAAGGAATTAATGGGAGAAATGAAAAGTGGGATGGAAAATAAAATGGAGTCCCAGGGGAAGGAATGAAGGGAATGAGTGATCGATTGGAGGAACAAATGGGACAAATGAAAAGTGGGTTGGAAAATAAAATGGAGTCCCAGGGGAAGGAATGGAGGAATGAAATAAAGGAAAGGAATGAACAATTGGAAGGAAAAATTGGGGAAATGGCACAGCAGCTGGGGGAACGAATTGATGGCATAGAAGGGAGAGTGCAAAACCAAATTACGGACAGACTGGGGAAATTTGAGGGTAAAGTAGAAACTCAAATGGGGGAGATGGAAAAAGCCATAGGGGTGGAAATTGAATTGAAACGGGAAGAATTAATGTCAAAAATAGAGGAGGGCGTGACGCAGGCTGTCCAAATGGGGGAAAAGTTGGAGGGTCAGATTGGTGCCACAAATGCTCGAATTGATAAAGCAAATGGGGACCTGGAAGGCTATCGGGACCGTGTGGATGTCACAACACCCCAACCAGGGGATGAATTTGGAATTGTGCAGCACCAGGGCGGTGGTGCGGAGCAAGAGGGGGTAGAGTTTTTGGGGGTCCGTGCAATGGAGCCGGACCAGGTATTTATTGGGGATATTGATCAAAGCCTGGCGGGGCCAGGAATGATTTGTGGAAATGATGAGGATGATTTGATCCAGCGGCTGGAGACCTGTGACAGTCCCATGGAGGTAGAGCTTGTTCAGGCCCAAAGGAGCCTGGGAGATGAGGTGAGTTGGTCCGAGGAGGTGGTTGGAATGACCGAGGGGACGCTCATTGTACACTGCTATTTGGAAACAGAGGCTCCAAAATTGGACAACCAGTTGGGGGAGTGTGTTGGCTCCGGGCTGGATTTGGATCCTGGAGGATCGGGAGATAGAGCTTCTGGAGATTTGGTCCCTGTAGGGAATTTGGATCAACTGCAGGGAGGGGCAGAACAACCGGTGGTAGAGGTTGTTCCCTGCAGCTGCGGTTTGGCAGTGGGAATGAAAATTTGTAAAAGAAAATTTAAAATAAAATTACAATGGGAAATTGATTTGGAGCAGCCATGGTGGGGATTGGTCCCCGGGCTGCGGGATCTGGACATGGCGAGGTCATGGGTGATGGCCTCGGGCCAAAGTTGCCCCTTTCAAAATTTGGGTATGCCAGCCAGCTGGGGGGCTGTGATGGCGAGATTTGGACGTGGGGTCCAGCCTTGGGTGTCGAGGTACGACCTGGGTCCCACGGGGGGTCTGGTGGAGTGTGGCGTCCCTTGTCCATCGGGGCGCCGTCCGAGCTGGTGGCTCGGGCCGGCAGGGTCACCGGACCCTGGTGGGGGTTAAGACCTCCAGGGAGGTCCGAGGTGGTTTCTCAAGCCTGGGATGGCAAATATTGAGGACCACTAGGGGGAGGTGTTGTGGGTCGCGCTTTGGTGGTGGCACCGCAGATGGCCAGCTTGGGCCTGATGTAGTGATCACCCGGGCATGCGACCTGACACCCTCTCCCTGAGACTCTGGGACAACTGGCATGTGATGACCTGCCATGCCGTGTTGGTCGATGGACGCGGGTCAAACCGAATGGACAGGGATGGAGATAGCCTGCCGGACAACCATTGGGGCATCTGTGGAACGTGATGGTGTGAGTGACCTTCCACAGATGCTCCGTTATGATTTATGGACTCTCGGGTTGGGAAGAGAGCCATGGGGATGTGAATCGGGAGATGTGTAACGAGCCGAGCATATGGGCCATGCTCGGCTGGCATGTGTATGGCAAAGCATCCTTCTTTGGTGAGGTTAGTGAAATGTGATAAATGTTTAGCATGGGTAATCTGTGGGTTAGATGGAAATTTAAGGGTGGATTTTGAAATGCCATGGTGGACACTGTACAGTGACGCCATTATTGATCCAGGTGTGTAGACCAAAGTGTTGGAGGCTGTGATAAAATTAATAGGGTAGCAAGACACAGCTTTCAACTGGTTGCGGGGGCAACTGTGCTGATATTTGGGACGCGGGATGATGGGGATGTAGTTGTGTAGCCTGAGGGTCAACGTGGTGCTGTGCGTGTCCGAGGTGTGTGGACCATGGCTTCTGGGTGGGTCTCCTGGTGGAGCATGGCTGTTGACTGGACCTTGGTGTGGTCAAGTGTGGGTGAGCACTGGGGGGCTGCAGTTCTGTAGTCGGACTGGGGGATGATGGGGAGGTGCAGGGGACGTGGCTGTAGGGATGCCACGCACTGCGACCGTGCCCCCCAGGGCCGAGGTTGTGTGTGCGGTAGTGTGTGTTTTGGCAGCAAGTGCTCACCACATTGGCCAGCTGGGGCTGCTGCAGCTGTGTTCCTCGCAGGGGGGCCGAAGGATGGATGGTGGGTCGCGCCCTTATGGACACTCATGGGCCATGTTGGCGTTTTGACTGCTCACCTTGTCCCGGTGACCCTTGCACGGTAGAGGTGCAGAGCTGTCGTGGCCACAGGTAGTTGTGTAGTGATGATCACCGTTGGATGCGGATCCACATACCTGCCAGTGTAGTGGGGACAAAAGAGAAATTGGAAGTATTTGGTTGGCCCAATGTGAAATTTTGGGAATTGTATGGGTGGATGGCACCTTTGAACCTGACCAACCTGCAACTACCTGCACTTGAGGTGAGTGTTTTGAGGAGTACTGTCCCAGGCTTCAGGATTTGCTTTGGAAATTGGGGACATGTAAATTGGAGTTGGGAGGTGAGAGCGAGTGATGACATGGCCGGTGAGGGGATGGAATGGGAGCCACAGTGTCTTGTGGGTGGCGTATGTTTTTGTGTTGTGGTTAGGTGTTTTGATGTGGTCGTGAGAGTGGAACCTGGAGAGTGAGTGATGATTATTGGAGATAATGAGGGGCGATAATTGTGCTTTTTGGAAATGTGCTAATGGAAATGTGTAAGGATTCAATGATTCGAACTGTGAATGGGATTTCACATTGACAGGCCATGGCAAGCCTTGTAACACCTTTTACACCATCTATGAATTGTACTGAATTGTGCTGAGTTGTGTGGAGAATTGAATGGCAGCGGGGGAGGAAGTGTGTTTTGGGGTCTTGTGGGTGGGGAAGGTGTGTGTGTCCGCAGGTACGGAGCAAGCTCTGAGGAGCGATGCCTGCGGGCCCCCCTCTGCGGCAATTACCCCTGGCAGCCGGTGGTAACTGGAAATTGGAGCTCGTCGGTGGAGGGTCTGGTTGGGCGCCGCGGGGTGAGGAAGTCCCCCGGTGACCCGTGTTGCTGCGCGAAAGCAGGAGGCAAAGGAGCCTGGTGTGTGTGGAGACCCTCACCGGCGAGGTAACGGCGGAAAGGGGCTGTTGGGCTGTCACGGGGCCAAGAGGTAAAGGTGGGGGGGCAATGAACTTGTAAGTCGGTTGACTTGTTTTTGGGACTGCGGGCACCACAGCCTGATGCGCCCCCACCATCTTTTTGTGCGGTACCTCCCCGCTGCCTAGTTGAGGAATGCACACCCACGTGAATGACATCAATGCCATGGTCCTGCAGGGGGTGTATTGAAATAAGTGCTTTGTTGATTTTTTGAAATGCCTTGATGACCTATGGAATGAGAATGAGTGGTTAAGGGGTCTGTGTTGCATGAATGTGGGCGAAATCCACCGAGCCGTGTCACTCACCTGTAACATCTGGACAGGGCCGTGGAAAATTTAGGGGGATGCATTGGGGATGGCCCCGCAGGTAAGGTTGTGTCTTGTGGCATCCACCGGGGGACGCGGTCTGTAGACCGGGGTATGTACAAAGGTTAGAGTTTTGAGTTTGGAAAGATGGTTAAGTTTTGTGGTTAAGTTAGTGTTGTGTGTTGTTGTTTCCTCCCTCCACAGGAACAACGAAGAAAATGTACATACTTGCATGATGGTTAAGGGGTTCAGCATGTTAAGGAAGTGTAGGTAGGTAGTCCGACTCACTTCCCACAGCCCTTCCTGATTTATTTCATAGGTTAATTAAGTGTGTGACAGTAAGTGTTAAGGCTGGAATGGTAGCGCCTGCGGTGAACCTTGCAGGAGCTACGGTTCCAGGGGGGGGGCTGTGTTATGAATTAGGTAGAGCAATATCTTGAGCTAGGTAGATCTGAATAGGTAGGTATTCGGCTGTCGTGACAGGGACTCTACATGTAATAAGTTCTTGATGTTTAGGCGTTTGTCGGGGTAAGATGTATGATTGTGGATCTACCTGGAGGTCCGAGTGTTAAATAGTGAGGGATTAAAGGTAACGCCCCTGTGAGTCTCACCTGGTAGTCAAACCTCTGTCCATTATGGCACTGCAAACCACATAAACATTAGTTAGGTCCTTAGCGCAACATTAAATAATTCCCTTTCCCTGACATTGACTTCGTAATAAATAGACAGGAAACCAGGCCAAAAACACCGCCACGGTTGGCCGCCGCCGTTCGCACCTCAAAGGCCTACCAACCTCGCCTGGGACGTGTTACCCAACGACCGCGGGGGGGGTCGCGGACGGGAGATGTCAGGAGTCGCATGCCGCAGAGGGCGTGACCTGGGCGAGTTGGGAGGCTATGATTGGCTGAGGAGTGCGCCAATGTGACGTCATCGGCCACCAATATATGCGACGGTCGGACGCCATTTCAGGAGTGGAGTTCGTGGCAGACGCAGGCAGACACCAGAGAGTACACAGGGAGTTCGTTGGAGCACACAGTCGACGCGGAGACACAGTTGGTGGAAAAAGCTCCCCGAAGACAGTTGGTGGAAAAGCTCCCCGAAGGCAGTTGGTGGAGAGTTCGTTCACACACCGAGCACACCAAGCCCACAGAGCACGCGGCAGTTCGCAGCAGTTCGTTGCAAGTCGAGCCCTCCGTTGAACCATTGGTGCACGGGCCTTGTGGAGATCGTCCTCGTGTGAAGCTGCTGGCCACGCGTCGGACGCGTGGTGCTTGGAGCGGGGCCTCGTGGAGCTTGGAGCGAAGGACCTGGTGGTGTGCGATCGGGCCAAAAGGAGCGGTGTGGACGGCCGCCACCAAGACAACCAAAAGACAGATAAGCCGCATCCGCGTACATTTGAACGACGTGACGTGTTATTTTTGTATTCATAATCTCCCTCGTATCGTGTTTGCTGTCAGTCGTGTGGGGACGTCCCGATTTAGAGTTATTAGATTTACCGGCGCGGCTTTTTCACTGTATTACTATTCGATAATAAATCCTTATATTATTTTCTGTATATATATCTGAACGCAGTTTTCCTGGGTGTTTGATTTTAATAGGTAAGGTTGCGGAGCCTTCGCTGTGTCCCGCCATTCCGCGCGTTTGTGTTGAACTTGAGTCCGCCATTGAGTGTTCGCCTCGGGAGTTAAAGTCTCGCAAATCGGCCATCCGTAACTGTGGTGTTAATCACAGTTGCGTAACAATATTTTCATGTTACAAGAGACACACATCAACCAATCTTGTGAAGACAAGTGGCGCAGAATGTTTAAAGGGTGCCATGTTTTCTCCAGTGCGGTTGAAGAAGCTAAAGCGGGGGTGGCAATAATCTTGCATCCTCGCCTTCAACCATCCGAGATTCACTATTGAGATTTGTAAGGGTTTCTTGATGGTGGTTGGATTTTATTAGCAGCAATCAAAAGGTTAGCATTATTAATGTGTATTGCCCCAGTGACAGCGCTGAAAGGGCTCTATTTCTTCCAAAATTAGCGGATTGTTTAAGCACTGTTGATTTGACTTGTTTAATTTGTATGGGGGGAGACTATAATTGCACACTCAACCCTCGACTGGACAGGAATACTCCTGAGCCACATCCACCCAGTGCAAAGTCCTTGGCACAACTTGTGAAAAAATACAAACTTAGAGATGTATGGCGATTACAAAATCCAAACACCCGTCAATATACATGGGTGTGCTGTGCAAAAAACCAGTTAACCATGGGTCGACTGGACAGATTGTACGTGAACCAAGGAATGGTGAATCTGGTTAAGAGAACATGTATAACTCCATCTGGCTTTTCTGAACACCATATGATTGCAATGGAATGTATGTTACCCTACCATTGCTGTACGAGTGTACACTGGAATTATGAAATTGTTACAAGATGAACATTTTTAAAATGCCTTCAGACTGGTATGGGAGGGATTAGAAAAGAAAAAGTGTTCCTATGTCGATATGCGACAGTGGTGGGACTGCACCAAATCACAAATTCGGATTTTCTGCCAACAATATTGCTCATATGCCACCAGTAATACGTCTGGGTTGATAAGTGCTCCAAAAGCAGATGTACTCAAATATGAACAAGAAGCTGGAACATCTTGGGGAAGTGACCAATATCAGCAGCTGATAGAAAAAAGACCCTGCTGGCCGAACTGGTCAAAGAGCGTGCGGCTGGAGCAATGATTCACCAGCGGATGAGCAGGATACACCTCAAGACTCCAAACAAAGATTTCTTCAAAATGCAGAAGGTTGCCAACACTTCTCGGCAGATTCAGAGTCTACGCTCTTCCGACGGTGTTCTGACTTGCCAGAGTGACATTAAACAATCACTGCAAGTTTTACTCAAACTTGTTTACTCCAAGAACTGTGGCTAAAACGACGGCAAATGAGATGATTGAACTTCTCCCATCTCTTTCTGAAGAGCAGCAACTCCAACTGGAATGTGACATTTCTCTGGAGGAGGTCACAACAGCAGTGAAACAACTCGAAGTCGCCAAGGCCCCTGGAATTGACGGACTTCCTGCTGAATTTTACAAAGTTTTTTGAAATGTTCTGGGTCCTGCTTTAATTGAGATTTTTCACGAGAGCCTAAATCAGGGGGAATTGCCCCTGAGCTGCAGAAGAGCTGTCTTATGTCTTCTTCCCAAGAAAGGGGATTTGCAGCAGATTACAAACTGGTGGCCTGTGTCATTGTTAAATACTGACTATAAGATTGTGTCAAAAATGCTTGCAATGCGTCTTCAAAAGGTCATCTCGTTCTTAGTTGGGAATGACCAAACGTATTGCATACCTGAACGATCCATGTATGACAGTATTTTCTTGGTTCGAGACTTGATTACTATCGGTCAAACTGCATCGCACGCTTTTGGGTTATTACTCCTTGATCAGGAGAAAGCTTTTGACAGTGTGGATCACTCATTTTTGTTTGCAGTTCTTACTAAAGCAGGATTTGGAGAAAAATTCATTTCTTGCATAAAACTTTTATACAACAATGTATCATGCCTGCTAAAAGTAAATAACAGTCTGTATCATCCTTTCCCCTTTCAGCATGGCATCCTTCAGGGCTGTCCACTGTCAGGCATGTTGTACACACTGTCCATCGAACGCTTACTGGCTCTCCTTCGTACCACCTTATCTGGTTTGTCCTTGTCAAACAATTCCAAAATTGTTACGCCAGCATATGCAGACGACCTGTGTGTTGTGGTTAAAAACCAGGAAGATGTTTTTGAGCTATCCCGGTGTTTTGCCAAATTTGAACTTGCTTCATCAGCAAGAGTAAATTGGAACAAGAGCGTAGCTCTTTCTCTGTACCCAGATACCCTATCTGTGTCACAGACTTCACATATGGTTCCCCCAACTCTTCCAGGAGGAATGTTATGGAAAACGGATGGTTTTTAAATTCTTAGGCATCCATTTGGGAACTACAAGCTATATGTAGAAAAACTGGGATGGTTTCTTAGATAACATTAAGCAGAAACTATCAAAGTGGAAAGGGATGCTCCATATCTTGTCACTTAAGGCACGGGTAACGATAATAAACAACCTGGTGCTTCCAATCGTATGGCATAAGATCATAGCACTCCAGCCTCCTCAAGCTCTGATCACCAACATTCAGAGGGGTCTAGTTGACTTTTTCTGGGGAGGCCACCACTGGCTTAAGCCAGATGTGTTGTGCAGACCACGTAATTCAGGTGGTCAAAACCTGGTGCACATCCCTAGTCGAATAATAGCTTTTCGGCTAATGACAATAAAACGTCTGCTATACAGCGAGGTTGTGCCCTGGCGTCCTCTCACGAATACCTTGCTCAGGCAAGTAGGTGGAATGGACTATGACCGGGAACTTTTCCTTGTGGATTTGAAGGAACAACATGGTGGGTTTTCCTCGAACAGCGAAGAATGCGGTGTGTTCCACATCATGGGGAAAAGGGCAACGTATAGAATTTATCTAGAGGTGTGCTTACCGGGCTGTGCAGCACCCTTAAGAAACAAGTGGAAAGAGTTTTTACCTGCAGGAGCATTTCTCACTCCAAATTGGGATGAAATGTAGAGGTGTCCTACTGTCGGACGTACAGGAGACGTAAATTGGAGACTGGTCCATCACGCCCTGGCCACACAGGTGTTAGTTCAGAAGTTTAACCCTGCTGTGTCTAATTTATGTCCTTTTTGTGGTAATGTTGAAAATTTGTATCATGCGTTTATTGAGTGCAAGAGATTGTCATCTCTGTTTCTGTATCTGAGCCGAATCTTTTGTAAATTCAAAATTGTTTTTTTCTGTTACAATCTTTGTTTACAGACTTGCATGTAATACTAGGAAAAACGCTGTGATTTGGCTTTTTAATTTTTTTCTTGGAATTGCTAAGCTTGCAATTTATAAAACCAGAAAGCCAGATTAGGTAGTGGAAAAAATGAAAATGCACTTTTTTGTTTTATAGGGATGGTGTCAGCATGTATATAGCTCGAACATGCTTGTCATGTAAACATGGGGAACCTTCTTTTGTTTGAAGAGTTATGGGACATGGGGGGGTGTTTTGTGCAAATGCATTGGAAATGAGGTTGTGATTTGTATGTAAAGTGGAGTTGGAATACTTTTGGTTTTATACTTTTATAATAAAAGGACACAAAAGTCAAAGTCTCTCTCTCTCTCTCTCTCTCTCTCTCTCTCTCTCTCTCTCTCTCTCTCTCTCTCTCTCTCTCTCTCTCACACACACTCTCTATCTCTCTGGCTCTCTCCTCTCTCCCTCCTCTCCCAAACACTCCCCCCTCTCTTGACTCTATCTCTCTCTCTCTTTCCTCTCCTCTTTCTCCTCTCTTCACTCACCCCTCTCTCTCACCTTTCACTCTCTCTTTTCTCTTCTCTCCCTCCTCTCCCTCCTCTCTTGCCTCTCTCTTTCCTCTCTCTTTCTCCTCTCTTCACTCACCCCTCTCTCTCACCTTTCACTCTCTCTCTCTTTTCTCTTCTCTCCCTCCTGTCTCTATAGTAAAATATCTGCGAGAAAAAAAGACACTTTATATGCAGTATAACAAGGAGAAAAAGACATAAAATGTCACAGCCCCCATTAGTCTAGGACCTGGCTTAGATATGTATGCACATAATTTAGGAGAGGATAACTCAACTGTTATAGGCTAATATGACCCCAAGGAACAACTTGGGATGTGTGCCAAAATCTCTATCCGGGACGAAAAGCCCGAAAATGACCACACCCTTTTTAAAATGACCACGCCCTTTTTCATCAGAAGTGCTACTTCCGACATAGCTGTATCTTCGAAACCGTTGGAGCTACAGATTTTCTGAGGTGCTCAAAATGTTCAGAATGGCCATGTTTAGGGGAATCATAGAAGTGTGTAAAATTTCTAATTTGATATTTTACGAGAAAATGGCTAAAAACCGTTAGGTCAACTTATTACCATACAACTACCTACATACTGGAATTGCCATATATTTATTAACTTAAACTTTCCGGACTTAGAGCAAAGTTAGAACATTTGTGTCATCTACTAGAGTTGAACTGACAATTTGGAATTTGAACAATGAAAGGGATTTTTTAAAAAGAAAGAAAGCGAGCATTTGTTTAATATAAAGAAATACTATTTTCAATCATTACATACTATTATCAATGGAATGTGAACTTAAAATAAAAAATAAAAAACAAAACTTATTACTTTAGTAGGCAGCAGTATCTCGAGAGCTGAAATGTTTCAAAGATCAGCAGGGAAATTGTCCAACAGCGAACAATACAACTTTTAACACCACATTAGTACTGTTTATGTGTCATGTAAAACAGGGTCAGGAACATGGAGTAACACAACAGAGTCCAGGTATGAGGATGATGAGCAGCGTTCATTCAGTGATAGGGTTTTTACAACAATCACCTCCCTTGCATTTTTGCAGTACTTGCAACACTTGATCCCAGCTACCCTGCAGGGACACCCATTCTTGCGAGCACATTTGCCACACGTGCAGGGATCTGGCAGGCTTTCGGGTTTTGAGATCACAATCTCAGGGACTAATAAACTGCCCCTTCTTACAAAACCATGACTCGGCATTCATAATCAAGGTGGCGTCTCTAAATGGGGCTTGGACCCACAGTTGCTGTTGGTGATAGCCTCTATGGATATGTTTCCTTGCATTAGTTGAGGTGCAAGTGGTTCTCTCAAAGTCCATCTTGAGGGCATTGCTATCAAATGCAGCGAGACGCAGGTCGTCAAATGTCTTCAGGTCTGTTGATGGTTTGAGGCACTTGGTTAAGAGCGGTCACTAGCTCTTTTGATCGTGTCAGACTGTGCACTCCATGAGCCACCATGACATGGAAAGGTGTTGGTTCCTTGCCATCAGTCAGGATGTAGTGCAGCATTTGAAAGACTACATCAGTCTTCAGCTGAGAGGTTGTTTTCCCCTTGAAAATATAGGAGCAAAACTCCTCCCATCTTGGTGGTGGGTTCTTAATGAATCTGTCCATGGACAGTTGGAGGTCTTGGGGCTCACAGAAGCTCATCTGCAGTCCAAACCTGTATTCTTTCAGCTCCTGCGGCAGCTCAGTTGCAACCCCTTTGACAGGTGAAACTCTCAGGGACTCTACCAAGGCCTCTGGAGAACTCTTGGTACAAAGTACCATCTGGGATATTTGTTTGTTATTTGGGTATGTAAAGCAGACGGTGTCTCCATACAGCTCGATGATTAGCTCCTTCACAGCTCTGTTTGACACTATTCCAGCTGAATCTTCATTTAGCCTGTCTCTGATGGAAGTCAGACTGTGTGCTGACCTACTAAAATCAAGCCCAAGGGCTAAAAATCTAGCCTTGAGGGACTCGCCTCCGGCTGTTACCGAATCCTCCATTTCGAGGTTTTTCAGTATTTCCTCAATTTTTGTGTGATATTTATTGAAATAGCCATTACAACAATGGTCGTGATATCGGATATCAACCACAAAAACATCATCTGGCTCACACATTGCCGCTGTTTCAGTGTACACTTGGTCCTTGAACAACATGGCCGCATTTAGTAGTTTTTGGGCCATCGGCTTTTCACAGATTCTGAACAATGTGTGTATTTTATTCTGTTTAACTGTCTTGCAACCTGCAGCACAAATGATACAGACATTTGTAGTTACACTGGACTTGAATCTCTTGCTGCGTCGCTCAGATGTATCATTAATAAGCCGCTGCTGAGATGGTTCTGATTGTTCTAATGGTTGGGTTATGCTGCCAGTCTTAGCCATATCCCTTTGAAAACTTCTGTAGCAAGATGAGGTGTGGTATTTTATGATACCCTGCTCTTGCACTGTCAGTCGAAGAACCCTAGCAGCTCGAGTGTCATTACTCTCTGTTTGTTTGGCAAGCGAAACAATATACCCCCTGCCGATTTCACCACTGGAGAGGTACTCAGATCGCTTCTTCTTCTGGCATAGGATGCACTCCTCGAGATTGATCGGCTTAGGTGTAGCACAAGGAGCAGTGAGAGGTACTTGGATCGCTTGTACTTCCGGCATAGGATGCACTCCTCGAGATTGATCGGCTTGATCGGCTTAGGTGTAGCACAAGGAGCAGTGAGAGGTACTTGGATCGCCTCTTCTTCTGGCATAGGATGCACTCCTCGAGATTGATCGGCTTAGGTGTAGCACAAGGAGCAGTGAGAGGTACTTGGATCGCTTGTACTTCTGGCATAGGATGCACTCCTCGAGATTGATCGGCTTGATCGGCTTAGGTGTAGCACAAGGAGCAGTGAGAGGTACTTGGATCGCCTCTTCTTCTGGCATAGGATGCACTCCTCGAGATTGATCGGCTTAGGTGTAGCACAAGGAGCAGTGAGAGGTACTTGGATCGCTTGTACTTCTGGCATAGGATGCACTCCTCGAGATTGATCGGCTTAGGTGTAGCACAAGGAGCAGCGAGAGGTACTCGGATCGCTTCTTCTTCTGGCATAGGATGCACTCCTCGAGATTGATCGGCTTGATCGGCTTCGGTGTAGCACAAGGAGCAGCGAGAGGTACCTCATCCTGAATATAAAATAAACATGTTTCAAATTCTCGATCGGCATGGGATATCACTATCACCAATACAATTATACTACTATTAGATTGCTAGGCAAAGCTAAGACTAAAGTTTGCTCTACCATCAAATATTTTCCACCTCAAACAAAAGACCCCTCTTGGCCTCTAATCCACGGTAGAGGTGGAACCACAACTGTACTGGGTGCACTGCACTGTAACATGCGCAAACTGCAAAATGCGTCTCCTTTAACTGCATCCTCCCTTTGCCGTGGCGTGGTGCCTTTCTACTTTTCTAACCCACAGAAGCCACAGATATAAGACTAGGTAAATAAATTAAAGCTTGTCTTACCATTTCGCTGTACTTCAGTGAGATATTATCTCTGTGACACTGAATGGATACGCCGTCTCTCACTGTTTCACTCTCTCCGGATCTTGTAGCACTGGTGCTATGAAGCAGTCTTGTTAGTTTATAATTGAATGATTATATTAATTAGTAGAGGACCTGGCTTAGACATGTATGCACATAATTAGGAGAGGATAACTCAACTGTTATAAATATATGGCAATTCCAGTATGTAGGTAGTTGTATGGTAATAAGTTGACCGAACGGTTTTTGGCCATTTTCTCGTAAAATATCAAATTAGAAATTTTACACTCTTCTATGATCCCCCTAAACATGGCCATTCTGAACATTTTGAGCACCTCAGAAAATCTGTAGCTCCAACGGTTTCGAAGATACAGCTATGTCGGAAGTAGCACTTCTGATGAAAAAGGGCGTGGTCATTTTTAAAAGGGCGTGGTCATTTTCTGGCTTTTCGTCCCGGATAGAGATTTTGGCACACATCCCAAGTTGTTCCTTGGGGTCATATTAGCCTATAACAGTTGTTATCCTCTCCTTAATTATGTGCATACATGTCTAAGCCAGGTCCTCTACTACATGGTTTTCGTAATTTTGCTGTATGGAGGTAAAAAGGCTCGCCTATATTTACAAGATTATACTTTATATTACTTTGGTCGGATTACAAAATAAAACCTGCATATGTATACTCTCATGTGTTGTCTTTGTGGCAAGTTTGAACAACATTTGTAAAAGCATGTCCGAGAAATGGTTGAGGACCCAACATTGGGTTTTTACAACCAAAATGGCCGCCAGTCGGCCATCTTTGATTGCATTGCGAAACAAAATGATGTGCATAGATGTGTAACATCAGGTATTGTCTTTGTGCCAAGTATGAACAAAAATCGATCCATACATCCCCAAGATATGGTTGTAGACGGACGCACACACGGACGGACCAAGGAGATCCAATCCATAAGCTTCCATTTCGGACCAAGTCCAACAGGAGCTAATAATAAAGAATACATATCCACATGTGGCTGGCTGGCCAAGAGGTATGCACATACATATTCACAAGATGGATAAGAGGTATGCACACTCACCTTTGAGCTGTCAAGCCTGGTTTTGAATCTCGACCTAACTATAAACTGTAATCCTGATGTTTCGCAGGCAGCATGAATTATCAATGTGTGTGCCGCCCCTCGGCTGGATGTTAAACTGGGCGTCCAGTCTGCCAGCATTAGATTGTGGACATTAAAGATGCCATGGTGTCCTTCGCGAAGAGTAGGTGAGCAATTGCCACCACCTCAAAAAAAAATACAAATTTCTGCTCTTACCTCCCGAGTTGAACATCAGGTTGGATCAGCCAGTTCTTGTGAAAGACATGGGCCAAAATCTTTCCCCAGCGACCCCGCGAGAAGGTGGAAATAATTGTGGCCGGAAAAAAAGAAAAAAGAGATATTAACATGATTTTATTATTTTACAATTTACACATTATTTTGACCTATGATACTCCTGTGAAGTGATTTTGTCACTGGAATATCCATTAGATAACTTTACAGATGACTCCATTCTGTGTAGAATGGTGTCACACCCCTCTGCCAGGCAGGCTGCAGGTATGTCATCAGTGATAAAAGCCTTAATACAGTGTCATGGAATAAGTCTCCACATTGTGGCCTACTGCTGTTTGCCATCTTTCCTTCCTTCAGGCCCTATAACTTAAGGCCCTCTGTCATTGAAATACTGGATCAGGAAGCTGAGTCTCAAGATCTGCTTCCAACTCACTGTAAACATGAGGTTATTTTTTCTTTTTTTACAGGCTCTATTCTGTTCTTGCTTATTGTGTCCTCTCATCTCTCCATCCAACTCCTCCACCTTAAGGTGAGACATGCTCAGTCAGAAACCCTTCCCAAGTAAAAACTGAACTCCCACCTCTATTCTTTCATACCCCTCTTTCCTCATATGTGGAACTGTCTTGTGGATTCCATAGTCATGAATTCTCTCCTACATGATTTCAACTTGATGCTGCCCCCCACCACTTCGTAGTTCCTCCAATTTCCCAAATTGAGCTGTACTATAGCTCGCTGTACTATAGCCCCAAGACCTTCTTATCACCCGTTTCCTCCAATGTTTTTTCCATGTGATACAGTGCACCTGCATGTTGTCAACCCACTGTTTTCTCTTTGCCACAATTTGTCTACTGAGGCATTGCCCACTGTCATTTTGCTCTTCCATAATCCTCAATACCTGTATAATTTTTTTTTTTAATAATAATAATAAAAGACCCCTATTTGCAAAAAAAAAAAAAAAGGGGAATTTTATCAACTTCTACAATGCGGTATTATGGTATAAAGCCCAAGATACTATGCCACCTGCTGGTACTTCCCGCAGCAGCAGTTTTAGTGGATCCAATTTAATAAGAGATTGAACAATCAGAACCAGTCAACCCAAAATGAAATGAGCTGTCCTTCCAAAAGCTTTTTCTTTACTACGCTTGCATCTCCTACTCAGATAAGCTGATGCACAATTTCCATGAAAGTCAAAAACCTTATGATGGATACATCAGACAAATTCCCAAACTCGAGCTTGGATCTTCTTTGAGTCTAAAGGCCATTTCCACCCTTTCTTCCCCTTTTCCTTCATTTGCATGACACATCCATCATTACCTCTTTTGCATTGCACAGAATCGAATCTTTACCTAACCACCCAAGGTGGACGGAGGTTATGTTTTCTCCGCAGTCTGTCTGTTTGTCTGTGATCAGGATATCTCAACAAGTTAATGACAAGTTCATACGAAACTTGGTGGACAGGTTGGATGTGTGACAAGGATGAATTGATTCCATTTTGGTGAAGATCCGAATCTGGATCCGGTTACGAGGGTTTTTTGAGTTTTTTTTTACGTTATTCGTCACCACTGAGGGATGGCACGATATCAAAAACAATATAAAGCACGATATCTCAAAAAGTTGTGGATTGGTTAAAACAAAACTTGGTTGATGAGTTTGTTCGGTGACAAAAACAAGCCATTTAGATTTTGGTTCAGGTCCAGATCCAGATCCAGCCTATCAGTGGGATACAATACGTAAACTGATCAGCTTGGCAGAGGTATGCTCTCCATCAAGTGCCGTTCTAGTTACCTCTGTAGTCTCCACTCCAACTATCCAAGATTCCAGATTTCCCTCAACCTCTCCCTGAACCCCACATAAAAGCCTTCAGCCAAGTCATTTCGAAAATCCTGAGACATGCTAGATCTGAAGGGGTAACACCTCCAACCATCATGTCGAACAGAAATATTGCTCAATATGGATATACGGGATACAGTGTTCAATTCCCTCGTTTGTCTCCCTAACATATTTATACACTATCGCTTATAACGATGTTTGCTCTGACGAAGGGCTAATGACCAAAACATCAGTTTCTCCTTGATTCCCATGCTGGCTATCGTACCTCAACCAACATCCTCTTGATTTCATCCATCGTTACCTCCGCCAACGAAGGTGAACGGAGGTTGTATTTTCAGCCCTGTTTGTCTGTGAGCAGGATATCTCAAAAGGTTATGGACGGATTCTGACAAAATTTGGTGGACAGGGTGTGTCTTTGACAAGGACAATTATTTAGCTTTTGGTGAAGAAGATTTTGGTAAAAAAATATTATATATATATTTTTTGTATACTGAATCGAGGCTCGTGAAAGAGATAGCATTTACTTCACAAACAAATCAACCAGACAAACAAAATATATATAAATAGGGAGCGGAAGACAAGATGGGGAGAGAAGGGGAAGCACACAAACACAACATTTGAGAGCAGGGAGATGTGTGGGAGGGAGAGGGCTTGGGGGGAGGAGGCGTGGGAAGGGGGGAGGGAGAAGTATAAAACACAAGTACTTCCAGGACAGAAGTCGGTATTTCAAAAAAGTGGAATTGGGGTGAAATTAGCGGGGGTAGAAAAGATCAAGGTTTTGGATGGGGGAAGATAGATGGTGGTGAACAGCTGTTTTAAAGACCCGGGTAACGAGGTCTTTGATTATAACAATTATTTGCATGATTCTTCAGCCATTGAGTGATCGATAGGGCTAAAAAGAATATATATCACGACATCGCAAAACATTATGGATGGATTATGACAAAACTAAATGCATGAGTGTGTAGTTAACAAGAACAAGCGAAATCGATTTTGGTTCAGGTCCAGATGCAGATCCGGCCTTTCAGTGGCCTCTTCGCTCAACGTAAACTGTTAAGCCTGGCGGAGGTACGCGCTTTACCTGGTGCCATTCGAGTTTGGTCTTGCACCACTTGCTCTTTTTGTTACCCTGTTCACTTTAGCCACACAAAACTTTCCAGATTACTGAATACCAATATTCAAGGCGAATTAAGACAGCAGGGTGAGCTGAGACAAAGTCTGCACTCAAATTCTGAATGAACAATTCTTTATGCAGCGAATAGTTAACGAATTTCTAATAATTCTGATACATTGGGTTGTCGATAATACTATGGTGGACAAACACTCCTCTTGTCATCGACAATTGTGTGGGCCAATTTGTCTTTGATCTTCAATTATCTGTTTATTGCTGATACTGTTAATACTTCAATAATACGTCTGTTGTTAATATCCTCTTTTGTGAATGGACCTCTTGTCCCACTCTTTAAGGTATCTTACTCACTATTGCTCATTGTTGAGTCCTACTCCAATATGTTACATTTTTAGCTCACCTGGAACGTAGTTCAGTCTGTAAACACTTGCAACATCTTCTGCGAAACTGCTGATGGCATTGTGACCCAACTTGGCAGAAATGATATCTGGTATGATGCAACTCAAGTTTGTTCATGGCATTAAGAAAATCGAAGTCTAATTAAGTTTAAGGGGAGGTCAAAGTAAGGTCCAGTTTTGATGCGCTCGCCTCCCCCCAAAATAGGTATTTGCTCTCTTCTTTGAAACTACACACATTATTTTAATTAAATTTGATCACAACCTTCATCACCCATGATGGACCAAAGTTTGTTCACGGAATTAAAAAAAAAAATCTGGCCCTGAGGGGATCTAGAGGGGGCTGCCCCCAAAAGTAGGTATAGTATTTGCTTTCTTCTGAGAAACTACACATACAATTCTGATGAAACTTGACCACAGCATTCCAGTCATCATCCGTAATGTACCAACGTTTGTTTACGGCATTAAAAACATTGGGGTCTAAGGCGGTTTGTGGGGGGGGGGGGGGGCGTTTGCCCCACAAAATAGGTATTTGCTTACTTCACTGAAACTACAAACACAATTCCGATGAAACTTGACCACAACCTTCATTACCCATGATGTACCAAAGTTTGTACATCATGCCCCACAAAATTGTGTTTGCCCCACAAAATAGGTATTTGCTTACTTCACTGAAACTACAAACACAATTCCGATGAAACTTGACCACAACCTTCATTACCCATGATGTACCAAAGTTTGTACATGGTATTAAAAAAAAATCGAGGGTGGTCTAAGGAAGTCTATGGGTGGTTGGGGTGGGGGTGGGGGGGGATGATTGAGTCGCCCAAAGTAGTTATTTGCTCTCTTCTCAGAAACTACACACACAATTTTAATGAAACTTAACCACAAACCTCATCACATGTGATGCATAAACATTTGTTCATGGCATAAAAAAGTCAGTTTAAAGTGGTGTGGCGGATTTGACCCCTAAAATCGGTATTTGCTCTCTTCTCCAAAACCACACACAATTTTGATGAAACTTCATGACAACCCTCCATTACCTATTGTTACAGATTCGTCACTTCCGTCATTGTGGTTTTCATCCACTGTAAGCATTTTTGGTTCCATGTACTATTATTGTTATCGTTTAAGTGAAATGGAGATAACTGTTTTCAAAAGGTAAAAAAATTAGTGTTTTAACCGGAAGAGGAAGAGGAGGAGGCAGAAAGCAGAGCAAGGAGGTCGGGAAGAAAAGCCGAGCTGCTTTGAGGTCTCGAGGAGACGCTGGCGAACGGGGGTCACGAGCGAACTTTGGGTTTCCCGGGAAAGGGATTCCTGTGACAGAGTGGTTATCGCTGTGACAGATAAACCTGCATGTCGGGTTTTGCGGTTGATTCCGAAGAGAATCGTTGTTGGAGAGCAGGTACGCCTCCATTACGGGCCTGTCCGCCATTTCGCCTCACTCCCGCCATTTCGCATCGCTCCAGCCTTTTCACCTCGCCCCAGCCATTTCACCGCACCCAGCCGTTAGCCTGGTTTGCGTGTGTAACATGGATTTTGAGTGGGAATATGCGGTTTGCCGTTTGGGAGCCGTTGAACGTTCATATCCGAAGGTGTGATTTCCCAGTCGCCTTTTGGGTGCACCTTTGTGCCTCTTTGGCAGCGTTGACTGTCAGCCGACCTGGATTCTGGTCTCGATACAACATTTTTCTTGCAATCACTGGAGCGTGGATCGACTTTGGCTTGGTGCCGGGACAGTGAGTTTGGGAATGTTCTTTTCGCTCACTTGGAGCACAGTGAGTTACTGAATAAGAAACTGATGGTACCATCATAGGAATGATATAATATTTGTTGTACAATTGATTAATATTGTACTTGTGCTGTTATACTTGTGTGACATTAATACAATACTTGTTTTTTGGTAACAATTGGTGTGGTTTCACCATTGGTCATTGAGACACAGAATAAGACATCTTTCTGCCATGACTCCTTTCGAGGCTCGGAGGTACACCGTGACCGGGGTTTGGGGAGGAGCACGTAACACTATGGTGTATCAATGTTTCACGGCACTAGAAAAGTTGGGCTCTAAGGGAATCTGCAGGGGAGGGAGCTTGCCCCCCAAAATAGATATTTTTTTGTTTGTTTGTTTAAAGTCTTATGATTATGTTAGTATGATTGTACATGCTGTCCTGTCTTCTAGCAACCATTAAAATTGGTTTAAAATACCTTTAGTCGATTTAATATGCTGCATTATTCTACCAGGTGAGCACCCAGGTATATAGATGCCCCTATTTCTTTTTTTCATTGTGTCTGATTGTTGTCATCTACAGGAATTCTCAATATTAATCTATAATGGCAAACCCCAAGAGTGAGATCACAATTTCTGTCTATTGTATACAAATTGACATTTCACAATTTGAATATACTGCTTAATCAAACAGCTTTTGTTTCTGCAATCAAGTGCAACTCTTACTCACCCACCTCTTATGAAAAAGTTAATAGGAAATGCAATAATAACAATTTTATCTGGCCAAGTGACAATTCCAGTATTTCATTAAAATTTCAAAGGAAGCAATCCTTATTTCTGAAATACATCACATACCTCATTGCAACAATGTGTACAGATTTCCAGCTTAAATTATCAACACATTTGTCTAAAAGTAAATTCTTTTTCTTTAAAATATATTGTTACGGACATGGCTTCAGATGTTGCTTGACCGAGCGGAATGGCCGCCGTGTTCGCACAGTTTACCCGATTACCCCCAACTCACCCGATTCCACCCGACGTTGACCAAATCGCGCTACGCTAAATCAATGATTGGAAAGGACACAACGACTGGGATAGATGAAACGACGCAAGGGGTACAGTTCTCAAGACCTCCGGAGGAGGATATAATTAGTGGTGGAGAAAAGGGGTAGATTACAAGGTAATGAGGTAAAGACACAGAAGAGATGGGCACTTAGTTACAGTCTTATCTTATCCCCGACAGACCACAGACAAACGGAACAAGACTGACTTACACAGGGATTGATGGCAGGGAAGGACAGGCAGTCGATAGCACAAGGTGCACCTTGGCTCAGGGACAGGATAAAGCACGGTCCAGTCCAGAGATGCGGGGAGGTGTCACAGTGCTCGGAGGTGGCGTCCTTCTCTCTCCAAGCTCAGCGCGCATCTGACGTCACCTCCCTCTTCCTGCGCATGCTCAGCGGGGTGACATGCCCTCGGCTCGTTGGCTCCGCCCCAGATGGGATCGGTCCGCCGCTTCTATTGGGTGCGGGGGTTACCGGGCTCCGCCCTTGACGAGGAGCTGACAGCGAGCCCCTACTTGGTAACCCCGTCGAGCACATGCTCGATGGCGGCTCGTTGGAAAGGCCTGGTGCACTCCCAACACCCCCTACCAACCAAGCCGGAGTGAGGACGCACACTCCCGTGCCGCCGCCGTTGTTGTTGTTGTTGTTGTTGTTGTTGAACCGTGAGGAAGAGCTGCGGGGAGGTATTGGGAGGTCCTAAACTTCCTAACGGTGCCATACAATCACATTCTGGTGCAACGAAGAGTCAGAATTAATGGAAACGAGTCCTTAACTGACATAGACTAAGAATAACTAGCAAGATGTCCTATAGTTGTCTACGTGAGATGCGGTGGACCTGGATGCGACATTTAATGGGGGAAATAGTGGGAGGTCGGGACTACAGAGTGTTGTTTACAGAAAATGGGACTAGGGAATGGGGGATTGGGGATAGGTGGGAAGTATTGAGGAAATAGGGGAATATTTACAAGCGGATATGGATGGATCCAAATCCCATATCCGCAACATTGCACCCTTCTCTACCTCGGGGCGTCCCGACCCGATAAATTTTTACCTACGTTAGTGTGGCACTCAGATGTAGTTCCCTCTACTATTAACTCAACCCTGAGTGCGACAGTTTTACAGATGTTCACAAATGAGTAAATATGTCCCCCTGCGACGTTGCACCCTTCTCCTCACAGAAACACACCCACAGGATAACCGAATCGCGGAAAGCATCCTCAAACTAAACATACAGCAGGTAGGGAGCATTATTTATACAAGACTGATATTTACACTACGATCCAGGACCTGTTCTTTGAGGAACACATGCAGATGTTATGCATAGAGAGAGAGCACGCATGCCAGCATCGATACACCAACCCATGAGTGCCCTGTGGCCCTACGGCCTTTAATAATGTGCAGAGCACCCCATCCAAGCACCAAAAGCACCACCCCATACACACAGTCAGCACCATCCGGTGCACCAATAAAGTGTTCAGTAATAAATGCACAATTAAGTGTCCATGGTCACCGGTGGTGTCGCAGCCGGCCGATGTTCTGCCGCTGGTCTTGCCTTCATGGAGTGCACTTGGCCTTCTGGCTTCTTTAGGAATAAAGAAAGGCGCCAACCGCGTCCATTTCTAAATTGTGGCCGTCATGGGGGCCAACTAAAAGTGGTTCACCTGTATGGCATAGGTGCCACGTTGACCCAGAGGTCCATCAACGGGTGGTGCTTGCCCGCAAAAGAACTGCGGTCCATTGTGGGCGGCCACAAAAATTGCGGTCCCTATGGTGTATCGATCCAGGCAGCAAGCAGCGAAAGTACAGGCCCACAACTGCAGAGCCAGCACCTCTCTCTCCTCTCTCTCTGCCCCAAAGCCAGATCCTCGGAGGTGGGAGACAAAAGAAGACAAGTGAGTAAGGTGGTAAGGGCGCAAAAGTGCACGCAATGCAAGGTAATGCACACTGGGGGCACATGGGAACCAGGTGAGACAGGTACGTTCCTACCGTACGCCCCCCCCCCCCCAACAGGTAACCTACATTGCCCCTCCCTTACCCCTTACTGTATCCACAAAACACAACACTACCCATAAACATCTACTTTACACATCAACCAAACGTCCCTACTGTCTTCCCCGTTCCTCCCATAAACCAAATTCGTCTTCTCTCCCTCCTAACCAATCAAATTTGCCATTTCCAACTCTCATCAAAATTTGCCATCTCCAACTCAACATCAAAATTTGCCATCTCCAACTCAACATCAAAATTTGCCATCACCAATTCATCATCAGTCCCTCCTAAGGAGGGAGAGATGGAATCACCCCAATGTCTCATCCACGTCGTGATGCGTCTCACAAATCCACACAGCAATTCTCATTTCCTGCAACACAGAACAAAGGAACACAGGTGTGGAGTCATCATCATCACCTCAGGTAAGTGGCTGCGTATGGTGCGACAGGTTCATCAATCCTAACTATTTCCTAAATGACTTTAACAACTTTACATTACCCGGGGTCTTTCCCTGCCAATCCATTGGCCAACTTACACTATGGGTTCTAAAAACCAATTCCCATTGACCAAACTGTGGTGCTTCTCAATTTGGGGTCTCACTCCCCCGATTCATCTCCCGGTGCCCTTGCCCAATTTCTGGGCTGTGACGTGTAGCTCTCCCAGCAGGTCTACCCACCTGCACACCTCCACCACTGTAGTTGCCACCCGAGCTTACCTGCTCCTTACCTAACCTATCTAATTTGGGAAGGCCCCTCCTGGCTCTGTCACCCCACTCGGTGCCCTCTGGCACTGGGCTACCCGGGTCCGTCCTCCGGATCCTCGGGCCCCAACCACAACTACCGGCTCCCAGAGCCCACCTGCGGCCTCACATGGCCGACATCCTCACAGTGGTGGAGTGCCCAAACCAACTACACACACTAACAGGCTACACGCCCAGCCATTTCCACAACACTAATGCACCCATCCAAATACCATTCTTCCACCCGCACCACAGATGCCAATATCCAACCACAATTTACCTATACCCTCTACCTAACACTTACACTACCCGCCCCGGGTACTCGTGAAAGGGGTCCACTCTTCCCCCATCCACACCTTCGCACCATGCACACCACTCCGTACCACTTACTCCAACTCTCTCCACACCACTCATTCCAATACTCCATGTATTCCACACACCTGCACTTGCACACCTGTGCTCTCATACCTGGTGCCGCCTGCACCCTTCTCTCCCCCAAGCGCATTCGCGCTGATCCACAACACTCACTACTCATACACTGCTCCACACACCTGTCCAGTTCTCACACAGCATCATCTCATCTTACTACTCCCCTCTGAAACTTGCGCTTCCCAGTCGTCCCTTTAAACTATTGCGCTCCCTCGTCATTATCATCCACTCTAATCTACCTGCGTCCCCTCTACAGGTATCCTTGTCACTAACTAACCTTAACGTTACCTAATTTCATCTTCGCGAGATCCCTACACACAATATCCTAACCCACCCGGGCTAGTTTTCACTGCCATACACCCAATAAACTATTGCGCATTTGCCCCCCACCGTTTGTGAGGGATGACAGAGTTGCCATCCCACCACATCGGGCATCTCCCACTACCAATTTTGCACATCAAATTTCAACAAATCAAAAATTTGCCAATCACTACTCATCATCTGCCAATCATTACTGCCAATCCTTTGCCAATCATCAAATTTTGTTTTTTTCTAATTTTGGGTCCAAAACACTAACCTCATCATTACAGTCTACTTACTAATGCCTCTCGGTGCGCCAATTCCCTTCTAAAGCTCGGCTTCGTACAGCCGAGCAATGAATGCGGGTTGTTTTGTGCCAGCGGCTGGATACGTCCCGCATTCGGTGCAGGGAAGGAGGTTTACCCGGGCCGAGGTCCCACGCACCATCTCGGCACGGAGCCATCCCATGGCCCGATCTCGACCTGCCGGAATGCCTCAACAAAAAGTGGTCGCCATGACGACCCTTCCTATCGGGCTGCCCGCTCCGCCTAGTGGAGCACGGACGCGGCCTTTCAAAGCGAGGCCCAGCGTGGATCGCGTACGGCGGTCCTTTCGAATCCGCCATGGCTCGGATCCCCGCTGGTTCTCGCGGCACGCGAAGCCCGGCACGCACCGAGGGCCCGATTCGGCTATAAGTCGCTCTAACCGCTAACCCGGTTACCGTCGATGCCTCACCTGCATGCTTACACGCATACGCTACCCCTTTCTTGCCCATACATCCAGCTGTTCCCATGCTCCTCGTCGTACCTTCTCTAACACACCCAGGTACACTCATTCCACTCACAGCCTTGGGCACACACCTGACCACCGAACACTTTGGCACACATTCGTTGGTCGCACACCTCACCAACACACCTCTTCGCGCCCCTTCCTCGGTCACCTCCTCTGTGACAATCACAGGTGTGCTTTCACTCGCACACCCAACCATGTGCCTCACGACCAACTCAAGTGTGCATTCCCACACACGCTCTACCATTCCAGGTGTGCATCCTTCCATTCCAGGTGTACATCCTTTCTCACCTGTCACAACCAACTCACGCTCCGTGTCACTCTTACTACTCTCACCTCCACTCTTGACAGCGCACTCACCCTTACTCTCGACAGCGCACTCTTTCCTCATGCACCCGTCCGTTACACACCTTTCTCGTGCACACTCTCCTGTTACACCCTCTGTAACACTCACCACAGGTGTACACTCTTCCTTACTTTTGACAGCGCACTCTTTCCCCATGCACCTGTCCGTCACACATCTTTCTCGCACACCCTCTCCCGTTACATCCTCTGTAACACTCACCACAGGCGTGCATTCTCCCTTTACACCCTCCGTAACACTCCTCACTACGCGCTTCCATGTGCTCCCTCGCACACGCGCTACGACCGACTCACTCTCGACAGCACCCTCACTCCTTGGCACGCACTTTTTCCTCACACACCCCAGAGTCGGACGTTCTCGCACACCTCCTTTTTCACACACCAGACCTATCGCACACTTCACCAACGGCCTCTCACGAACACCCGGGTCCATCTCAACCCCCAAGCTTATTAAATCACCTGGCGCATCATACGCACGACCATATTGGTCACCACTTACACCGGGTCCTCTTTCTCTTCGCTTCTCCTCCATCACCTGCGAATCCCTCATCCGGTTAATGAGCACATCATCACGATCCGAACACAGACTTTGGACCAATTATTTTACTTCCTCCTTTATCTCTTTCTTATCCTCTCTCCGTCGCTTCTTAATTTCGCTTACCCCTTCTTCCACTTCTTCTAATTTCTGCTTCACCTCTTTTATTTCCCGATGCGTCTCCTCAGGTTCGTCCTCTAAGGCTACCATGACCGTTTCTATGTGCGTCCTCACCTGCCGGTCCTTCGTCTCCATTACCTCTGTCACCTCGTCCAACCTCGTTGTCAGTCCCTCACGTACCATCTGACATTGCCTCTGTGTCGCTATCAAGTCATTTTTTATGTCGTTTTGTGTCGCTCTTAACCCTCCTAGTACCGCAGTGTTCCTTTGAACCTGCTCCGTTAGTTCTTTTTGTCCCTCCGTCAGCTGTTCCACTTCCAGCGTCAACTCCTCTATACCACCTTGCAATTTTACAGTCCCCTTTCTCACCTCCTTCTCCATGCGCTCCTTACAGTGCCTCACCTCCTCGCGCACTCCTCCGACTTCCTCACTCACACCTCTTCTGATCTCTTCTCCCATCACTTGCATCTCCTGCCCAGATGCCACCCTCATCTGCTCCATTTCCTCCCTGTGAGCATCCAATTTAGTTTCTACCCCCATTCTGACCCCCTCTATCTGCTGCCCCATTTTTAAACTTCCCTTTCCGCTTGGTCCCTCATGTCCCTCAATTTGCCTTCCATACTGTTTTCTAACCCCTATAACCCCTTTTGCATCCCTTCCATTTGATTCTCTTGAGCGGCCATTCTGTTTTCTACCCCCGTTAACCCATGTTTCACCCCTTCTATTTGATTCTCTTGAGCGGCCATTCTGTTTTCTACCCCCATTAACCCATTCTTTACCTCTTTTATCCCATTGTCTAATGCCTCACCGGTACCCCTCGCTTCGTCCCTCATTACCCCCAATTGCTCACTCTGAGCATCCATCCGGTTCCCCATTCCTAAAATTTGGTTTCTCATCCCCATGTTCTCTTCCCTCTCCTCATCCGCCTTGACCATGAAGGCCTGCATCTGCTGCATGAATAGGCCCCAGTTCATTGGTGCTGCGGCCGCTGCTACGGTCACGGGCGCGGCAAAATTTGGTGCCGCTACACCCACGTGCGCGAGGACGCCACTTTGCGCGCCTGAAGCCTCGTGCGCGAGGACGCCATTTTGCGAACCTGCCGCCCTCACTGCTTCGCTCTCCTCTTGTCCCTCAATTTGGTCCTGGATCGACCCTGCCTCACTCTCCTCTACCGGAACCCAGCCGTCTTGATCTGCCATAGCGCGACTTTCAAAATTCGGGTTTTTATTTTAAAACAAAACAAATTTCACACTGCTTGTAATTTTGAGCGCGTTAAGCGCGCTTCGGGTCCAATCTCACTCCTCGACACCAATTGTTACGGACACGGCTTCAGATGTTGCTTGACCGAGCGGAATGGCCGCCGTGTTCGCACAGTTTACCCGATTACCCCCAACTCACCCGATTCCACCCGACGTTGACCAAATCGCGCTACGCTAAATCAATGATTGGAAAGGACACAACGACTGGGATAGATGAAACGACGCAAGGGGTACAGTTCTCAAGACCTCCGGGGGAGGATATAATTAGTGGTGGAGAAAAGGGGTAGATTACAAGGTAATGAGGTAAAGACACAGAAGAGATGGGCACTTAGTTACAGTCTTATCTTATCCCCGACAGACCACAGACAAACGGAACAAGACTGACTTACACAGGGATTGATGGCAGGGAAGGACAGGCAGTCGATAGCACAAGGTGCACCTTGGCTCAGGGACAGGATAAAGCACGGTCCAGTCCAGAGATGCGGGGAGGTGTCACAGCGCTCGGAGGTGGCGTCCTTCTCTCTCCAAGCTCAGCGCGCATCTGACGTCACCTCCCTCTTCCTGCGCATGCTCAGCGGGGAGTGACACGCCCTCGGCTCGTTGGCTCCGCCCCAGATGGGATCGGTCCGCCGCTTCTATTGGGTGCGGGGGTTACCGGGCTCCGCCCTTGACGAGGAGCTGACAGCGAGCCCCTACTTGGTAACCCCGTCGAGCATATGCTCGATGGCGGCTCGTTGGAAAGGCCTGGTGCACTCCCAACACCCCCTACCAACCAAGCCGGAGTGAGGACGCACACTCCCCGCGCCGCCGCCGTTGTTGTTGTTGTTGTTGTTGAACCGTGAGGAAGAGCTGCGGGGAGGTATTGGGAGGTCCTAAACTTCCTAACAGTGCCATACAATCACATTCTGGTGCAACGAAGAGTCAGAATTAATGGAAACGAGTCCTTAACTGACATAGACTAAGAATAACTAGCAAGATGTCCTATAGTTGTCTACGTGAGATGCGGTGGACCTGGATGCGACATTTAATGGGGGAAATAGGGGGAGGTCGGGTCTACAGAGTGTTGTTTACAGAAAATGGGACTAGGGAATGGGGGATTGGGGATAGGTGGGAAGTATTGAGGAAATAGGGGAATATTTACAAGCGGATATGGATGGATCCAAATCCCATATCCGCAA
The DNA here is from genome assembly GCF_964187855.1 of Myxine glutinosa. Taxonomy (NCBI): domain Eukaryota; kingdom Metazoa; phylum Chordata; class Myxini; order Myxiniformes; family Myxinidae; genus Myxine; species Myxine glutinosa. Next base: position 120,764,162 of record NC_136268.1, read on the forward strand.
CAATATGTTATGCAGCCAATGGTGGGTGTTGTTGCCTGAAAGACAGCAGGCTATCCCAGTTGCTGGCACCCTTACCTCTGAGCTGTCTGATAAGGATGTGTTCTGCTCCAGTGGAGTCAAATCAGTCTCAAACAGCCATCCTGGTGTAATGCCAGCATGGGACGTTGTCAGAATCTCAGAACATGCAGTCCTCCAATTGGAGATGAAAATCGTGCTACTCTTGTCTGCATTTACGTTGTTGATGAAGATCCCATGGTGTCTCCCTTCATTCACTCCCTCCTCTGTCTCTCTCTCTAAAGGCCATTGTGTTTTAAAGAAAAAAAATATGTTAATTATAAAGGGATATGGATGTTAAGTTTGATGAAATGAGCGGTAAGAATGGAATTTGTAGATACAAGAGAAGCAATTTGATTGCAAACTTGATAGATTAAATTGATGGGGTGTGATACAGCACAAGCATGATGGGTGAAATGGCCACCTGTTGCTCATAGCCTTCATTGCCTGGGTACAATGCCGCATTAGTCTCACCAGCATGACACACCGTTTCACATCTCCCACCTGATATCCAGAAGCCGGGAAAGTCAAATTAAGGTAAAATTTACAGAAAAATCAGCAGGGCTGCTGTTAAGTTGCTATACAAGTTGCTCTACAATTTGCTATACATGGTCAATCAGATATCTCATGAATACAGACGCGAATGCAAATTACACAAAAAGTGAAACCAAATTGTGCACAAATACCCATCTTAAAGACAACCCAGCAAGACCCAATTTGCTATCCCAATGGTGGGTGTTTCTCTATCTGGGGCTCATTATATTTTGTTATGGAAGATCATTCAAGATAATGGATGAAACAAACGTTCCTGCAATGACAGCAGAAACTTAAATATGTAAATGAGCAATTTCTCCAGATAAAGTAGGTAGTAAAGACAATTGCCTTGTATCATATTTTGTTTATGGATTGTTAAAAACACGTCTTCCATCAGCGTTTGGGATTCAACAAAATATAACTATGAAATTGTCGAGCAAAATACAGAAGAACAGTTGGCTTGGATATTTGTGGGGTCACTGTGTGCCTTGTTCTATCCTCTCCAGCCATTAAAACCACCTCTGACTCAATGTGCTGCTGCACATGCTTGGAAATGCACTTTTTAATTTTTGTCATTTTTGAAAGAAATTTTATTGATCACGGCAGATCATACTCCTTATCATAATTTTGAGAAGGTACCATTATATTATGAAGACTAGAACGCACTCAGTAGAGAGCATACCTCCGCCATGTTGAATAGCTTACGTTTTGTATCCCGTTCAGAGGGACATATCTGGATTCGGACCTGGACCAAGATCTATTCGGCTTGTTCTTGTCACCAAACCAAATCATCCACCAAGTTTCGCTTGAATCCGTCCACAACTTCTTGAGATATCGTGCTATATATCGTTTTTGCTCTATCTATCCATGGTGAAGAATCACTTAAAAAATTCACGGATCCAGATCCAGATCGGGATTTTTTTATTTTTTTTTGGTATACAATATCGAGGCTCGTGTAAGAGCTAACATTAATTACACAAAAAAAATAAAAACGGACACACAAACACACACAATAAAGGGAGTGGGAGACAAGATGGGGAGAGAGAGGGAAGCACACAAGTACAACAGCAGGGAACAGGGACATCGGGAGATCTGTGGGAGGGAGAGGGCTTGGGGGGAGGAGATGGGAGAGGTAAAAAAAAAACACATGGACAATGCTAGGACTTCCAGGAAAGAAGTTGCTATGTGAAAGTGGATCTGGAGTGAATTAGTGGGGGTAGAAAAGATCAAGGTTTTGGATGGGGGAAGATAAGAGATGGTGGTGAACAGCTGTTTTAAAGACCTGGAGGGAGGAGTGGGATTGAAGAGAGTGAGGGAGTTTGTTCCAGAGGCGGGAGAAAAGAGGAATGAAAGAGTAAAGGTGAGTAGAGAGTCTTGATTTTGGCAGTTTAACCATAAGAGGGTTGCAGGCAGATCTTGTGCGACCTGTAGGAATATTTGGGGGACAGAGCACACAGAGAGCTGGGAGAGCAAGGCCGGAGAGGAGTCGGTAGAAGACGGAAAGACCACCAACCTGCCTGCGGTGAGAGAAAGATAGGCCCTCACAATCTGCTTCATCGCGGGAGATTCCAATGATTCTGAAAGCTTTGGTTTGTACAGCGTGAATTGGTGTAGACAGCTTTGGTTTGTGATTAATGTTAGCTCTCACACGAGCCTCGATCTTGTAAAAAAAAAAAAAAAAAATTGTTACCCGGCAGCTTTTGCTCGTAAGTATAATAAAAATTCACCACTTTTAATTTTATGGGTAGATCACTGCGAAAGGAGTTTCGTCGTGAGAATGAATTGTTATTTCGGAGATGTATATTTTGCCATATTACTAATTTTCATCTTAATGTGGACACTCGGACTGTATATTATAAACCAGATTATCAAACATGAGTTCTAGTTTCCGACAGAACACATCGAAGGTCATCGTCAAGTTGCAGTGTTGCTTGAAGTTTGTTTCATCACGAAGAGGATTGAGAATTCCGGCCTTACAGAACGCAACTTGATGGGTTAAATTGGCGTTTCCATCACATATCGATGTTCACACCATCAGGGCAGAAACAGCCAATGTTGAAACCACTTGCTATGGATTCAGCACGTCACACCAAAAGTCTGAATCATTATGCTGTTCAAAGATATCCCGGGCTGCAGAATTATCCTCGAGATCAAAGAGAGATGCTTGGACAGCATCAGGTGGCTCCATCGGGTCACCAAATGGAAAAGGTGTTTCGAACTACCTGTGCATTCAATTCCTGGAATATCGGGGAAGTGGGACGCAAATTCTTCGTGCAATGCAGCGACATGTTTGTGAATGAGGATTTTCAAGAACTCTGGAAATTCCTGAGCACCTGTTCACGTTCAATGATGACATCAGTCAGACTTTGAAACATTTTGAAACCCCACATCCAATCTTCACGTTCCAGAGGAATTGCTAAGGCAACCACATTAAGCCAGAAAAAGTCGGTAAGATTTCCTGTCCACTCAGTACCGGTAATATATATGGATTCTTCTTCTTCTTTCATCGGACCCATTTGTTTTCACCAAATATAATCGACCAGGACAATATACAGTGATTGCAGATCTGCAATCTATTTTCATTGTCAGCAAGGGCTGTAGCGGAAGCAAACATTCTAAATGTATCTATTTTTATTTTTACAGGATCCAAGGCTCATACTGGAGCTGCCACACTCACAGATGGACATGCAGACAAATAGATGAGACACAACACATGACTGTTAGACGAAACAAACACAGCCACAGAGCTTGGGGGAGGTGATGTCACTTCCCATGGCATGGAAAGGAAGGAAATTAATGAACAATAAAAGAGAGAGAGAATAGGAGGAAACACTAACTTTCAGGAAAAAGGGTTATATTAGGGGGGTTTAAAAAGGGAAGAAAAAAACACCAAGGTAGGGATAGATTATTATTATTATTATTTTTATTTTTTTTTTGGTTGTATACAAGATCGAGGCTCGTGTAAGAGCTAACATTAATCACAAAAAGTCAAACTGACACATAAAACATAAGATAAAGGGAGCGGTAGACAAGATGGGGAGAGAGAGGGAAGCACACAAGTGCAACATTTGAGAGCAGGGACATCGGGAGATCTGTGGGAGGAAGAGGGTTTGGGGGGAGGAGGCACGGGAAGGGGGGAGGGGCGTGGGAGAGGTATAAAACACGTGGACACTGCAAGGACAGCTGTCCAGGAAATAAGTCGGAATAAAAAAAAAGTGGGTCTCGGGTGAATTAACGGGGGTAGAAAAGATCAAGGTTTTGGATGGGGGAAGACAAGAGATGGTGGTGAACAGCTGTTTTGAAGACCTGCAGTGAGGAGTGGGATTGAAGAGAGTGAGGGAGTTTATTCCAGAGGTGGGAGAGAAGAGGAATGAAAGAGTGATGGTCAATAGAGAGTCTTTATTTTGGCAGTTTAACGATAACAGAGTTGCTGGCAGATCTTGTGCAGCCTGTAGGGATATTTGGAGGACAGATGATGGCATGAGATGGTACAGGACGACATGTGATGGTGATGTAGCACAAATCTGAAGCCCTGGAGGAAAGAGTTGGATAAAACTGCCTCAGGAATGGTGTTCCACAAAAGAAATGGAGAAATTGGTTAAGGTCAGAGGACTGTGAAAGCATAGAAAGCAAGATATGTGCAGTGGCGGTAAAAACAGAGGCCACCAAACTGTCTGCAAAGTGACACCATCAGACATTGGGCTTCTGTTTCTTCTCATGAAATGACAATAATGTTGAAAGCTCTAGATTCCATATAATCCAGGACAGAAATATGTCAAGAATGGTGCGCCAACCCATAGAGGAGAGCAATACTTCATCGCGCTACGCTCCAATGGCCTCTTAAACTGGTTATGAGCGCCGGTCGTTCTAAAAACAAATTCAGATAATCATTTTGAACGATGGAGGATGTCCAGTCTACAGCTGACTTTGGAAGCCAGTTTTGATGCATGATAATCCCAGGAGAGGTCATGGTTAATGGGGAAGTTCAGAGGTTCAAGGGAATGAACCTCTTCCAGTGGCTGAGCATAGAAATACATCGGTGGATTCATTTGTCAATTCATTCCGGTCTGACAAGATGACTCTGAGGTTTACCAGGTTCGAAAGACATGCTCTATTTGTCAGATCAGGATCTAATCAATTCCAGATCAGCGGAGAGTGATGCGACCGTTGCCTGTCTGTAGGTGGAGTGCGGGTACCAGACGGAATCATTTTGATATACCTTGAGAAAGGAAGACAGTTTTCCAGAGCGCCAAGACGTCGTTTCTGCATGAAGAATAAGGCTGGCATGGCCTGACAACAACCCAGCCTCCACTGGGAGGGGAAAGGAAAGAATTCTGTTGATAGCAACATGTTGACTGTGTGAGTCAGAAATCCAAGAATGAAGGTTGCCTTGTGTACCGCAGGCAGCAAGTGGAGCAAGATTTTGTTAATCCATGAGCCTTGAACTCTGTAGAAATAAATAAATAAAGGTTTTTATGCCCTTATCAATTTCAGCCTGAGCTTAGCATGACGCTTTTTTCAGCCTGGTGTTGGCTTAGCGGATCGGGTGCCGGCTTGGGATCCTGGGTTCGAATCCCGGTCGATCGCTGAATTAACGCCAGGGCGGTTGACTCAGCCTGTCATCCTTCCCAGGTCGGAAAATTGAGTACCAGCTCACTGGTAATTCCCTGTGTGTCGCAAGAGTCGACTAACAGGGTTGGTGGCAGGAAGGGCATCCGGCCATAAAACATCGCTTCAAAAAGGGGACCACGGTGCCCAAAAAAGGCCAACCCCTGCTCAGCGGGGAAAAAATGGCCTCCAAAGGTGGTTCTTAGCATGACGCTTTTTCATGAAAATAAGAAACCGTAAAATATTAGGGATGTTAATAATCTTATACCCTGGTTTAATAGAAAACATAATGCAACTTTGCAAATCTGGTAATACATTATGCACCGTCTACATATTACATGTGAGAAAACGCAGGGCAAGAGGGGAAAGAGTTATTGCCAAAAATGCCTCCATTTTGAATACACGAAATCTGTAGAAGGTTCGTCGTCACTCGGTGAGCAAAGACAGACGAGCCTATTCGTAGATTTATGCAAACAAATCCGTTTGATTGACAAAACTTCGGTCAGGTGATCCATTCATTTGGGCTGTGCTGTTTAAAAATCACAACCAGGCCTGCAACCGTTCTCGCTGTGAAAACAACGCCACTGTTGGACAAGAGCAAACGAAATACAAAGATACCCACTGTCAATGTGAAAATATTGCCACAAGCCTTTGCCCGCATTACGATTCCTAGCCACGATTGAAAGCTGCCACTACTGGCAGCCCGAACCAGAACTTTAATAGGCAATTAATCTTTCCAGCCATCATACATCTCTGAATGGTAGCATCAAAATCCGATGGTTAAATGGCACTATTTTTAGTATCTTCACACAAGCACAACAACTCCGCATATTTAGATTCATCCTAAATCATTACAATGTCGTTTTTAACTGAAATAATACATTCTAAGAGGATTCTCAGCAATCTGTTTTGTTCAATGGAACTTGATAAAGCTGGTTGTAAGCCAGGGGATACATATCTCAATAAAGCCCAATGCGCCACCAAGCCCTAAGCCGTCTCATCTTCCAGTGGAATGCAATGGCATGTCAGCACGGAGCCCAAGGCATCCAATCGGGATTTATTAAGGCCCTCCATCCTGGTGCCATGGCCGACCTTCCGAGCCATTGCCCTCTTGGACAAGATTCCACAAAGCACACTGCAGCGGAGCGCAGGAAAGCAGCAAGTAAAAGGGTTAAGGGTTTGGCTTGGGGGAGGCAACAATGATTCTCCCGTTTCTCCATGACATATGCCATGTCCCATCTGTGGCCTTCAAATTGCCAGTCCATGGCAATCATTTTAAGGAAGACAAGGGGAAAAAAGGCATCAAAGAGCCACCCAGAGGAACCGAAGGTGGCATTTTCGTCAAAACTAGCAGGTGGACAATTTGGGTCGTGTCACTGATGCCGTTGTTGATGTCGAGAATCATGGCTGGAGATGGCTCAGGCAAAAAGTATAATTTTCGCAAGAACGTAATTTCAACAGCAAAAGCATGATTCCACTGTGAGAGGTGGTGATGCGAAGAAACGCTGGTGAATTTTTGGATGCGAAACGGTCTTCCTTTCTTCCGCGCTAGGTGTTGGTTTTGTATGATACGAGGCCATGTCGACAGCAAACTAACAGGAATAACACAAAGGCACTACATCCCATACCCGCACCTTTAAATTTCTATGTGCAAGCAACAAGACCCATCACCACCTCAAGCCGTATCTCAATCCTGTGCAGTGCCCACATTTTTTCACTCTGGTTAACGCTCAACAGCACACACTTTTTCCCTTCAGATCCTGCTACAGAGGCAGGATGCAAGTATCAAAGTGAAGAGGTCATAAACAGGAATTGTATCAAAGAATGAAAGAAAACAATGGAAAAGAGAAGCGGCAGATTTTTTTTTTTAAAGCATAAATTACAAGGGCAGTTGCAAATCCAGAAATGTGTGTATGGACCAAGGACAGAAAAGATTGCCCAAAAGGAAGTAAATAACTGACAGGGAGAGGGAGTAAAACACACGCGTATGGCTTGTCAATCAAGGTGCCATTTCCTGCACCAGAACTGCTCCATGGACAAACACCAGCTCTACTGCTTTTAGAACAGGACAATAGTATGGACAATGCAAATCTATGGTGGGGCAAGATGCACGCTATCAGGTTCATGCACAGTGAGTTGCACTATCACCTGTACAGTGGTGGCAATTTGGGGTTTGAATGAAAATTCGGAAAAAGGTAAAGCACGACCGTTGATCACACACGATCAGCACTACAACACAGCAACACAAACATGAATCGTACAATAATGGAGCAAACGGGGATGTCGCCGAAACTCCAAAATTGACTCGTGGCAGAAATAGCGCCACCTTTGGTAGTAGCCGGAATTACAAATCAAAATCTGTCTTAGGACTTAGGATATGAAGTATATGTTGTGATTCATAAAATTTCTTTCAAAAGTGACAAAAATTGGAAAGTACATTTCAAGACTGTGCCACAGCACATTTCCCACTGAAGGCGGGCCTTTCAAAAGGGTGGGAGTGCTTCACCACTGTCTGTTTGTTATGATGAAAATGGAGAATTTTCATCATATGTCGGTCTGTCTCGTTGGTTTGTCTGTGAGTGCCATAACTCGCGAACCCTTTCAGCTATCTTCGTCAAACTTTACCAGAGGATTCCGAGGGACAAAAGTGAGGCTGTCAATGTTTTTTTTCACTATTTAGGCCAAAGATCAAGTTTGTCACGTTTGTCCGGGTGATATCTCAGCCATCTTTTGAGATAGGAAGTACAAATTTGGGCACAATAGTGAACAAATGCTTTGGCAAAAATAATATTTTTTAATTTTTGATTAATCAATTAATTGATTAATTACTTGAGTATTATCGATTTATTAAATACTTATTTATTTCCTTTCTCATCTGGGCAATACCTCAGGCACCTTTTGAGCTGGGTGACCAAGTGGCCAAGTGATTTGGCTGTAAAGTGTATTTTTAATGAATCAATTAATCAATTATTTATTTATTTATTTTTCAAATTATTAAATTTTCGAAAAGTTACAGATTCAGATGAAACAGTGGTGACTTAGGTATGCTATTAGCCAATTGATTAACAAATTAATTATGATACGATTATTATTTATTTATTTTAATTACGCAATGATTCAATTGATCAATCATATTATTTATTCACGATTTTCGTCATATCTGTCAGGCATGATGCCTTCTTTACCTTCGCAAAAGCGGAAGGTTATGTTTTGATCGCTGTGTATTTATTTGTATGTCTGTGTGTGTGTGTGTGTGTATGTTATTCGCATAACTCAAAAAGTATTCAACCGAATTGCATGAAATTTGGTGGGATGATTGGTTATTATACGGGACACATTTGATTAGATTTTGGGAGCAATCGGGTCAAAGGTCAAGGTCAAGGTCACGAAAAGGTCAAAATCGTATTTTTGTTGTTCTGTTCCCTACACTCCCATGCCAAGTACAGAACAGTAGCTGCGGCGAAGGTATGCGCTCTACCGAGTGCCCGTTCTAGTTTCTGTCTGTTTCTCTGTCTGTCTGTGAACACAATATCTTAAAAAGTTGTGGACAGATTCAGATGAAACCTGGTGGACAGGTTGGGTATGTGACAAGGAAGAATTGATTCAATTTTGGTGAACATTGCAATTCGGATCTGGATCAGATAATTTTTTGAGTGATTCTTCACCATTGAGTGATATGGCCAACCAGGTGGATGTATGCTGTCTACTGAGGTGCCGTTCTAGTTTTTACATGCACTTAGCCAGCCATGCAATGGGCTCCATTCGCCCACAACGCCACCAGGGCAAACAAAAAACCCAGCAAATTTGCCGATAGAGATTAATCTCCACCTCCGAAGGCTCTTAACGGAGAAACCACGCTCCGAGCTTCGTCATTGGTTAAGGAGCCATGAGGCGACAAACAGCGCTCAGGCGATTGGCCAGGGGTGACGTCAGAGCAAGCTCGCTCGGTGCGAAAAGGAAGAAGAATCCGTCGCTCGCTCTCTCTGGTTTTGGCTTTTATAGGAGGTGGTCGCTTTTGTCTCTCGCTCTCAGTGCCTTTGACTGAGACGGCTGCACTTCATATAGTGCGGGCTAGCTAAGCGAGTTTTCGGGCCCTGTGGAGCGTTGACAATCGCAGGAGGAATGTGATACCGAGTGATAGTGCCCTCTGGACGCGCTGGAGCCGTGTGGTGCAGGCCAGCCAGGACACCAAAGAGGAAGGATTTTGGCTGCCGCTCCACGGGTCGGTGGCTGCTATGGGTGCGACTTCGCGCCATATTGTGCATTACTCGCGCGATGACTCAGGGACTCATTCAACGACCACCGGGCTCCTCAAGGCCAGTTCGAATGCCAAAGCTGAGTGCTGGCCAACCTAAAATCTTTTCTTTTCTTTATCTGCCCCAGAGTGTTTTAGGCACACACAAAATTAGCAAAAAAACAAATTGAATTCTTCAAAATGCCAACAGGATTATAACATCACCGGGCAATGCTTGGTACTCCTGCTAATATATATATAGACACACACTACATGACCAAAAGTATGCGGACACCCCTTCTAATTGGTGGATTCGGCTATTTCAGCCACACCCATTGCTGACAGGTACATATAATCAAGCGCAAGGCCATGCAATCTCCATACACAAACATTGGCAATAGAATGGGCCATACTGAAGAGCTCAGTGACTTTCAACGTGGCACCGTCATAGGATGCCACCTTTCCAAAAAGTTACTTCATCAAATTTCTGCCCTGGTCAACTGGAAGTGCTGTTATTGTGAAGTGGAAATGTCTAGGAGCAACAACAGCTCAGCCGCAAAGTGGTAGGCCACACAAGCTCACAGAACGGGACTGTCGAGTGCTGAAGTACATACCACGTAAAAATCATCTATACTCGGTTGCAACACTCACTACCGAGGTCCAAACTGCCTCTGGAAGCAACGTCAGCACAAAAACTGTTCGTCGGGAGCTTCATGAAATGGGTTTCCATGGCTGAGCAGCCACACACAAGCCTAAGATCACCATGTGCAATACCAAGAGTCAGCTGGTGTGGTGTAAAGCTCACCACCATTGGACTCTGGAGCAGTGGAAACGCGTTCTCTGGAGTGATGAATGACGCTTCACCATCGGACGAATCTGGGTTTGGCGGATGCCAGGAGAACGCTACCTGCCCGAATACATAGTGCCAACTGTAAAGTTTGGTGGAGGAGTAATAATGGTCTGGGGCTGTTTTTCATGGTTTGGGCAAGGCCCCTTAGTTCCAGTGAAGGGAAATCTTAACGCTACAGCATACAATGACATTCTAGACTATTGTGTGCTTCCAACTTTGCGGCAACAGTTTGGGCAAGGCCCTTTCCTGTTTCAGCATGACAATGCCCCTGTGCACAAAGTGAGGTCCATACAGAAATGGTTTGTCGAGATCGGTGTGGAAGAACTTGACTGGCTTGCACAGCGCCTTGACTTCAACCCCATTGAACGCCTTTGGGATGAATTGGAATGCCGCCTGCGAGCCAGGCTTAATCGCCCAACATCAGTGCCCGACGTCACTAATGCTTCAGTCACATTTGGCTTGGCGGCCGTAGGGTCTAAAAAATCTACGGCCACTAGCAATTATAGGGCGGCCGCAGTATTTCCACGGTCACACAATGTAGCAGTCACATATGTTTTTATTTTTCGGGTAGCCGCACGGGGTATTTAGAAATTGTGGAGACCGAAAACGTGGGGGTGCCGTACGGTCTTTGATTTGATGTCGCACGGTGACCGTAGGGCGTCCCTGCGGCGGCCATATAATTTTCAAGGCAGACGCAAGGTAGCCTCAAGGTGCCCGCAAGGCGACCGCAGGGGGGCCCTAAGGCGAACGTGCGGCCAGACGGACGGTAACGAGTGGGTATATATAAGAGTTCTTTTTCATATGTATATCGTCGTCATGGCTACGGCTTGCCGAATTGCTACGGCCACCCTAGAAATGAAAAAAGTTATAACTCCGCGCTATAATTCCACGGCGACCCCTACGGCCTGTAAAAGATAGCCATATGCCCTAGGGCCACCCTGGGGCCACCTCAGAAACTCTGCGGCCACCGCACGTTTCTGTCAATTTAGGGGGGGTACGGCCGCCGTATCCTAGCCATAGGGCAAATGTGACTGATGCTTTATACTTCAGTCACATTTGGTTCGGCGGCCGTAGGGTCTAAAAAATCTACAGCCACTAGCAATTATAGGGCGGCCGCAGTATTTCCACGGTCACACAATGTAGCAGTCACATATGTTTGTTTTTTCGGGTAGCCGCACGGGGTATTTAGAAATTGTGGAGACCGAAAACGTGGGGGTGCCGTACGGTCTTTGATTTGATGTCGCACGGTGACCTTAGGGCGTCCCTGCGGCGGCCATATAATTTTCAAGGCAGACGCAAGGTAGCCTCAAGGTGCCCGCAAGGTGACCGCAGGGGGGCCCTAAGGCGAACGTGCGGCCAGACGGACGGTAACGAGTGGGTATATATACCAGTTCTTTTTCATATGTATAACAGCACTTACAGTTGTCATGGCTACGGCTTGTCGAATTGCTACGGCCACCCTAGAAATGAAAAAAGTTATAACTCCGCGCTATAATTCCACGGCGACCCCTACGGCCTGTAAAAGATAGCGATACGACCTAGGGCCACCCTGAGGCCACCTCAGAAACTCTGCGGCCGCCGCACGTTTCTGTCAATTTAGGGGGGGTACGGCCGCCGTATCCTAGCCGTAGAGCAAATGTGACTGAGGAGTTATGCTCTTGTGGCTGAATGGAAGCAAATCCCCACAGCAATGTTCCAACATCTAGTGGAAAGCCTTCCCAGAGAGTGGAGGCTGTTATAGCAGCAAAGGGAGGGTGGGGGGTGGGGGGGACCAGCTCCATATTAATTCCCATGATTTGGGAATGAGAGGTTTGATGTGCGGGTGTCCACATACTTTTGGTCATGTAGTGTATATATGAAATGTAATGGTGCCTATGAATGATTGTACCTCACCGGAACTTGTTGCAGGGTTTCTGACCAACAAAGGCTGCCCGTCTCACAGCCACCCTGTTTAGGTACCCATTACCAGTTAATAAGAACTTCAAGTTGCAGCCGGGATAATAAATATCAACATTAAATGGGGGAAATGGTCCGTTTCAGTCTGTGAAAAACACATAACTACTTTTTGGCAAGATCGTCAGCCAACACCATGGGGGGAAAGGAAATGATCCACTCATGCATTTCTGACTCCCAAAGCCATAATCAGTGTGAAGTGGATTTCCCCCATAAAGTGAACTGGCATGCACCGAAATTCATGGTCACCATCCAGTTACTAAATGCTCGAGGTATATACTCCCTTACGGAACAACGTATCAGTTCATTTTCTGGGCGGAATCTACTCCGTGCTGAGAAATGTACTTTTCATAATGTGGGTACTCGCTAGAAATATCACTTATTGTTATTGCACCCCCCTCTCCTTACCCCCAAGAGGACTCAGTTGTTATTGGAATAATTTATTGCTGAATCACTGATTAAACTGTTATTATATGAAAATTTAACTGTGTAGAACACATTACCGTGCCCAATAAAACTCTATGCAGAAAAGCATAATAACAACATGAGGGGCATTTGTACTTGTGACAATATGCTATGAAGGTCTTCGTGTGCCTGTCGACTGAAGCAACCGCTCGTCCCTGCAGTTGAACAAGAGCTCTATCGGTATGTCAAGGCAAAAAATGCAGAACAGGGCAAAATTGGCATTGGGCCATTGCACACAGGAGGGGATGTGAAATGATGGGGAGGGAGATTGGGCTTTCAAGTGGCCAGCTCCACGCCTGGCTGCCTCGGCCCATTACACGAGGACATTGAAAAAGTAGAGGTTTACTGATAATCGTGCTCGGAAATTTAGGAGGAGGCAGCTTTGAAGGCAAAGCCTCATTAAACTTCCCTTTGCCCAGAACGAGGCAACGAATGGCCATTATCATGAGCCAGTTGTTTCTTTTGGCCGAGCAGCAATGCCGCGGCCATATTGCCGGAGCCGGTGGCCCATATGTTTGGGTACGAGGACTAACCAAGAGGCGGGAAAACAATAATAACATGACGTGTGGACCCGGCATGCAGGTAAAAGATGGAGAGAGCTTGTTGATCGAACGACTCCCAGCTCGGCGAGCAATTTCAAGCCTGCATTTCAACGAGTTTGTACGCGGAGCTGAACTACAAAGGAGCGAGGTTAGATGCAAATAAATTAATAGGACAATCTCTCTGGCAGACATGGCCTGTGGGTGCAGATTGCGGAGGGAAGGAGAGGGAACCCAGCCACGCGTTAATTAGGGACAGGCCTGACAGCAGGTTTGGACTCCCCAGCGCCTAAGTGACGTTTCTATCTCATTAGAGGCGACGGCGAATCCACGGTGAGTGAGGCCTGCTGCAGGTTAATCAATAAGCAAGGGCGATGAGACCCGGGATTACAAAGGTGTGGGACAAGCGACAAGAAAAGCCACTCGCTTTGCTCCCTTTGGAAAGTGTCGGGCAGCAGGAGTGGAGGCACCTGTTGGTATATTCGACGACGTTGAGTGATGAGTCGTTTGGATATCCTGAGGCCTGAGCTCATCTTAGAGTCCCATGATTTACAACTTTTGGCTATTCCGAGTCATCAAGGAGCACGGCTCGTGCAATGGACATCCAGGAATTTAAATGGTATATTCTGCACCTGCCATGCATCGTTTGATGGATTAATTTGTCTCTTTTGAACTGTTTAACTTCTTCTCAAGTGTCAAAATAAACTCAAACGTATCAGCTAAAAGTCCTCGGAGAAAGGAAGTGACGCAGATTGCGCGCCTTATTTAACGTGTTACCAAATGGGTATCACAACATTTGTACTCGTGACATCCCCAGTCATGTACAATTAGTGATACCACAGCACATCAGTGGTCTTTCATGGAAAAGGCAAGGGTACTAGCTTCGACATCTTTGTTATATCACAAATCCTGGAGGTCTCTCTGTCTTCTACGACGTCCTTTATGATCTTGCACCCTCTGCTCTTTCCGTGCTCTCCACACCCCAACCCCCCTCAGGTTTCTGCAGGGCACCTGTGGAATTAACTTCCATATCCTCTTCAATCTCATTCTTCCCTCCAGGTTTCAAGACAGCTGTTCACCAACATCTCAGATCGTCCCCATCCAAAACTTTGATCTTGTATACCCTAGTTAACCCTACCCCCTCATCCCCCAAATCCTACTCCGTCCAGTTTATTGTTCCCTCCTGGGAGTTCCCTTCTGTGTCCATCTTGTCCACCCGATGCATTCAACCTCTCCTGCCCCTCATTCCTCCTCACCCCCATTGTTTTTCCAGCTTCCTCTGTCTTGGCTCTGCTGTTGGTGTTTACCTCCTCTCTCTGCTGTTGGTGTTTTCCCCCTCTCTCTGCTGTTGGTGTTTTCCCCCTCTCTCTGCTGTTGGTGTTTACCTCCTCTCTCTGCTGTTGGTGTTTCCCCCCTCTCTCTGCTGTTGGTGTTTTCCCCCTCTCTCTGCTGTTGGTGTTTACCTCCTCTCTCTGCTGTTGGTGTTTACCTCCTCTCTCTGCTGTTGGTGTTTACCTCCTCTCTCTGCTGTTGGTGTTTACCTCCTCTCTCTGCTGTTGGTGTTTACCTCCTCTCTCTGCTGTTGGTGTTTACCTCCTCTCTCTGCTGTTGGTGTTTACCTCCTCCCTCTGCTGTTGGTGTTTACCTCCTCTCTCTGCTGTTGGTGTTTACCTCCTCTCTCTGCTGTTGGTGTTTACCTCCTCTCTCTGCTGTTGGTGTTTACCTCCTCTCTCTGCTGTTGGTGTTTACCTCCTCTCTCTGCTGTTGGTGTTTACCTCCTCTCTCTGCTGTTGGTGTTTACCTCCTCTCTCTGCTGTTGGTGTTTACCTCCTCTCTCTGCTGTTGGTGTTTACCTCCTCTCTCTGCTGTTGCTGTTTACCTCCTCTCTCTGCTGTTGGTGTTTACCTCCTCTCTCTGCTGTTGGTGTTTACCTCCTCTCTCTGCTGTTGGTGTTTACCTCCTCTCTCTGCTGTTTCTTTTTTTTCTTTTTTTTTTTTGTATACAAGATCGAGGCTCGTGAAAGAGCTAACATTAATCACACAAAAAGACAAACCGACACACAAAACACAAAAAACAAGGGGAGCGGTAGACAAGATGGGGAGAGAGGGGGAAGGACACAAAAGAGAGGGGGAAGGACACAAACACAACATTTGAGAGCAGGGACATCGGGAGGACTTGGGGGGAGGTGGGAGAGGATTAAAACATATGAACACTGCAAGGACTCTGGGGTGAATTACCGGGGGTAGAAAAGATCAAGGTTTTCGATGGGGGAAGATAAGAGATGGTGGTGAACAGCTGTTTTAAAGACCTGGAGGGAGGAGTGGGATTGAAGGGAGTGGGGGAGTTTGTTCCAGAGGCGGGAGAAAAGGGGATTGAAAGAGTGAAGGTGAGCAGAGAGCCTAGACTTTGGCAGTTTAACCAGAAGAGGGCTGCAGGCAGATCTTGTGCGACCTGAAGGAATATTGGGGGGACAGAGCACTGAGAGAGCTGGGGGAGCAAGGCCGGAGAGGAGTCGGTAGAAGACAGAAAGACCACCAACCTGCCTGCGGTGAGTGAGTGAAAGGCCCTCGGCGTTGACTACATCGCAGGAGATTCCAATGATTCTGAAAGCTTTGGCCTCAACAGCGTGAAGCCGAGCAAGGTGTGAGGCAGGAGCACCAGCCCAGAGGGGGGAACAGTATTCCATTGAGCTGCGGATGAAAGCCTTGTATGTGGTGAGGAGCTCAGGTGTGCCAAGGAAGGACTTCGCACGACGGAGGATGCCCAGTCGGCGACTGGCTTTGGAGGCCAGCTTGGAAATGTGGTTTTCCCAAGAAAGATCATGGCAGATAGTGAGACCCAAAAGCTTGAGCGACAGAACTTCTTGGAGAGGATTGTTGAGAAAGTAGATGGGAGGGTTGTCCAGTCGGTCCTTTCGGAGAAACATTGTAAGAGTGTGAGATTTGTCAGGATTGAAAGACATGTTCCACTTGTTTGACCAGTCTGTGATTTTGTCCAGGTCTGCAGAGAGTGAGGAGGCTGCAGACTGCCGATCTGAGGGATGAGGAATGGAGCGACAGAGAGTAGAGTCGTCAGCAAAGAGATAGAGAGGATTTTCAAGAGAGTCAGAGAGATCATTGATGAAGACCAGAAAAAGCACAGGGCCCAGAACACTACCTTGGGGAACTCCAGCCTGAACAGGAAGAGGAGATGAGAGAAACCCATTCAGGGCCACACGTTGACTACGACCAGAGAGGAAGTCCGCCAGCCATGCGTGGAGATTTCCATAGATACCAAAGGAGGAGAGTTTGGAGAGCAGAGCAGGGTGCCAGACCGTATCGAAGGCACGTGAAATGTCAAGGGAGACAGCTCTAATTTCCTGTTTGGTGTTGAGGACCTCAATCCATTGTTGAGAAAGCAGAAGCAGCATGTCCAGAGTAGAGTGACCAGGTCTGAAACCAAATTGATGATCAGAGATCAAGCCATTGGAGAAGAGGAAAGATTTAATATCTGAAGCAATGGTGGATTCCATGACTTTGCTGATAATTGGGAGAAGGCTGATTGGTCTGTAGTTGCTGGGATCTGTTTTTGCACCTTTTTTGTGCAAAGCGGTGATGTTGGCTGATTTCCAAGCAGATGGCAGATGACCTTGAGCAAAAGAGAGGGTGAAGAGAACAGAAAGAGGGAGTGAAAGTGCAGAAGAAGATGATTCTAGGACCCGTGGGCTGATGCCGTCAGGACCAGTTGCAGAATCAGAGTCGAGGGTTGCCAGAAACTTTTCCACCTTGTCAGGAGGAAAGGACACAGAGTCCAGGAGCAGCTGGGTACGACTGGGTACGGTGGGTACAGAGAGGGATGGGTTTGGGACACAAGATTTAGAGGCAAACACAGAGTTGAGGCATTCAGCTTTTTCATGTGCGGAGTCAGCCGTTAAGCCGTTTGAGGTGAGGGAGGGGATGGAGGGGGAACAAACACCAGAAACAGATTTGACCAGACGCCACCAGGATTTGGAAGAGGGAGACAGATAAGAGAGTTCGGTCTTGAGAATGGTGAGATATTGTTTCCTGGCTCTCCTGAGGGTGGACACACACTTGTTTCGGGCTTTGTGAAAGGAAATGAGATTTCCTTCCGTTGGATTTGCTTTCCAGGAGACGAAAGCAAGTTGTTTCAGGGCAACAGCCTCACCACAAGATTCCGTGTACCATGGACGGGAGGAAGGGTATGACAACTGAAGACGAGATGGTATAAATCTGTGCATGAGAGAGAGCAATTTACTTTGAAAGAATTCCCAGGATGAGTTGATGTCAGAGGCGGTAGAGATGGGAGACCAGTCCAGATGATTGATGGCTGCTTGAAGACCGTGCCAGTTGGCCTGAGTGAAATGCCAGACTCGTCGACGCTGAGGAGGCTCTCTGAGAATGGTCAGAGAGATGTCCACTTTGACAAGCACATGATCAGATGAGCCGATTGGAGCAGAAGAAGAGCAGCAGACATTTTCAGGGAAGTTTGTCATAACCAAATCCAGAAGAGAAGATGCTCCGTTGACTGAGATCCGGGTCGGGAAATTGACAGATTGTGTCAGTCCCAGTGAGTCGCAGAATTCCTTTGCTGAAGAGCTATGGCTGGTGAGAGAGGTACCCACACCCAGCCAACTGGCATGGTGACAATTGAAATCACCACATATGAGGAAGAGAGAGTTGGGATGGGTAGATAGAAGTTGGTCCATATTATCAGACAGTGAGATGTAGATGGAGTCATCGCTGATTGGTGGACGGTACAACACACATATGAACAAAAGGTGGGAGCGAAGGGGAAGCCGTAGCCAAAGGTATTCCTGGGGGTGAGGTGGAGAGAGGGCAGTGGAGGGCGAGTGAGGAAGAGAGGTTTTATAGCTTCGACATCTTTTCTTTTATAGCTTCTTTTATAGACATCTTTTATAGACATTTTATAGACATTTTATAGACATCTTTTATAGCTTCGACATCTTCGAACGCTGTTGGTGTTTACCTCCTCTCTCTGCTGTTGGTGTTTACCCCCCTCTCTGTTGTTGGTGTTTACCCCCTCTCTCTGCTGTTGGTGTTTACCTCCTCTCTCTGCTGTTGGTGTTTACCTCCTCTCTCTGCTGTTGGTGTTTACCTCCTCTTGCTGCTGTTGGTGTTTACCCCCTCTCTCTGCTGTTGGTGTTTACCTCCTCTCTCTGCTGTTGGTGTTTACCTCCTCCCTCTGCTGTTGGTGTTTACCTCCTCTCGCTGCTGTTGGTGTTTACCTCCTCTCTCTGCTGTTGGTGTTTACCCCCCTCTCTGCTGTTGGTGTTTACCTCCTCTCTCTGCTGTTGGTGTTTACCTCCTCTCTCTGTTGTTGGTGTTTACCTCTTCTCTCTGCTGTTGGTGTTTACTCCCTCTCTCTGTTGTTGGTGTTTACCCCCCTCTCTGTTGTTGGTGTTTACCTCCTCTCTCTGCTGTTGGTGTTTACTCCCTCTCTCTGTTGTTGGTGTTTACCTTCTCTCTCTGTTGTTGGTGTTTACTCCCTCTCTCTGTTGTTGGTGTTTACCTCCTCTCTCTGCTGTTGGTGTTTACTCCCTCTCTCTGTTGTTGGTGTTTACTCCCTCTCTCTGTTGTTGGTGTTTACCTCCTCTCTCTGCTGTTGGTGTTTACTCCCTCTCTCTGTTGTTGGTGTTTACCTTCTCTCTCTGTTGTTGGTGTTTACCTCCTCTCTCTGCTGTTGGTGTTTAACCCCCTCTCTGTTGTTGGTGTTTACCCCCCTCTCTCTGTTGTTGGTGTTTACCTCCTCTCTCTGCTGTTGGTGTTTACCCCCCTCTCTGTTGTTGGTGTTTACCCCCCTCTCTCTGTTGTTGGTGTTTACCTCCTCTCTCTGCTGTTGGTGTTTAACCCCCTCTCTGTTGTTGGTGTTTACCCCCCTCTCTCTGTTGTTGGTGTTTACCTCCTCTCTCTGCTGTTGGTGTTTAACCCCCTCTCTGTTGTTGGTGTTTACCCCCCTCTCTCTGTTGTTGGTGTTTACCTCCTCTCTCTGCTGTTGGTGTTTACTCCCTCTCTCTGCTGTTGGTGTTTAACCCCCTCTCTGTTGTTGGTGTTTACCCCCCTCTCTCTGTTGTTGGTGTTTACCTCCTCTCTCTGTTGTTGGTGTTTACCTCCTCTCTCTGCTGTTGGTGTTTACTCCCTCTCTCTGTTGTTGGTGTTTACCTTCTCTCTCTGTTGTTGGTGTTTACCTCCTCTCTCTGCTGTTGGTGTTTACCCCCCTCTCTGTTGTTGGTGTTTACCCCCCTCTCTGTTGTTCCTTTTATTCTGTTACATCCTGATCTGTTCGTTGTACTAACACTAGCTCTTCAATGAGCCTCGACTATGTATATAAAGCAAATGCTGTTGAATTTACATCCACGTTTGTCGACATGACATGCAAGCACGAATAATTTAACATGACATAATCTACAACTTTCGTCGTATTTTCCTCATTTCTTCAAAAGAAAAATTACAATCGATCATGACCATCATTTGGCCTTATTAACAATAATTTTATAAACCCCTTAATGTCCAGCACAATCACTCATCGTTTTGTCTCTGTATATAAATTATAAGCTGGTGGAAAAGAGGTTCAAAGGTTGTAATATACTTACAATTGTTTCAGAGCGGACTTTGTCCACAAAAGCATCATTGGGGCATCAGGAAATAGTTGGAATGATTCTGAGAAACAAGACATGGATGCAGATTAGGTTGCGATTCAATCCTGAATTCATCCCACTGGTTGCATCATTACTGAGACACGTCTATGCCACTGATGATGTGCCCCCTACCGATTAATGCAGGAACTTTGTTGTTAGTTCAGAGTGCCGGAAATAAGTCGCCTCAACTTTGCGAAAGGCACTGAGATCTTTATTGTCTACCAACTAATACCAGCAGATGAGATATCCGCTTTTGAAGTCCCTTTGAAGGATTGTACATATGTTGACGTCTCGTCCGGTATGGGAAAAACCAGGGCGACCGTTTATAGCCGGATAAGGATTTAAACCCAGGATAGACAACTCGGAGGGAGAATGTACTCGCACATATCTCTCGACTACCTCTGGCGGACACAGCAGTGGAATGGCTGAACTGAATGTTTCCTGTGAAATTCAGGTCTCTGTCAAATACCATAGACAATTATTGTACATCCTTGTGTAAAATTGCAAGATTTGTTTCGTATTATTACAATCTTAATGGTTTCAAGCGATAACAATTCTCAGCAGGCAAGAATAGCAATGCACAGATACGATCTCTCTCCGATCCCACTCCTTTTTACCATTTTAACATTTACCCCCAGGCAAGACAACTCGGTATTAGTGTGTCGGCCTCTGAGCCATCTGCTCATGGAAACATATACATGGGACGCTCTCAGAAACAATCAATCAATGCGTCGTGAGGAAGAGAACGCCATCCCTCAAGAGGGAGCTTCGAAGTAACTGTGCCATCTACAATTCAGGAGAGGTTAACAATTCCATGGTAACTTGAACCAACAGTACACTTTTGGGGCAGGAATCTGGCCAAACTCCTAATTACCTGGTTTATTATTTTACCTTATTAGGACCTTTTGTGGTATAAAAATCACCCCAAAGGCCCAATGAGACTTCTAAGTCGTCATCGTCGTTGTTGTTGTTTGTATACAGCCTGAGGCTGCTGGTTGCTTCATTTTCTGGAAGCGTGGACTGTGCCACTGATGCAGTGCTCCTGTTACCACAAAGCCGGTACTCATTTTGCCGACCTCCGAAGGGTGACAGGATGAGTCAACCCACCTGGGGTTATTTCAACGGCATGACAGGGGCTCGAACTCAAGACCCTAAGATCTTAATTAAGCCAGCCATCTCAACCGGCCAACACAAGATGGTCAGTGTTCAACTGGCTATAACATCAAGGAAAGGACCCACCATTGGGGCACAGGATTGTGTGGTGGAAAGGGGTGGGTTATATTTATGTAAATGGCTTCCTTCCCTTCCCCCCCCCCAACTCCCCACTCTCCCATCCCCTCATCCCCACCCCTCTTCCCCACAATCAGATTTTGGGAAAATTGTAACATCAGCCCCCACTTACTCTTGAGAAGGCAAAAAAAAAAATTGCAACTTCTTATTTATTTATTTTTACAGCAGCACAGAAAGCCAAACTGTTTGAAGATTTGACAAAAAAAAAAAAAAAAACACCTTTAGAGGCCATTTTTCCCCGCAAGCGGGGGTTGGCCTTTTTCGGGAACTGTGGTTGTTGTTGTTTTTCGGTCCCCTTTTTGAAGCAATGTTTTACGGCCGGGTGCCCTTCCTGACGCCAACCCTTTTTGCCGCCTTTAACGACAAGCAGGGAATTACCAGTGAACTGGTACTCAATTAGTCGACCTCGGAAGGATGAACAGGCTGAGTCAACCCCCCTGGCGTTAATTCAGCGATTGACCGTGATTCGAACCCAGGATCCTAGGTTATCCTAAGCCGGGACCCTAGCCGCTAGCCCAACACCAGGGTCAATTTGACAATTTGACAATTTGACAATTTGAAGATTTGACAATTGAAAGAAAATAAAGACATCCACAGCAAATGCATGTAAGCATTGCCAAGTCAGTCATTTTGTCAAATTGAACAAAATGCAGAATAATACATATTTAAACGACAGTGTAATCTATACATCTTGTGACTGCAGGTAGGAGTTATGACCAGAATGAGAGACGACGTCGTGGAATCATCTGAACTGAATTGGCAAAGTCGTCTGAATTGAAACGACTGTCATTTGATTTGAATTGACTGAGTCATCAGGGTTGTCAACAACACAACAACAAACAACATGCATTTTAAAGCCATTTTCCCTGCTTGAGCGGGCGTTAGCCTTGCAGTCCCCATGACAATATTCTCCATTTTGCCCTATTTTCTGCATCTCTCCTTGTTAACCCCCTTGCCCGCATTTCTTCTTCCACCATCTTTAGCCAAGTCTTTCTCGGTCTTCCACGTCCTCTACTTCCTTCTACATTAATTTCCATCACGCTTCTCAACCAGTCACTTTCATCCTTCCTCAACACGTGACCAAACCATCTCAACCTGTTCCTTTCACAGCATCAATCACAGGCTCTATTCCCATCATCTTTCGCAATTCATAATTTGTCTTCCTCTCTCTCAACGATACTCCGCACATCCATCGAACCATTCGCATTTCCACCCTTTCCAACCTTCGTTGCTGCTCTACGTTCAGTACCCATGTCTCACTCCCATAAATCATAACACTTCTCACACATGCAGCATACACCTTTCCCTTCAGCTTCAACGACACTCCCCTTCTCATCACCACGCAACTCAGTTCCCGAAACTTCTTCCATGCACATCTCACTCCAGCAACCATTGCCGAGTCTGATCCACCTTCTCCATTCAGCATGTCTCGGAGGTAGCAAAACGTTTTCACACATTCCAGCTTCACGCCGTCTCCAAGATCCAACTCAACATTTCCTCCATCTGCAGCTCCCTCTGTGCACACCTTACATTTGAATGTAGCTGCCACACTGGTTAATGACCCTCTCAGACCACTACATTTTTGATGAACCAACTCAGCGCACATTGTACATTCAATGGAGTTCACTCCGACACCCTTCCTGCACAGAGCACAGGGCCACTTCCCAGTTCTTTCCACCTCACCACATGCTTTACCACTTGCCATCACCTTCGTCTTTCCGATATTCACCTTCAGACCTTTTGTCTCCATACATTCCTTCCACTTGTTCATCTTTTCCTTCAGTCCATCCATACTTTCCGCAATCAACACCAGATCATCTGCTTACAACAACTCCCCCGGTAAACCGTCCTTTACGTTCTGAGCCAGCACCTCCATCACAGCTACAAATAGTCGTGGACTTAGTACCGACCCCTGATGCACTCCCACCTTCACCTCAAACTCACCACTGTTCCCGTCCTTCGTCCTTACAGCTGTGCGTGCTCTTTTGTACATTGCCATCACTACTCTGATCAACCAATCCTCCACTCCTAACTTCCTCAATGCCCATGTCAATACTTTGCGTGGAACCCTATCGAATGCTTTCTCCAGATCAACAAACCCAAGAAACAACTTCTATCTCTTCTCCATGTACTTCTCCTGCAACTGCCTCACAATAAAAAGCACATCTGTCGTTCCTCTTCCTGGCATAAATCCAAACTGCATTTCATCGATCTTCACTTTCATCCTTATCCTCCTCTCCAACACCCTTTCCAATACCTTCATTCCATGCTCCAATAACGTTATCGCTCGGTATGAGCCACACTCCAGAGGGTCACCTTTCCCCTTGTATAGAGGGACGAGGGTACTCAGTTTCCAATCCACTGGAATGCGGCCTTCTTTCACCACCAGATTACAGATCTCTGTCATTCTCTTCACACCCCAATTTCCTGCTGCCTTCAACATATCTCCCACAACTCCCGTCGGCCCTCCCGCTTTTCTACTCTTCATTGCCTTTATCGCTTCCTCAACTTCCTTCTCAGTTAACTTCTCTGCCGGTCCTAAAACTGGGTTACTCTCAATGTTGCCATCCCATTCATTCTCTGTATTCAACAGCATTTCCATATATCTTTTCCATCTTCCTTTAATTCCATCTGGGTCCACAACGATTTGTCCCACTTCATCCTTCAAGCAACTCACCCCCATCACATCACACCTCTCTTTCGCTATCTGCTTTGCAATCCTGAATACTGCTCTCTGACCCTCTTCCAAATCCAAGCGTTCTGCGAACATTTACCTTCATGCCTCCTGCACCTTTGCTACCTCTTTCTCTGCAGCCTTCTTGGCTGCCTTATAACTTTCATGCTCTGCTGTTTCTGTTCCCGTACCCTTCGCCTTCTGCCACTCCTTGAACTTCTTCCTCTTCTCGTCCATCCTCTTTCCAACTTCATCCCACCACCATGTTTCCGAGTGCCTCGGTGGTCCTTTTGTCCATCCACATACCTCACCAACAGCTCCCAACAGACTAGCTTTCAATGACATCCAACCACTTTCAAGCTCAACCACATCATCCTCTACCACACTCAGCCTCTCTTTTAATGCCTCCCTTACTCTCACCTCTTTCAACCTCCACACCTTTATTCTCGGTTGGTACTTCACCCACCGAGCTCTCCTCGCACCTTTCACCCTTATGTTGCAGACACCCAAGTGGTGCTGTGAAACAGCCTCCTCCCCCGGGATCACCTTTGTGTCCCGGATGTGAACCCCTATCTCGCCTACGCACCATCAGCTAGTCAACGGTTGTCGTCGACCCACCTGACGTGTATGTAACAAGCTCTTTCTGGAACTGAGTATTACAAATCAACAAATCAGCTCCATCAGCAAACTCCAAAATCCTTTCACCTTCTCCATTTCTCACACCATATCCGTAACCCCCATGAACTCCCTCAAAACCATCCATACTCCTTCCCACATGTCCATTTAGGTCTCCTACCACAACAACTTCCTCATCTTTCATGTTTTCCATCAGCTCCTCTATCGCACACCAGAAATCGTCCTTCTCTTCATCGCTCCGACCAACCTGCGGAGCATATCCCGAGATGACGTTCACCAAGAGCTTTCCAATCATCATTTTCACCATCATCAACCTACCACTCACTCTAGTCACACTCACCACACTGTCTACAAACTCCGCAGAAAACAGGACACCAACACCATTCACGCCCTCCATGCACCCTTGCCACACAAACTTGTATTTCTGTCCCTGCCTACCCTTCACCATTCTCACACCACTTCCCTTCCATCTCGTCTCTTGCACACAACATATGTCCACTCTTCTTCTGACCAATACTTCCACCACTTCTCCTGATCTCCCTGTCATTGTCCCTACATTCCATGTCCCAAACCTCAGAAACCGATCTCCACTTCGGGCTGCACTCTGCCCATATGTAGTTGTAATTGTCATGGTTCTCTTTTTGAGGCAATGTTTTTATGGCCGGATGCCCTTCCTGACGCCAACCCTCTTAGTCCTCTCTTACGACATGCAGGGATACGGTGTACCTATTCTAATCCAGGGTACACACACAACACAGCTCTTTCAAAATGGCTTGTTCCACCTTACAGGGTGTCATAAATACCAGGACACAGTGTTACCTGCTTCGTACAATATTTGTTTATACCATCTACCAGGATGAGCCATAAGCCCCAGGATTAATAACATTACATAAATACAGCAATTACTTTACTTCCTTTTTCGATATCGAGTGCATTTGGATGACGTTTACAAATTGTATCAAAGTGCTGCAGCAGTCTGTCGCAAGCTGTCAACCTGTTTTCATGATCTGCATCTGACAATTGACAAATGACAGTTGGTTTATCTGGTTTCATTAGAAGGTCTTCTTTCATTGTGCGAAATAACGATGAATACGAAACACCCAACTCTGCAGAACGTTTCTGCAATGATTATTTCAGAGATGTGAGAACGGATGTTTTAATGTTTTGAATCCCCAAATCACGAATTTTTGGTCTTCTGCTGCGCTTGCTGTTGAGTAAACTTCCAGTATGTAATGTCTGTTTTCCCCAAAGATTAAGATTTGATTTTGACGGTGCTGACTTTCCAAAACGCTCCTTGAATTGCACCTGTTTCAGCATCATTTTTGTACGTGTTTGCCGGTGCAGGTGTGTACCGATGAAAGTCATTTCTTGAACGGACTTTTTGAAAAACTGCCATCACGGAGACACTTTCATGTCAGGATGAAGAAGAAGAACATTTTCCAAAAGTCATTTGTACCATGTGCAATTCAAATGCTAAATTCAAAAGCAAATTCCGAGCCATTTTGATGTTTAGTCCATCCACCATATTTTCTATTTATTTTATATTTTATATCTTTTTATTTTGTTTTCTTACTCCCTTTGTGTTTAATGGTTTTTATGCTGGTTAACTTACGGTTTTCTGTTTTTTTTTTTGTTTTTTTTTTATATACAAGATCGAGGCTCGTGAAAGAGCTAACATTAATCACACAAAAAGTCAAACCGACACAAACCGACACATACAACACAAAATAAGGGGAGCGGTAGACAAGATGGGGAGAGAGGGGGAAGAACACAAACACAACATTTGAAAGCAGGGACATCGAGAGAACTGTGGGAGGGAGAGGGCTTGGGGGGAGGTGGGAGAGGTATAAAACATATGGACACTGCAAGGACTTCCAGGAAAGAAGTTGGTATTTTGAAAAAGTGTATCTGGGGTGAATTAGCGCGGGTAGTAAAGATCAAGGTTTTGGATGGGGGAAGATAAGAGATGGTGGTGAACAGCTGTTTTAAAGACCTGGAGGGAGGAGTGGGATTGAAGGGAGTGTGGGAGTTTGTTCCAGAGGCGGGAGAAAATGGGAATGAAAGAGTGAAGGTGAGCAGAGAGTTGATTTTGGCAGTTTAACCATAAGAGGGTTGCTGGCAGATCTTGTGCGATCTGTAGGAATATTTGGGGGACAGAGCACAGAGAGAACTGGGGGAACAAGGCCGAAGAGGAGTCGGTAGAAGACAGAAAGACCACCAACCTGCCTGCGGTGAGTGAGTGAAAGGCCCTCGGAGTTAGCTTCATCGCAGGAGATTCCAATGATTCTGAAAGCTTTGGTTTCAACAGCGTGAAGCCGAGCAAGGTGTGAGGCAGGAGCACCGGCCCAGAGGGGGGAACAGTATTCCATTGAGCTGCAGATGAAAGCCTTGCATGTGGTGAGGTGCTCAGGTGTGCCAAGGAAGGACTTCGCACGACAGAGGATGCCCAGTCGGCGACTGGCTTTGGAGGCCAGCTTGGAAATGTGTTTTTCCCAAGAAAGATCATGGCAGTAGTGAGACCCAAAATCGTGAGCGACAGAACTTCTTGGAGAGGATTATTGACAAAGTAGATCTGAGGGTTTTCCAGTCGGTCTTTTCGGAGAGACATAGTAAGAGTGTGAGATTTGTCAGGATTGAAAGAAGACATGTTCCACTTGTTTGACCAGTCTGTGATTTTGTCCAGGTCTGCAGAGAGTGAGGAGGCTGCAGACTGCCGATCTGAGGGATAAGGAATGGAGCAGCAGGGAGTGGAGTCATCAGCAAAATGACCGAGAGGATTTTCCAGAGAGTCAGAGAGATCATTGATGAAGACCAGAAAAAGCACAGGGCCCAGAACACTACCTTGGGGAACTTCAGCCTGAACAGGAAGGGGCAATGAGAGAAATCCATTCAGGGCCACACGTTGACTACGACCAGAGAGGAAGTCCACATGCCAAGCATGGAGATTTCCATGGATACCATAGGAGGAGAGTTAGGCGAGCAGAGCTGGGTGCGAGACCGTATCAAAGGCACGTGATATGTCAAGGGAGACAGCTCTGATTTCCTGTTTGACATTGAGGACCTCCATCCATTGTTGAGACAGCAGAAGCAACATGTTCAGAGTAGAATGACCTGGTCTGAATCTAAATTGATGATCAGAGGTCAAGCCATTCGAGAGGAGGAAGGATTTGATATCCGAAGCAATGATGGATTCCATGACTTTGCTGATAATTTGGAGCAGGTTGATTGGTCTTTAGTCGCAAGGATCTGTTTTTGCACATTTTTTTTGTAAAGCGGTAATGTTTGCTGATTTCCAAGATGTTGGCAGATGACCTTGAGCAAAAGACAGTATGAAAAGAACAGAGAGAGGGTGAGATAGAGCGGAAGAGCAGGATTTTAGGACCCGTGGGCTGATGCCGTCTGGTCCAGTTGCAGAATCAGAGTCGAAGTTTGACAAAAACTTCTCCACCTTGTCAGGAGAGAAGGACACAGAGTCTCGGAGCAGTTGGTTTCGACTGGGTAAGGTGTGAACAGAGAGAGAGATGTGTTTGGGACACAATATTTTGAGGCAAACACAGAGTTGAGGCATTCGGCTTTGTCATGTGCGGTGTCAACTGTGTAGCCGTTTGAAGTGAGGGAGGGGATGGAGGGGGAACAAACACCAGAAACGGATTTGACCAGACGCCACCAGGATTTGGAGGAAGGAGACAGGTTTGAGAGTTCATTCTTGAGTGTGGAGAGATGGTGCTTCCTCCCACTTAAGGGTAGACCTGAGGGTAGACACACACTTGTTCCGAGCTTGGTGGAAGGAACTGAGATTGCCTTCTGTTGGATTTGCTTTCCAAGAGGCAAAGGCAAGTTGTTTCAGGGCAACTGCATCACCACAAGATTCAGTGTACCATGGACGGGAGGAAGGGTAAGACAACTGAAGACGAGATGGGATAAATCTGGGCATGAGAGAGGGCAGTTTGCTTTGGAAGAATTCCCAGGAAGAATTGATGTCAGAGGCAGTCGAGATGGGAGACCAGTCCAGATGATTGATGGCTGCTTGCAGACCGTGCCAGTCGGCCTGAGTGAAATGCCAGACTCGTCGACGCTGAGGAGGCTCTCTGAGAATGACCAGAGAGATGTCCACTTTAACAAGCACATGATCAGAAGAACCGATTGGAGCAGAAGAAGAGCAGCAGACATTTGCAGGGAAGTTTGTCATAACCAAATCTAGAAGAGAAGATACTCCATTGACTGAGATCCGGGTCGGGAAATTGACAGATTGTGTCAGTCCCAATGAGTCACAGAAGTCCTTTGCTGAGGTGCCATGGCTGGTGAGAGAGGAACCCACACCCAGCCAGCTGGCATGATGACAGTTGAAGTCGCCACATATGAGGAAGAGAGAGTTGGGATGAGTTGATAGAAGTTTGTCTATGTTGACAGCGACATGTAAATGGAGTCATCACTGTTTGGAGTACGGTTCAGAACACATATGAACAAAAGGTGGGAGCGGAGAGGAAGCCATAGCCAGAGGTACTCCTGGGGGTGGGGTGGAGAGAGGGCAGTGCAAGGAGAGTGAGGAAGAGAGTTTTTGATAAAGATAGCATCCCCACCACCAGGACGAGGCTCAGGTCTATCATACTCGAGGAGGGAGTAACCAGGAAGATATATTAAGGAATCAGAGACATCTTGAAGGAGGAAAGTTTCTGTTGAGCAGATAAAGTCTAGATTGTCAGAAGCAACCTGAATGGAGAGATCAATCAGGTTTGAGCGAAGGCCCCGGATGTTTGAGGTCCAAATCGTTAATGAGGAGAGAGGGGGAGCATCGGATGCAGGAGAGGGGAGGGTCGGGTCGGTTCAGATGAAGAATGAGAGGGGGAGGTCGGGAGAGCAGTTGATATTGTGTCAGAGATTACAGAAGATTTACAAGAAAGGGAAGGATGAGGACGACGAAAGGTTTGATGGTGATGGGATGAGGCACAGTGAGGGGTTCTTTGAGGGGGGCAGAGGAAAGTAGAAGGTTGGGAGAGGTGGAGGTATGAGATAAAAGGGAGATAAAGTGGGGAGGAGGCAGCTTTGAGAAGGATGTGGGAGGGGGGAGAATTGGAGAGGGACGGTAGGGGGGGGGGGGAGATTTGAAGGGGAGGGGTTAGGGGGGAGTTTAGGAGGGGAGGGGCAAGGAGGCAGCTTTGAGAAGGATGTGGGAGGGGGGAGAATTGGAGAAGGATGGTATGGGGGAGATTTGAAGGGGAGGGGTTAGGGGGGAGTTTAGGAGGGGAGGGGCAAGGAGGGAGTTTAGGAGAGGAGGGGAAAGGGGGGAGATTTGGAGGGGAGGGGCAAGGGGGGTGTTTAGAAAGTGGATGATTCATGAAAGACGAACATTTGTAACAAATTGGGTTTATTGTGATTTTCAAGTTAGCGATCCATTTAAGAACGATGGAGGAGGGATGGAATGAATGTGAATTTAGAGCATGTCGTGATTTAGAATTATAAGAGGTTGAATTTTTTTTTGAAGTGGAATGAGTTGGATAGGAAATTGAATAGAGCCTTTTAAATAGGATGAAAAACAGCGTGTTGTAATATACCACTGAATAAAACACTGCAGGGGAAAGTTTAAACATATTTAAACAGAACCGTGAAGAACAATCTAATATTCACAAAAATACCAATGGGGATAGAGACAGGGCCGGCGCTACCATTAGGCCAACTAGGCAGCCACCTCGGGCGCAGACATCAGAAGGGCGCATTACTGAACCTTAAAGGGTCATAGTTTTATACAAATTATTGTTTTAAGACTGGTCACAGTATACCGAGTGCCCTTTAGTTCAAAATGATTTTTGTGCCAAAATATTTTCTTTTGTATTTGCGAAAGATAATCAAAGATTGATTATTTAAAATTTGGATTTTGCATATCTAAAACTTATTGCTCAAACCAAAAACTGTTTTGTTTATCTGTAATTTCCATTCACACACTCATAAAAGGACCACTTTCTTTATTTTGCATTGAAAACCACGTGTAGTGTCATATTTTTTTTAAGTGAAAGCCCATTTGCCCCAAAGCATGGGGTAACAGGGCCACTGCCATATTTATGGATATTGCGCCTTTAATATTGGTGCTGTTGGCATCTTACGGTACTTATTCTTGCAAGTTAAAATAAATTTAGCAGTTTCAAGTTTTCTGCTTTTTATTTTTTCAACAAGACATCTGTTTTTAATAATCGAAGTTGGCAAAAAAAATTTGGGGGGGGTGGGGGGAGGGAGGGGATGCAAGTAGCTGGCCTTGCCTAGGGCGCAAAATAGTCTGGCGCCGGCCCTGGATAGAGTGCCTAGAGGGACAACCACGAGTCATGTGAACAGGGCAAAATATGTCAGCAAAAAGAACAGGGCAAACAGATCTGGGAATGGCATGAAAATGGTGGGTGAAATGGGGATGAAATACATGGTCGAAAAAACGAACGAACGAAAAGAACAAAAAAGGAAATGTTTTTTTTATTATTTATTTATTTATAAGAATTTAAACAAGGAAGTTTGGGGTGAAATGACTGAGAAAAACTGAGAGAACGAGAGTAGAAGGACCACAATTGACCACTGGGAGAAAACAAGCCTCAAGGTAGGAAGCTTCTCGAACTCGGCCACAAAATATCGTGACACGAAATACTCGACTATTATATACAAGTATGAAAGATTAACACCGATAAATCTTCCAAGGGATGCACTATAGATACACACACGTAAGATAAATACAGTTTCGACAAAAATACAATTGAGAACAATTAGTAGTAGTGTATATATGTTGCTTCTGGGACACTCTCATTTTTCCCATTGACTTACATGTTAATTTTTCCCCTCCCTCATTGCCCCTAAACACCTCTATTTCTCTCACCCTGTTCTTTACGAACCTTCTAACCTTTTGACATGTTATCCTTATTCATTAGACCACTTAAACAATGGTCCTTCTGTGTGAACCTATGATCCTTCTGACCTTATGGACCTTTTAACCTTTTACTCTTAATATCATCTGGTGAATCATCTTTGGCCCACTCAAACAACGACCCTACAAATATTTGTTTATGCGTGGGAAATAATTTAATTCTCTTGCCACTCCCTTCACCATCTAATATATTAACAAAAAAGATGTTTGAGTTTGGTTCTTTATTAAGATATTTTAACTGAGCTAACATAAAATGGTAAACCTCCCTCAATGTTCTTGTTTGAGCGCCTCCAGTGCCACACACTTTTTGGTAGGCTCTGTCCACTTTTTGTTAAGCTCCGTCCACTTTTTGGTAAGCCACGCCCACTTTTTGTTAAGCCACGCCCCCCTTTATACTAAGCCCCGCCCACTTCTGCTAAGCCCCACCCACTTTATAAACTCTTCAGCATTGTATCATTTCCAGGTAATACATTACATCATTTTCAGGGAATTTCCATCACATCATTTCCAGTTAAGACACGCCCAGGGAATTTCCACAGGAAATGACACACCCAGTCCTTATAAAAGGCACCGACCACACAGGCTTTTTCAAACACGCTTTCTGCTTCACTTGAGAATGGACTACTATGCCGAAATGGAATGGGATAACTTTGCTATTCCTTGGAGTCCTACTACCTGTGTAGAACTCAACCTTCAGATTGATGAACTGGACTCGAACCTCTTATCAATGGAGGTAAGTTTGTTTATTTATTTATTTATTTATTTATTTAATTAATTATTTATTTAATTATTTATTTTCTTTTTTTTTTTTAGATGAGACTCGTGTAAGAGTTAACAAAGTTTATTTTAATATTCATAGAGCTTGATTTATACAAATAAAAATATTGTATTAAATTAATACATTGTTATTTTCTTTCACAGGAAATTGTATCTGAGATACGAAATGAAAATTCTGCTTTTAACACAACTTGGGATGAAGTTATTTTTTTGTTTGAAGACATTTTGAACAACCAAGACCCCCAGAACGAGTTCTACCTTGATGACCCAGCCAAAGAGTTATACCTTGGAGATCCACAAAATCCTGAAAAAGAGTTTTACCATGATGATACTTGTTGTGAGTTATCAAAACAACCCACTGAACAAGTTCTACCTTGATGAGCCAGAATACAAGTCATACATTGGAGACCCACAAATTTCTGAAAATTGGGAAACGGGAATTCTCCCTGATGGTCCGCAGTTATACTATGTGAGACACATCATAGAAACCCTAAAAAATTGGGCAAGGAGAGTTCTCCCTGATGGTCCGCAGTTATACTATGTGAGACAC
The DNA here is from genome assembly GCF_964187855.1 of Myxine glutinosa. Taxonomy (NCBI): domain Eukaryota; kingdom Metazoa; phylum Chordata; class Myxini; order Myxiniformes; family Myxinidae; genus Myxine; species Myxine glutinosa. The sequence goes on from NC_136268.1 coordinate 120,796,879, forward strand.
ATCATAGAAACCCTAAAAAATTGTGAAATGGGAATTCTCCCTGATGGTCCGCAGTTATACTATGTGAGACACATCATAGAAACCCTAAAAAATTGGGCAAGGAGAGTTCTCCCTGATGGTCCGCAGTTATACTATGTGAGACACATCATAGAAACCCTAAAAAATTGGGCAAGGACAGTTCTCCCTGATGGTCCGCAGTTATACTATGTGAGACACATCATAGAAACCCTAAAAAATTGGGAAAGGGAAGTTTTCCCTGATGGTCCACAGTTATACTATGTGAGACTTATCACGGAAACCCCAAATATTTCTGAAAATTGTGGTTCTACCTTGGGGACTTGGAAAGATGGTTATATTTTTGGAGACTCGGAATGGGGTTTTGTTTTGATGACTCGGATTGTGATACCTATCTTGGAGGCTCAACAGGAATGTGGTTATACCTTGGGAACTTGGAAAGTTGGTTTTATTTTGGAGACTCTACCTGTGGGGTCCATCTTCGAGACTCTTTGGATTCTAAAGCAATGAACAATGTTCTTTGTTTAATGACGCTTGATTTAAGCAATATCAAGAAAGTTCGAGGAAGAAAATGCTGGAAAATTCTTTCTTCCCATTTCTACTTCTTCAAACTTGAAAGCCTTGAAAGACAGAATTGGGGGAAGAGGAAAAAAAATGAAATACATATTTTTTAAAAAGAAGAAAAAAAAGATTATGTTAGGGTTTGGGTGGGATTTTGAATGTGAGGGTTAGGGATGGGGTTGGGTTAGGGATGGGGTTGGGTTAGGGTTGGGATTTTGAATGTGAGGGTTAGGGTTGGGGTTGGGTTAGGGATGGGGTTGGGTTAGGGTTGGGATTTTGAATGTGAGTGTTAGGGTTGGGGTTGGGTTAGGGATGGGATTGGGTTAGGGTTGGGATTTTGAATGTGAGGGTTAGGGATGGGTTGGGGTTGGGTTAGGGATGGGGTTGGGTTAGGGATGGGGTTGGGTTAGGGATGGGGTTGGGTTAGGGATGGGGTTGGGTTAGGGATGGGTTTGGGTTAGGGATGGGTTTGGGTTAGGGATGGGGTTGGGTTAGGGATGGGGTTGGGTTAGGGTTTGTATATTATTATGACTCACTCACACATACACACACACAAAAAAGTTAAGCCCCAACTGAAAAGTTGTGGGATTCTGTGTTTGGGGTTCACAGATTTAAAAACGTATCCCCATTATACACACACAAAAGTTAAGCCCCAACTAAAAAGTTGTGGGATTCTGTGTTTGGGGTTCACAGATTTAAAAACGTATCCCCATTATCCACACACAAAAGTTAAGCCCCAACTAAAAAGTTGTGGGATTCTGTGTTTGGGGTTCACAGATTTAAAAACGTATCCCCATTACATTTTATTTATTTATTTATTATTTTCAAGGGTATTATCTGCTTACTTGTGTTTTTTGTAATTCTTGCGAGTAAAATGGACCCAAGATTTCTTCTCTATTTAAATCATATAATTTGTAAGTCCAAGGGACTGTATCCATTACATCAATGATTTTAAATAATTCACGAGTCCATTTTTGTGTATAACCTTTCTCAAAATGACTTTTCCATTTGTATATTCTTACAATATCATAAACTTTAAACTTGGGCTTTCTCAAATTAATCTCCTTTTCATATTCTAATTTTGTAAATGTTTCCAATGGTTTTGATTTTGTTGATGAATGAACTGTATTATTGTAATTATCTACAATATCCTGAATTAAATACACCCATTTTTGAGAACCGAGTTGTGTGAAGTTTTTTATATAATTTCTCTTTTAAAGTATGATTAAAACGCTCAATAACAACTGCCTTTCCTTCATTAAAGGTGCTGTATAATTTAATACCCTTCCCCTTAAGAAATTTCATGAATATTTTGTTATAGAACTCTGTTCCCTCATCAGTCCATAACTTCTTTGGTTTCCTTTTATCCCGATCAAATATTAGCTTAAAGGCTAACATTAAAGTATCACCCCTTTTATTTTTTAAAGGGACAACCCAGGCAAATCTACTCCTCAAATCAATAACGGTTAAAGCATACCTGTATCCCCTGTCATTATTCAATTCAATTAAATCAGCGGACCATATGTGGTCGGTGTATTTAAAATAAACCTTCCTTCTTTTAAACTTTGTGATTATAGGTTTGTGTAATTCTTCAGCCAAAAGCTCCTCAGTCTTGATGACATCATTAGAGCCTAATAGTTTTTTGAGGAATAACCAAGACCAAGTTTCAATTTAGCATTTATCAAATTTCTCACAATAAACCTATCAACTTTCTCTCTCAACGTTGGATTTTGTATCAAAGACAAATTATACAACATTTCGCTGTCGGCTTTATGTTTTTCAGTCAACGTAGTGGTTTTCCCATAAGCAATATCATGCTTCATACACACTTCGTCAACCCTATTTGTAGGTTTAGACCAAGGTTTAGGATTGTCAGCCTCATCTAATCTTTTATCCAGGTTTGTTCCTGGACCACAGAAAGAATACCCTGGAAGGTGTAATTCCCCTGGAATTCCAGTTGTTGTAAATTTACTTCCTGACAGAAACTTTTGTATATCTCCTCCTCTTTTAGGTGAGATGAATTGGCACTTTTTAGAGCCACACACTTGACATATTCCTTTTTGATAAACTCTATTATTTTTAGCTTTAACATAAGAGATATTTTTAGATTTAGTTTTCTTTTTACATTTGAGACAATAACTCATATTTATTTATCAGAAAAATTCCGACAGAGTATCAAAACCTTTTTGGTTTTTAACATACACATTTCTGTCTTAATTTTTAAAACATAAAGAATCCTAAGGAATACCTTCACTCTCTCCTCCATTTATTTACAAATAAAAACTAACTAAAGTCAATGACACCAACATCATCAATCACATTGAAGGAGCTGGGGCTCCCACGTCGATCGGAAGAATGGACGCGACAAAAAGCTAGAATTCGTCCGAGTTGCTTTAATGAAATCAAACACTCAGGCACTCTGAAAACCCGTTTATCGGGCAGCAATATATATCGATTAACCCAGGGGGTTTGCCCAGGCCCGGCGCCAGGGGGCGTGGCCCAGCGTCCTGGCTGCGGCCTGGCAAGTTGAGGGCGAGCCTGCCCGGGCATGCCCGGGCATGCCCGGGCGTCCCGACCGAGGCCTGGCAAGTTGAGCGCGGGCCTGCCCGGGCGTCCTGGACGAGCCCGGCATGGTGATCGCTCCGCGTCCTTGATAGGTGCAAGGCGATTGTGAAAACCCAGCGGCAGCCGCTACACACGTCCCCCCAGAATCGACTTGCACCGGCAGGGTCAATTTGAGGGGGGTCCTGATGACCCGGCCGAAGCGACCCCTGGCGGGTCGTGGGAGGGGGTCCGGTGAGGTGGTGGGCGGTCGAGTGGGGGGCACCGTGGACGGGGGGCGGCCTCGCCGCGGCGGAAGGGCCACCCGTGGTGGGTGGTCGACGTCCACGTGCGCCGGCTTGAGGCGGTCCACTGCAATCCGGTCCGACCTGCCGCCGATGTCGATGACGAACGACTTGTCGTCCCGTCGCAGCACCCGGAAGGGCCCGTCGTACGGCGGCTGGAGTGGCCACTGATGTGCGTCGTGACGCACAAAAACATACTCCGCTGTGCGGAGTGCTGGGGGGACGTAGGACTGGGGGTCACCGTGGTGGGATGTTGGCATGGGGGCAAACCGTCGGGCGGCCTCCTGGAGGTCCGAGCGCTGGTGAGCTGCGGACCAGGGACTGGTAGCGTCGGGCACGAATTCGCCCGGGACGCGTAGAACCTGGCCATAGACAAGCTCGGCGGTGGATGCCTGGAGGTCCTCCTTGGGGGCCGTGCGAAGGCCCAAAAGGACCCACGGCAGCCGGTCGGCCCAACCGCCGTCTTGAAGGCCGGCCATGAGCGCGGCCTTCATGGAGCGGTGGAATCGCTCGCACAACCCGTTTGCTTGGGGGTGGTAGGCCGTAGTACGGTGGAGCTTGACCCCCAGGTTGCGGGCGACCGTGCCCCACAGCTCGGAGGTGAACTGTGGTCCGCGGTCTGACGAGATGTCCGCCGGTGCGCCGAAGCGGGCGACCCAGGTGGCGATGAAAGCCTGCGCCACGTCGGCGGTGGTGGTGGAGACGAGGGGAACGGCCTCCGGCCACCTGGTGGTCCTGTCCACCATGGTGAGCAGGTGTGTGAACCCCCGTGACGGGGGGAGGGGGCCCACCAGATCCACGTTGACGTGGTCGAAACGTCGTTCGGGCACGGTGAAAGGTGCCAGCGGGGCCTGGGTGTGTCGGTGGACCTTGGCCCGTTGGCAGGCCGTGCAGGTGCTGGTCCAATCGCGGACGTCCCGACGAAGGCCGTGCCAGACGAAACGCGCCGACACCAGCTTCTGGGAAGCTTTCCGGCCCGGGTGGGAAAGGCCGTGGAGGGAGGCGAAGATGCGGCGTTGCCAGGTGACGGGCACGATGGGGCGAGGCTGGCCTTGGGAGACGTCGCAGAGCAGGACAGTGTCCGCGCAGGGGATGTCGGCCAGGCGGAGGCCCGCGTCCGCCGCCCGGAGGGCTTGCACCGTGGTGTCGGTGGTTTGGTCCGCCGCCATAAGCGCAAAATCCACGCCCAGGTGGACCGCGTTCGCGCTGGCCCGGGAAAGACAGTCGGCCACGGCGTTGTTTTTGCCGGCGACGTGCCGGATGTCCGTGGTAAACTCCGACACGGCGGGGAGGTGGCGCTGTTGGCGGGCTGACCATGGCTCCGTGACCTTGGCCATGGCGTAAACCAACGGCTTGTGGTCGACGAACGCCGTGAAAGGTCGGCCCTCCAGGAGGTGGCGGAAATGGCGGACGGCCAGGTGTAGACCGAGGAGCTCCCGGTCAAACGTGCTGTATTTGAGCTCGTTCGGCCGGAGCTGCCGGCTGAAAAAAGCGAGTGGCTGCCAAACCCCGTTCACCCATTGCTCATGTACGGCGCCCACCGCGTAGTCGGAGGCATCCGTGGTGAGGGCGATGGGAGCGTTGAGCACCGGGTGAGCGAGCAGTGTTGCGTCGGCGAGGGCCCGCTTTCAGCGTTGGAAGGCCGCATCCATTGCTGCGGACCAGGCGATGTCGTGCTTGGCCGGCTTGCCCCGGAGGGCTTCGTAGAGGGGCCGCATGAGTTGAGCAGCGCGGGGCACGAAGCGGTGATAAAAATTCACCATTCCCAGGAATTCCTGCAGGGCCTTTATGGTGCGGGGACGCGGGAACGTGGTGATGGCTTCGACCTTGGTTGGCAGCGGCACGGCCCCGTTCTTGGTGATGTGGTGGCCCAAAAAATCAACGGCCGTCGTGCCGAAGTGGCATTTGGCCGGGTTGACGATGAGGCCGTGCTCGCTGAGGCGCCCGAACAGTGTTCGGAGGTGGAGGAGGTGCTCGGCCCGGGACGTGCTGGCGACGAGGATGTCATCCAGGTAAACGAAAAGGAACGGCAGGTCACGCAGCACGCCGTCCATCAAGCGCTGGAACGCCTGAGCCGCTTTCTTGAGACCAAACGGCATCCGCAAGAATTCGAATAAGCCGAACGGCGTGATGACTGCCGTTTTAGGGACGTCGGCCGCCCTGACAGGTACCTGGTGATATCCCCGTATCAGATCAATTTTCGAAAAAATGACCCGTCCCGCCAGACGGGCGGATAAGTCTTGGATATGCGGGATCGGGTACCTGTCGGGGGTGGTAGCGTCATTGAGACGGTGGTAGTCGCCACACGGGCGCCATCCACCCCCCGGCTTTGGCACGATGTGCAGTGGCGAGGCCCACGCGCTATCGGAGCGCTGCACGATGCCGAGGTGCTCCAACGCGTCGAATTCGGCCTTCGCTACGGCGAGCTTGGCTGGGTCGAGGCGGCGGGCCCTGGCGTAGACCGGCGGGCCCGTGGTTGGTATGTGGTGCTCGATCCCATGCCGTACTGCGACGGCCGAAAACGTCGGCCGCGTGAGGGCCGGGAACTCCGTGAGCAGGCGAGCAAACTCGTTCGCCGCCGGGACGGTGCATGCCAGCTCGGTCGGCGCGGAGCTGCTCAATGTGCATACCAGGGAGCTGAAGGTTTCAGCGTTGATTAAACGACGCCGTTGGACGTCCACCAGCAGTCCGTGTGCGCAGAGGAAGTCGGTGCCTAGCAGAGCCATGGGCACGTTGGCGGTTACAAACGTCCAAGCAAAGCGTTGGCCGCCGAAGCAGAGGGTGACGTTGCGCGGGCCGAAGGTGCGGATAGTCGATCCGTTGGCCGCAACCAAGGAGGGGCCGCAAACCGCGGATTGCCTGTCCTGGTCAGAGGCGGGTATGACGCTCAGTTGGGCGTCGGTGTCGCACAGGAAGCGCCGTCCGGACGCTTTATCCGTGATGAACAGTAAGTTGCCCGTGTGGCCGGCGCTCATGGCTGGTAATGAACGCCGGCCCGGCCGTTTCCCGGCCTGCCGAAGGTGCACGGGGGTCGGCATGTCCGGGCCTTCTGTCCGAACCTGGCATGATAGTAACACCACGCTTGGTCAGGTGGAGGCCTCGGTCGTCGTGCTAGAGGTGGTCGGCTCGGTAGAGCGGCCGCCAATTGCGTCGGCAGTTCGGCCGTCGACCGTGCCGGGTGCTCGGGCGCCATGGGTGTTGCGTCGGACGGCGGTGGGTCCCATGTCGCCGCTGCGATGCGCTGCCCTGCGGCGGAGATCTTGTCGGCTTCTCTGGCAAGGGCCCGGGGATCTGTGATCGTCGTGCTTGCCAGGGCGAGGCGTACCGGGTTAGGCAGCTGACGGAGGAACAGCTCCCGGAACAGGAATGCCGGAGAGTGCTCGCCGAGCAGTGAAAGCATGTAATCCATTCGCTCGGAAAGGCGCGTGTCGCCGAGCTCAGGCAGTTCGAGCAGGTGCCGTGCGCGTTCCGCCGATGGGAGGGCGAAAGCATCGAGGAGCAGCTTCTTAATCGCGCCGTATTTGTCAGCGGCTGGCGGGCTTTCGAGGAGGCTCAGGGCGCGGGCCGCGGTAGCCGACCCGAGCGCAGCTACCACATGGTGGAAGCGGGTGTCGTCGGCCGTGACGCCTCGCAGGGCGAACAGGGACTCCGCCTGCGCGAACCAAACCGCCGCGTGAGCCTCCCAGAAGGTAGGCAGTTTAAGGGCGACTGCCGTGTCCATGTCGATAGGTCACCAATGAAGGAGCTGGGGCTCCCACGTCGATCGGAAGAATGGACGCGACAAAAAGCTAGAATTCGTCCGAGTTGCTTTAATGAAATCAAACACTCAGGCACTCTGAAAACCCGTTTATCGGGCAGCAATATATATCGATTAACCCAGGGGGTTTGCCCAGGCCCGGCGCCAGGGGGCATGGCCCAGCGTCCTGGCTGCGGCCTGGCAAGTTGAGGGCGAGCCTGCCCGGGCATGCCCGGGCATGCCCGGGCGTCCCGACCGAGGCCTGGCAAGTTGAGCGCGGGCCTGCCCGGGCGTCCTGGACGAGCCCGGCATGGTGATCGCTCCGCGTCCTTGATAGGTGCAAGGCGATTGTGAAAACCCAGCGGCAGCCGCTACAACATAATCTTTTCCTTCTTCTTCTTCTTCTTCTTCACCACTTTCTCGTTTAAATCTCCTCCCTGAAATTGAAGACATTGACGTTGTTATTTTTGAAACCATTATCTTCATAAGAGTTGTTAATTCTTTAATTTCCTCTTCGGTGCGTTGAGATTGATTTATTTGCTGTAATACACTCAATCTTTTACGAATCTCACTGATTTCCATCTTTTTATATTTTTCCTCCCTCTCTCTTTGCTCCCCTTTCCTCCCTCTCCTCCTTCTCCTTTTTCTCCCTCTCCTCCTCCTTTTTCTCCCTCTCCTCCTTCTCCTTTTTCTCCCTCTCCTCCTCCTTTTTCTCCCTTTCCTCCTCCTTTTTCTCTCTTTCCTCCTTCTCTTCTTTAACTCCTTCCTCATTTATCTTAGCAATTTTTGATATCAATATTTTCACAGCATTCATTCTTTCTTTATTTTCCTCTTCGGTGAGTTGAGATTGATCTTCTTGCTGTAATACATCCACTCTTTTTTTAATCGCTCTGATTTCCATCTCCCTCTCCTCCCTCTCTCTTTGTTCCCTCTCCTCCTTCTCTCTTTTCTCTCTTTTCTCCTTCTCTTCTTCAACTCCTTCCTCATCCCTTGCTACCCTTGAGTTTGAACCCCAAAGAATATTATACATATACTCATCTGGATTTTGAGATATTCTTGTATCTATAATTATTTTTCTCATAATAGGATACCAATAAGATTTGTTGACGATTTCTAAAAGAGTTTTATATTTCATAACTTTGAGAAGTTCATTTTTATTTAATACTTTAAACAAGTCTCTATTTGTGGGTTTAACAATATCAGTATAAGGCCAGTTTTTAATGACAAAATTCCCATGTATATGCTCCAAATCATAAGGTATGTAATACCGAGCACCCTTTTCTTGTAGGTATCCTTGAATACAAAAATTATAATTCTCTTGTAGACTTCTTCCTGCCATTTATGTATCAGAAATATATGTGAGATTAATATTATGACAGGCAATACCACCCCATCTTCCCACTACCAAATTGGTTTGTATTCCTTGGCTTTCTATCCTTATCTCATGACCTTCCTTCTTTGTCATGCTAACCATCGCTATACTGTCATATATTTTTCTTTTCTTAAAACCATGTATTTGTTGTTTATTAATTGTACTTCCACATAAATCCTTATCCTCACCAAGTGGATAATATTCTTCTTTACGAGACTGATTAAAATCATGTAGGTCTTCTATGTTTATTGAAAAAGACCAATTATACCCTAAATCAGGCATATCATACCCCCATTTATTAATTCGCATATTAACTATATGTCCTTCTTTATAAAATTCAATTGTAAGCAGGTAGTTAAATTCAATGAGGAAAGGTGTATGGTCAGTATAACCAGGTGTTGTGGTTGTAAATTTTACTTGTTTAACAAAACGTGCTGTTTTCTTTAAAAATATATATTGTGATAAATCACTTAATCTAATTAAGTCATTCGCATCTGTAGGGTTTGGTTAATTGATTAATTTATAAGTATTCTTCATATTAATATTTTTACTTACACTATATTTTTGTCGTTCAGCCTGTGCCTTTGTATAATAATTTGATAAATCAATATCCTGAGAGGATTTTCCAAAGATAGAACCATCTTTTCCAACATAAGTCATTTATATTAGATTAAAAATGATATCATAAAAATTTTCATTATTGTTGAGTTGAAATAATACATATAAACATAATTCACCACAACATTTAGAATTAATTTCTTGAACTTGAAATGTTTGATAAACACCATTCTGTAAGAATTGTATTACTTCAACAGGTGGTGGCATACCATAACTATCAAAATAATATTTATCCTGACTATTATGAATACAAACCCAATGAGAACCATTCTGTGTGTCTAAATTCATAATAATATTCTTTGTATTCTTATTTATATGTATTAATTCATCTCTCATACAAATAACCACATTATCAATTTTTAGTGTTTTACAATACTTAGCTAGTTCTATATTTGACGTTGTATTCTTTCCAAATTGTTTAAACCATTTATCCATTTATTTATGAGAAAGATACAATCCATTACCCCGTTTAGTTAGTTTAACACCCGCTTGAGCGATAGAGGAAAGCATATCTCCAACCAACAATCTAGCTTTATCAGGTAGACTTTCAAGTTTTTGAGCAAAATCTACAATTACACCACTTCCACTAATTTGTTTCTCCAACTCCTTGTTATGTCTTTCCAATTCTTTTTGAGCTTTTAGTTGTGCCTTCCTTTCGTTAGCAGTTTTTACCGCTGCTGAAATACCACCAGTCAATGCTCCCGCCGCACTTAAACCAGCAAATAAAGGAATTAGAAACGGGAGAAATCCTCCTCTTGACTCGTCTATTGAATATTTCTTTAACATAGATTTCGTCATTTTAATTTTAAGTGATCCAACATCATTTAGTGTTTTTACTTGTGTGTGTGTGAGTAAAACATCAATTCTTACAGCTCCTTTTCTTTGAATTGTATTAACATTAATAATACAAGGCTTTTGATTTTGAATACAAGATGTTAATTTATTAAGATTGATTTGATTAACATATACCCCAACCATTTATTTATGAGAAAAAACCTATGTGATATTAATCATAACACCATTATCTGTATTAATCTGTAATTCTGTTTCCTCCAAAAGCAAACAATATGCATTAACCTCTTCACTCTCCCCTCTTTCAATGTATAGAGAAGTATCCACTCGATTAGACTTTATAGTTTCCTTTTGAGAACTCAGGTCAATTGCATAGATTGTATAAAGTTTTTGAAACGCAACCATATCCAAAATAGGATCATTATTACCAATACTTTCACACACCTTTTGGTAGGACTTGTAGGCTTCCGCATAATCATTTTTTTCCCAATCAATTTCCAATCTATCTCGCGGATAAAATGTGCCATCAAGAGAAACCCGAAGTTGTTTCACCTTAGCATTATCACTCAGCGCATTATTCTTATTAGTACCGTCCTCTCCATCTGGTTTTTAAAAAATGAGCCAGAGGTATCGTGGCTTTCCTTGAAGAACACCCAAATTCCAAGTGTAGGTAGTGTGTTCCAGTTTAACGTGTTGACATCTTCTTTTAAGGTATGATACATTTAGCGGTTTCTTTGAGTTAAGTCTTTTATTTAACATCTCTTCCGTTTTAAGATTAGGAGTATATTCACTGATATACCAACACAAATCATTAATAACAAATTTATTGTTGTCTCCAAAAGCATTTTCAACCCCAAAAAGCAACCTATTTACATTATCATTCCTTTGTTGTTGAAATCTAATTTTAAGACCATACAAAACTTTGTCATAATCACAAAATCCAAATATACCTTTCAGAGGTACTGCTATGGTAAAACTATTCTCTGGTTTTGTGTCATCATTATACATTGCCTTCCTTTGACTATAACCAGGGTCTGTGTTTGTACCCGTTGACATATCAGGAATAAAACCTTCAACAGCTCCCTTACCCATTCTATCACCAAACGAATATAATGTAAATTTCATCATTTCAGATGTAGCAGAGACATAATCAACCGCTTCAACCTCTTGTGTTCCAATATACAGGCGAACACTATCAAACATTTTCCAGAAGAAATCATTTACGAGTGTAGCATTAGTATTATTCGCAGCCTTAGTGAATTTAAATTTACACAGCAAGAAACTATCAGCTATATTCAAGTAAGTTTGTTGATTATTTATTTCAAAACTTTTTGTTCCGTTTGAATTCCAGTCTGTTCCTGTTATAGCATTTACCTTAAAATAGTCTTCCTTTTTTGTGGAGTTTGAAATGATAATTGTATCATCCAAATCATAGATACTATCAATCGCTTCCATACTTGTATTTATATAGCATTAAAATTGTTGAAACCCTGACCCAAGTATTTGAATGATTTTTTGTCGTTCTTGTGAAGATAGTTGAGTTTTACCTTTTTTTATTTCTTTGATTGCTTGTAATTTATGAGACTCCTTTTGAGCATCTTTTATACTCTTTATAGCACCCGCAACGGAGCCCACGGCAGAAGCAGTTGAACCAATTAGGTCTTTATGTTTAAGGATGGTTGAACCAATACCCATTAGAGTATCAATTATCCCATCTCCTTTATTTCGAAATTGATGACCTACACCTCGTTGTCTCTTAGGTTTATAGTATCCTTTACCCACATACCTTGTATAGTATGGTGAAAGGTACATGCCCTCCCCTGTAATTATTTTATATTTTCCCAACTCATGTTTTCTCACAATAACCATTATTTATTTATTGAAAAACTTCACGTAGGTGAATTCTGATGGATATAATTTCATCATTAAAGGATATCATACGATTATCTTGGTCGGTTATCCTAAAATTTACTCTGTATGTATATGGTTTTTCCTGACACAGGTAAATAGACAAGATTTTTTGGTTCCATATTAAATTTATAACCAATCGGGGTTGAGTATGCACTGAATGAAAATATTGTATTTGTTCTTATTCCATCGTTATAAGCACCATCAATCAAATCACAATGAATTAATACTGAATTTATACCGGAGGATATTTGGATAACATTATCACTGTAAAACGTCCCGTTATTTTCAATCTTTTTTGAAGAAAAACCCAATAGCTCTCTAAACGAATTTTCAATCGTGAAATCAACTTTATAATTATTTTTAAGTTTAATAGTTGATTTTGAAGTGTGTTTTTGAATATCTATTACAATATTTTTTGGTTCATCACCTTTTTCTTTCATAAGGCGAGAGACTTCTGAAGATATTTGAGAAATCTCGTAAGCTCCAGGTGAAACGGTTATAGTTTTATATCCACTTCCTGGATTATAACTAAACTTGTTGTTTTTCTCTGTGATATTAAAAAGGGTATTGTAAGTTTCCATTGACAACAAAGATGCCTCATATGAGGTAAGGGGGTCAAGTTGTAGTGGGTAAGGGAATGAAGCTGTGTAATCGCTCGTTGTGAAATTAAAACTAAGAATTGTGCTTCTCATCTTATTTAATATCTAATAAAATATCTTTGTATTGACATTTATTAATGATTTTCATGTTCATCAACTGATCTAAAATGGCTGAGGATTCATTAAAACAATTGTTGTTTCCAGCCTTCTTACTACCTAACAACAATAATAGCCTATTAACTAATTGTGATGGGTCATTTGGAAGAAAACTAACACCCGAACCAAGCTTACTTAAAGCATCAATAATATGTTTCTCCTTCTCATTCTTCTTACTTTTACCAGCAACAGAAACTCCATAATCAAGTGCATTTAGCAACTCAATATATACCCTATCTTCCTCTCTTTCCATATCAAGTGGTTCCTCAAAATATTTTGAACCGCTGAATCCGGGGTTTGTTAGAAGAAACATTAATCTTGGAGTTAATTTAACATTTGGTTGAGTAGAACTCAAGAACATCAATTCATCATTAAATATCAATACCTTTTCTTTCACAAGATGGAACACTGCTGGTTCTTCTGTTGGAATGAGACCTGCTCTGGTTTTTGAACCCGCCGAATATTCATTGTTTTGAAGAGCTTCCACAACATAATTAGGTGGTTGATTTACCTCCTCAAGTTTCCGAAATAATCCTTCATCATCATATTGTAATTTTCCAAGTTCTTGTTTTGTTATCTGACTAAAATCTTTGAGCATTTGAAGTTTTTTCGGAGTAAATTCTACCGTGGGAACTGTAGGGTGTTGAGTTTTTAAAAGCGGTTTAAAAAATTTCGCTTGTTTTCTTTCAAAGGCTTCTTCACCAGTTAGTTTCTGTCTCCGTTTCTTCTTTATCTCTTCCTGTTGCTTTACAACTTTTGAAACCAACTCTTGATGTTCCTTAAACTTTCTTGCTCTTTCTTCAGCATTCATTTAGTTTTGAAAAATATCATTTAATGAATTGTAAAGGTCAATGGGAAAATTTTCCTTTTCTTCATCATTATAGTAAATGTGTTGAAATAAATCTTTTTCTTTAAATATTTCATCAAATTCTTTATTGGTATTAATACGAGTTGTTATTTCTTCTTCACTAATACTTGTATCTCTGCTTTTCATACGTTTGCGTTGAGTCTCCTCATCGATATCAAAACCGAATGATAAAATCTTAACTCCATCACCACACAATTGTTTAATAATTTGTCTCATTCCTTCAGGATTAGTTTCTAAAATCCCAAGACCATTAGATTTTACTTTATTTAACTCACTCTTACAATGTGAATATTTTGTAGAACCAAGAGAGACCTCCTCAAATATTTGCCCTTCGTTCCTCAATCGCATATGTTCCTCCATTGAAATGTAGTAATAATCTTTCCCTTCTACTTCTCCTGGTCGCTTTGCTCTGGTTGTAGTACTCACAAAACGAATCATAGGGTGTTTTTAAAAAAAACTTACAATCTTTTCATTTTTACTATTCAAGAGTTTAGATTTATGAAAGTTCTTTCCAGAAGCAGATTTACCCACAAGGTTAATAATAATTGTTGTCATTTATATATGTAATTATGTTTAAAATAAAAATACATCCTTTAATATCTCATCTTGTTTCACAACAATATATTTATATTTTCCAATCGTGTGTTTCATATAATTTACAAATTCTTTTTTACTACATAACGTAGAGCAATTATCTCTCCAAAAATTATTTACATCTATTGAATTTAACTTAAATAAAATAAAAGTATTGGCATTGTTTCTTATTGAGCGTCGAGGGAGTTGAAAATATGATTGACTAAGATATATACAATTACAAGAAGAATGTCTCCCTCTTGTATAGTAGCTATCCATTACTGTTTGGTTTCTCTGATTAACACAATCATCAAAGATGACGAGGTTCTTTTTTGATTTATCTAAATCTTGAGGTGAAGGTATATCATCCGTATTATCACTGAGAATACAAGTTATGGGTTTTGGTTTAGGTTTCTGTGTATCACAAAATAGTTGTATTATATCCTCAATGTTATAATCATTTAGTTTGTTTTGAAGTTTAAATAAACCGATAATGTCTTCCTTTTTAAGACCCGCATTAAAACCCTGTGAGAGTAGTTGATACTCGGGTTGAAAACTTGACTTTGTAAAAATTATTAAATTATCATAATCTAAAAAGTTGGGGGTAAGGAGCATCTTTAAAAGCAAACAGGTTTTTCCACATCCGCTTGAACCAACTATTAGACATCTCAATGAATTTGGAATGTTTTTATGGTTATTAAATTTTATCTTATTTTCCCAAACGGGTAAAAAATCATTCATTTATATATTTGGAAAACAAGTCATCCAACTTTTTTTGAGCTATTTTAGAAACTCTATATTTTATCCTGAGTTCGGGTTTAATTTCAAAATAATTCATTATTTTATTTATGTAGTATCTTGTATTAACATTTCCATTAAAATTATTTTGAATAATAAATATCATTAAACCCTTATACATTTCCTCAATACAAAGAGTCTCTTTCCTTGTAAGAAATGGTGTATTATCACCATAATGCTTAACATTCATCTCTCTTATTAATCTTGTAAAGTAATTCATTTTTGGTTCTAATTTAAAAGAGTTATATGTTTTTTTATATTTCTTATTATCATTAATTAGAATATAATCACAGAATAAACATTGTTTATATGAATCCTCATCATTAAGCCCCACTCTATCACAAGCCGGACAATTCTCTAATTTATCATATGGAGAGTCTGGAAATTCTAAATAGTTCTGCGGCATAGCAGACCAATTGTTCAAATTGTTCTAAAAGCACCAAAATTGGCACACATGTAGATTAATATATTCTAAACATTTTTGGATATGGAGGCATTCAAGATTAGCCCTGTGGAAGACATGGCGGCCATTGTTCAAAATGGCCACCATTTACCATTAGCGTCATTACATAGACTTCATTATGTGTCGTTAGTATGGTGCTAGATGGGCCAAAATTCCTTTTTTTTACATCAGAATTAACATCAATAAGTGTTTAACAGATATTTAGATACAAAATATCTGTTATCTGTTAAATTTAAATATCTGTTAAATAACAGATATTTAACAGATATTTAGTTTAACAGATACAAACCTCTCGATGACATGCATTGTATCCTCTTGGATGCTTGTGGGTGCATTTGCCAGACTCAGCAGGGCATCAGTGAGTTCTGGCAGCGTGTTCCTTGTTGCCCAGGCAGATTTCTTCCCATGTCCGACGAAGGCTGACACAGTATCACACCCTGTGATGGCATGAAACATTGGAAGAGTGCATTTTGAATGAATCTTGAATGAATGAAAAGAGAAAGAAAAAAAAAAGAGAAAAAAAAGAAGAAAAATAAAAAAGAAAAGAAAAGAAAAAAAAAAAATGAAAAGAGAATCTTGAATGCCTCCATATAAAAAATTGTTCAGAAAGTATTAATCTACATGTGTGCCAATTTTGGTGCTTTTAGAACAATTTGAACAATTGGTTTCGTATTTTTTACTATGCCGCTGGGCTAAAATATCCTTCAGAACTTATCATATTTATGTGGTAAATTTTTACTTAAACTAAATGCAAGTTTATTCATTAATAAATACAATGTTTCAAAGCACAAAAGACAAATTTCAATCAATCTCTACTTCGGTGAAAGATATAGAAAAATATGTCAAAGATGTTAAATTGAACAAAGATAAATATGGGAATTTTTGGGTAAAACCAGTTATGGAAAATAACATGAGCCCCTCTATTTCATTTAAAGGAAGAGCTCTAACTATACCTGGAAAGACATCCATTAAAGTAAATCTAACAAAAGTTTCTCCTCTACTCCTGGCAATTTATTCAAAGCTTGAAAAAGTGATTGACCATGATACTTTGAAAAAGAATGATAAGACCATCAACAATACTCGTGGAGAAATTTGTATTTACTTTAATTAGCCAAAGGGTGTAGATCTAAGTAAAATGAATGATGTTAATATTTCTGGTGAAATGTCATTTCGTTCTATGATAGTTAGAGATTATTTAAAGATAACTTTTGATATTAAAAATGTAGAGATTGAATCCGTTAATGAAAGAAAGTATATTGGTATAGATGGAAAGGTTTTTTCTGCTAATTAAATATGAGTCATTACAGCAGTGAAGATTTTACTATTTCATTGAACTCGGACGATAGTGATGATAGTATTTCATTGAACTCGGACGATGGTGATGATAGTATTTCATTGAACACAGATGATAGTTATGATACTAATAGTTTGTGCTCAAATGATAGTTATGAGAGTAGCTTTATTGATGACTGAGTATGATTCTGAGTATTCATGTGATAGTTATGACTTCGATGATTCTGAGTGAAAAAGTGTTTTAGTTTAAGCACAGCGATATATATAAAACGGAGCTGTAAAGCTCAAAAGTGTTTTATTTTAAGCACAGCGATATATATAAAACGGAGCTGTAAAGCTCAAAAGTGTTTTATTTTAAGCACAGTGATATATATAAAACACCACGTTTTCTCACGCTATAAATATGGTTTATTGTGATACTTGCGAGAAGGAATTAAAATATTATAAACATATTCTCACCGCAAAACATACATACAACATTCTTAACAAACTTTCCCCTCTTCCACCTAAAACAAAACATTGTAAGGTCTGTAAAACAACCATCCTCAAGAAGGGGTTTAAAGCCCATCTTAAAACTAACAAACACTTGTCAAAATTGTTTACTATTAAAAACTCTGATGGTGCATTCAAAGGACATATTAAAATAAGAGTCTTTAACTTCAAACCTCCTGAACCAGAGTCTATAGTTGATGCTGTAGAAATAGTTAAACCTGCTGTTCAAACGTTGATTGAAAAAACACTAAAAGAAATGAAACCACTTAAATTTTATATGGGAGTAAAATTAGAAATGACAAAGGACGAAGGAGTTATAGATACACCATACATGAGAACTGAGCCACACTTTATATCTTCATATCAAGATTTTAAAACATCAGGAGTCTATGATGAACTTATTAAACAAGAGCAAGCTGTGGATAATTCAATCGTAGGAAGTGGATTCAATATAGGAAAAATTATTTACATAGACATTCATATTCTTAAATCAGATCCTCTAAAAGCTTCTTCTTACATTGATTTACCCAGTGTTATCAAAAATAGAAAAGCAGTTATCAATATCAAAAATAAAGACAATAAATGTTTTCTGTGGTCTATTCTAGCACACTTACATCCTCCACATTTTCATGATGAAAGAGTATCTCATTATAAAAAATATGAGAATACATTAAATACGAAAGATCTAAAGTTTCCGATGACTTTAAATGATATTCCTAAATTTGAAAAGTTGAATAATTTATCAGTTAATGTTTATGGTCTAACAGAAACAAACAACATTCAGGTTTTAAAGCTTTCTGACAATTGTAAACAAACTCATATTAATCTTCTATATTTTAATTCAGACGAAAATTCACATTATACATACATCAAAGATATTACAAAATTAATAAAACCACAAGTATGTAAAAGAACAAATAAAATATATATTTGTATGCGTTGTCTTAACTTCTTCCATACACCAGAAAGATTAGATAAACATTCAAATTATTGTGGTGAACATAAATCAACGGTAATCAACATGCCTAAAAAAGACTCAAAGATCACATTCAAAGATGAAAAGAAAACAATAAAACATCCATTTGTTATATATGCTGATTTTGAAAGTATTTTAGAAAAAATTGATACTGCTTCTCCAGATCCAAAAGAATCATACACAAATAAATATCAAAAACATACTCCTTGTGGTTTTTGTTATTATATCAAATCATCCGTTGGTGATAAATATAACAAGTTAGAGATGTATAGAGGCTCAAATACCCCAGAGGAGTTTGTGAAACGACTAGAAAAAGACTGTGTTCGATTAACCAAGATAATGAGAGAAACCAATAAACCAATGTCCTTAACAAGTAAAGAAAAAAGGGAATTTATAAAAAACAATGTCTGTCATATTTGTGAGGAGAAAATTGGTAAAGGTCGAAAGGTTAGAGACCATTGTCATCTCACTGGTAAATATAGAGGTCCGGCTCATCAAAGTTGTAATATTAATTATCAACTCCCCTCTTTCATTCCTGTCTTTCTTCATAACAACGCTCATTATGATACACATCTATTTATCAAGGAACTCTCAAAGACTTCTGGAAGTATCTCAGCAATTCCAAACACGGATCAGAAATACATTTCATTCACAAAAACAATTCACACATCTCCTATTACTCATATCAGATTTCTTGATACATTTAAATTCATGGCAAGTCCATTGGCTAACTTGGTTCAAAATCTAAAAGAGTTTCCATGTCTTTCAGAGTCTTTTTTAGATAAAGATTTTCTAACACAAAAGGGAATTTACCCCTATGACTATATGGACTCATTTGAGAGATTCAATGAAACACAACTTCCTTTAAAAGAAAATTTCTATAACAAATTAAATAATAGTCATATATCTGATAAAGATTATGTACACGCACAAAATGTTTGGAAAAAATATAACATTAAGAATCTTGGTGAGTATCACGATTTGTACCTCAAAACTGATGTGCTTTTGTTGGCTGATGTGTTTGAGGCTTTCAGAACAATCTGTCATTCTGGATATGGATTGGATCCTGCTCACTATTACACTGCTCCTGGATTGGCTTGGAGCGCGATGTTAAAAATGACAAAACAAGCTTTGGATTTGATAACCGATGTTGATATGCTTTTGATGATTGAAAAGGCAAAGAGAGGAGGAATTTCACAAGTCTGTTCAAAGAGATATGCTAAAGCAAATAACAAGTACATTCCAAATTATGATCCATCGGTAGAGAGCTCCTACTTGATGTATTATGATGCGAACAACCTGTATGGCTGGGCAATGTCTCAGGCTCTTCCTTATGGAAAACTTAGATGGGTAAAGGAAAAAGATTACAAAAAGGTTTTACAAGATGTATGTATCTCTACACAAAAAGAATTGGATGATTCAAAGGTTGGTTATTATTTTGAGGTCGATTTGAAATATCCAGAGGAACTTCATAACCTACACAAAGATCTCCCATTTGCTTGTGAAAAGGAAAGTCCAAAGAAGGAGTGGTTAAGTGATTATCAACAATCATTTAATATAGGTGAATCAACAGAAAAATTACTTACTACATTATATAACAAGAAAAATTATGTTCTACACCAAAGAAATTTGCGACAATATTTATCAAAAGGTCTAAGAGTAGAGAAGATCCATAGGGTTCTAAAGTTCAATCAAAGTCATTGGTTGAACGGGTACATTGATTTTAATACTGGAATGGCAGATGGCAGTCAAGCAGATGGCAGTCACTGGACCCGACGGCATCAGCCCACGGGTCCTAAAATCCTGCTCTGCTGCTCTATCTCACCCTCTCTCTGTTCTCTTCACCCTCTCTTTTGCTCAAGGTCAACTGCCATCTGCTTGGAAATCAGCCAACATCACCGCTTTGCACAAAAAAGGTGCAAAAACAGATCCTAGCAACTACAGACCAATCAGCCTTCTCCCAATTATCAGCAAAGTCATGGAATCCATCATTGCTTCTGATATGAAATCTTTCCTCTTCTCCAATGGCTTGATCTCTGATCATCAATTTGGTTTCAGACCAGGTCACTCTACTCTGGACATGCTGCTTCTGCTGTCTCAACAATGGATGGAGGTCCTCAATGCCAAACAGGAAATTAGAGCTGTCTCCCTCGACATATCACGTGCCTTCGACACGGTCTGGCACCCCGCTCTGCTCACCAAACTCTCCTCCTTTGGTATCCATGGAAATCTCCACGCATGGCTGGCGGACTTCCTCTCTAGTCGTCGTCAACGTGTGGCCCTGAATGGGTTTCTCTCATCTCCTCTTCCTGTTCAGGCTGGAGTTCCCCAAGGCAGTGTTCTGGGCCCCGTGCTTTTTCTGGTCTTCATCAATGATCTCTCTGACTCTCTCGAAAATCCTCTCTATCTCTTTGCTGATGACTCCACTCTCTGCCGCTCCATTCCTCTTCCCTCAGATCGGCAGTCTGCTGCCTCCTCACTCTCTGAAGACCTGGACAAAATCACAGACTGGTCAAACAAGTGGAACATGTCTTTCAATCCTGACAAATCTCACACTCTTACTATGTCTCTCCGAAAAGATCGACTGGACAACCCTCCCATCTACTTTCTCAACAATCCTCTCCAAGAAGTTCTGTCGCTCAAGATTTTGGGTCTCACTATCTGCCATGATCTTTCTTGGGAAAACCACATTTCCAAGCTGGCCTCCAAAGCCAGTCGCCGACTGGGCATCCTCCGTCGTGCGAAGTCCTTCCTCGGCACACCTGAGCTCCTCACCACATACAAGGCTTTCATCCGCAGCTCAATGGAATACTGTTCTCCCCTATGGGCCGGTGCTCCTGCCTCACACCTAGCTCGGCTTCACGCTGTTGAAACCAAAGCTTTCAGAATTATTGGAATCTCCCGCGATGAAGCTATCTCTGAGGGCCTTTCACTCACTCACCGCAGGCAGGTAGGTGGTCTTTCTGTCTTCTACCGACTCCTCTCCGGCCTTGCACCCCCAGCTCTCTCTGTGCTCTGTCCCCCAAATATTCCTACAGGTCGCACAAGATCTGCCAGCAACCCTCTGATGGTTAAACTGCCGAAATCTCGGCTCTCCGCTCACCTTCACTCTTTCATTCCTCTTTTCTCCCGCCTCTGGAACAAACTACCTCACTCCCTTCAATCCCACTCCTCCCTCCAGGTCTTTAAAACAGCTGTTCACCACCATCTCTTATCTTCCCCCATCCAAAACCTTGATCTTTTCTACCCCCGCTAATTCACCCCAGATCCACCTTGTTTGAAATTCCAACTTCTTTCCTGTAAGTCCTGGCAGGGTCCATATGTTTTATACCTCTCCCACTGCCCCCTTCCCACGCCCCCCCCCCCCCCAAAGCCCTCGCCCTCTCTCAGATCTCTCGATGTCTCCATGTCTCTCGGTCCCTGCTCTCAAATGTTGTGTTTGTGTCCTTCCCCCTCTCTCCCCATCTTGTCTACCGCTCCCTATGTTATATGTTTTATGTGTCGGTTTGTCTTTCTGTGTGATTAATGTTCGCTCTTTCACGAGCCTCGAACTTGTATACAAAAAAAAAAAAAAAAAAAAAAAAAAAAAAAATACACAAAGAAGAACAGAGTCAAAAACAGATTTTGAGAAAGACTTTTATAAATTGATGAATAATGCGGTCTTTGGTAAGACCATGGAGAATGTGAGGAAAAGACAAAATATCAGACTATCAACATCTTGGGAACAAGCATCAAAATTAATTAATAGACCGAGTTTTACTAGAGCTGAGGTCTTTACTGAGAACTTTTGTGCGATCCATTTAATTAAAGAGAGTATTGAAATGAACAAACCTATTTATATTGGAACATCAATTCTTGATTTATCAAAGTCATTAATGTATGATTACTTTTATAATAACTTGAGGAAGAAATATCAAAATGATGTTAATCTACTTTATATGGATACAGATAGTTTTATTTTGCAAATTAATACTGATGATGTTTATTCAGACATGAAAAAGGACATTAATATCTATGACACTAGTAATTACAGTCCAGAGAGTGAGTTGTTCTCTTCTAAAAATAAAAAGGTGATTGGAAAGTTTAAGGATGAATTAGGGGGAAATGTCATGAGTGAATTTGTGGGATTGAGGTCTAAGGCTTATGCTTATAAATACATTGTGAATAACGTCGAAAAGACTGATAAGAAGTTAAAAGGTGTCAAGAAAAATGTTATTAAAGAAACAATAAACTTTAAGGATTATTATAACTGTTTAACAACAAAGAAAGAAGAGTTTAGAAAGATTAATGGAATAAGAAGTTATAAACATAAATTATATTCAGAAGAGATGAATAAGAAAGCATTGGGGGCTTTTGATGATAAGAGGTTTATTTTAGAAAATGGAATTGATAGTCTCCCTTATGGTTATATAAGTATATAAGTGATAAGTTAAAAAGGGGGGTTAGGGATTTTAACGGGCTACCGCCGCCTTTTTTACTATTATATAAATGATAGAAAGAACCAAGTACCAACCAGACTAAAGAGTGGAGGTGTAATCAACCTTGGTATATAAATGGTAAACATAACGAATGTGAAAAATATCAAATAGGTATAATTGAAAAGACAACTGGTAAAACAATTTACAAAACAAATAAGAGAATTAATTTAAATACCGGTGAATTGGGTAAAAAAGATGGAAATATTTTTGAGTGGACGGAAAACTTTGATGGTTGTCAGGAAAATATATACTTTAATTTAAAAATGGTATGTGGCACTGGAGGCGCTCAAACAAGAACATTGAGGGAGGTTTACCATTTTATCTTAGCTCAGTTAAAATATCTTAATAAAGAACCAAACTCAAACATCTTTTTTGTTAATATATTAGATGGTGAAGGGAGTGGCAAGAGAATTAAATTATTTCCCACGCATAAACAAATATTTGTAGGGTCGTTGTTTGAGTGGGCCAAAGATGATTCACCAGATGATATTAAGAGTAAAAGGTTAAAAGGTCCATAAGGTCAGAAGGATCACAGGTTCACACAGAAGGACCATTGTTTAAGTGGTCTAATGAATAAGGATAACATGTCAAAAGGTTAGAAGGTTCATAAAGAACAGGGTGAGAGAAATAGAGGTGTTTAGGGGCAATGAGGGAGGGGAAAAATTAACATGTAAGTCAATGGGAAAAATGAGAGTGTCCCAGAAGCAACATATATACACTACTATTAGTAAATTACATGGTGTCCCCAAATAATAATTTCCCTGAATATGGGACAATAAAGATTTATTATTATTATTTCTCCTTTCATGGTACCACACCACTGCTACCAGCCTCTCTTCCACTGTAAATGGACCGATGTCTGTCATTTGGTTTCATGTATTATTTATACACAACTCACAATAAGTTTAGGGATATTGGCAGGTTCTTCAGTGTGGTTGATTTTGTGTATTAATTATGTTGAAAAAAGTTGTTGGTCCTAAATCTATGGTTATTAATGAGTGTGAAAAAAGACAGCATTCTTGATTTCAATACCATAACCCTGACCCCTATAAAAAAAAATTAAACTCACTCCCACAATATCCCTAACTTATTGTGAGTAGTGTATTATCTGAAAAAAACACCAAGTATAAATAAATGTTATAAACAAATCTTATATAAGCAGTGCTTGGTACATATGACTCATCCTGTAGAATGATCAGCACGCATGCACAGAAACCGAAGAAGATGTCGGCACTCAGGGCATCATAAAGTATATTGTGTCTCGGAGATAAGTATTGATAATTAAAATGGCTCACAAGGCTTCTGAAACGAGCTGAAAACACTTGGAAATGTTCAGTCAATTGGATGAAAAAATTTACTGTCATTTGGACAAACGGTTGCAGAGAAAAGCATATTTATTCTGTGCGGATAAATAAACAAACAGACAAACAAGAAATATGACATGCATAGCACGATACTTGCAAAATCCCTAAAATAAGTTGTTGGCTTATGTGTTGACCTCAAAAATACAGGGTGGTTGAATTCAGTACCTAGACATGCAAATCCTCTTAAAATTTCAAGTCAATCGGATGAAAATTAAGGATTTTACTAATCCGGCCTATGTCAACCTTTTGGCCTATGCTGACCTCAAAAATAGTTGGGGTTGAATTCAGTGATCAGATATGCAAATCCTCTTCAAATTTAAAGTCAATCCGATGAAAAATGAGGATTTTAGAAACTCGGCCTATGTTGACCTCAAAAATAGTTGGTGATTGAATTGAGTGACCATATATGCAAATCCTCTTAGAATTTCAAGTCAATTGGATGAAAATTGACAGTTTTTCCGATTAAAATTCATAATTTTGATTCTAAGGTTAAAGATTAAACTCTAAGAATCTGAGATTAAAATCGAAGGATAGAAGTTTGACCTTGAATTGCCTATTGACGTTTTGACCTCAAAAATAGTTGGTTTCCCAATTTATTGATTCAATATACAAATGCTGTTCAATTTTCAAGTCAATCGGATTAAAAATGGCGATTTTAGAAATTGGACCAACAGACCTTTGACCTCAAAATCAATAGGCTTCTCAATTGTGAAGACCTCCACAACTTGGGGAAGTTTCGTGAAGATCGGTTGAAAATTGTGACCTGAAGGCAGCTGACATACGGATAGACAGACAAATGAAAAATCGGTCAGAGACTGAGGACTTGCCAGAATGTATATTTTTTATCGGCCATTTTGGATCAAAATTTAAGCACTTTCGGAGATTGTAGAGGGGCAAAGTTTTTCGGTTTATCCAAGATGGCGGCCGAACCACGTGACCGATGATGTCATCATTATTTGTTTTCTAAACTAATTTATTCCTAGATTATGCTCAATAAATTTCGTCTTAATCGGATGAAGTTTTGTACTCGTCGAATTATGACGTCATAATGGAGCCACCTATGACATTAGCATTAACATATTTTATTCCCCATGGAGAGTTATTTACAATGAGCCATGTCTCGATTCTTTCTATTCAGC
This sequence comes from Myxine glutinosa, assembly GCF_964187855.1. Taxonomy (NCBI): domain Eukaryota; kingdom Metazoa; phylum Chordata; class Myxini; order Myxiniformes; family Myxinidae; genus Myxine; species Myxine glutinosa. Next base: position 120,821,929 of record NC_136268.1, read on the forward strand.
ACGTTCGGAGATATAGAGGTGCAAATTTTTTCGGTTTTCCCAAGATGGCGGCCGAACCACGTGACCGATGACGTCATCATTTTTTTTTCCTCCACCAGTTTATGCCGACATGGCGCTCAAGAAATTGCATCTTGATTGGATGAAGTTTGGTACTTGTCGAATTATCGAATTATGGCGTCATAATGGAGGCCTTGGGCCCAGAGAGTTAAAAATTGGGCACAGTCTATTCCAGGGCAAGACAAATATGTGTGTAAAGTATGGCGATTCTATGTGCAACGGTGTAGATGTAGTACTGCGCACAAACAGGCAGACAAACAGACAGACAGACAAACCAACCAACCAACCAACATACTTGCCGGAATCTATTCCGGCAAGTAACAAACAGACAGACAAACCAACCAACCAACATACCTGCCGGAATCTATTCCGCAAGAAACTAGAACGGCACTCAGTAGAGAGCATACCTCCGCCTGGTTGGCCATATCACTCAATGGTGAAGAATCACTTAAAAATTTAAATAATTCTCATATCCGAATCCATATTCAGATCTTCACCAAAATTGAATCGATTCTTCCTCGTCACACACACATCCTGTCCAACAAGTTTCGTCCAAATCCATCTCTAACTTTTTGAGATATCCCGCAATGTATCGTTTTTGGCCCTGTCTCCCAATGGTGAAGAATCACTTTAAAAATTCTAGTAGCCGGATCCGAATCCGGATCTTCACCAAACTCTAATCATTTCGTCCTTGTGACATACGCTACATCCCTCCCAAATTCCGTCCAAATCCGTCCACAACTTGAGATATTTTGTTCACAAACAAACAAACAGACAGGGGTGAAAACATAACCTCCATCAACCTTTGGTGGTGCAGGTAACCAGTGTCTCAAAGCAGTGTCTTCACTTCCATGGTGACAGACAGCTTAGAGACTAAGAGTACTTAAAAATAATTTAATACTTACATTATTTGCTAACAGGTATCTCCACCCAGGTCATACTGTCCTCTTCAACTAAGGTATCAAACAAGCCCGGCTACACCACTGTTAGACTTTCAGTCTTGTTTTTTTTTTAGCTCACCTGGAACGAAGTTCAGGTGAGCTGATGTGATGATGCGTCGTCCGTCCGTCCGTCCGTAAACACTTGCAACTTCTTCTCCGAAACCGCTGAAGGGATTTTGACCAAACTTGACACAAATTATATTTGTTGTGTTGTGACTAAAGTTTGTTCACAGCATTAAAAAAAAAATCAGGGTCTAAGTGTTTTTTCCGGGGTCAAATTGGATGCAGATTTAACCCCTTGCTCCCCCTCCCTCCCCCAAAATAGGAATTTGCTTTTTCCTCTGAAACTACACATACGATTTCGATGAAACTTGACCACAACCTTCACCACCTGTGATGTACCGAAGTTTGTTCACAGCACGAAGAAATCGAAGTCTAAGGGGATATACGGGGGGTCAAAGTGGGTCCGGGATTAACCCCCCAAAATAGGTATTTGCTTTCTTCTCAGAAACTACACACACCATGAAACTTTACCACAACCGTCACCACCCGTGATGTATCAATGTTTGTTCACGGAATTTAAAAAAAAAATGGGGTCTGAGGAGGTATACGGGGTTGGGAGAGGGGGGGGGGGGTTTGCCCCCCCCAAAAATGTATTTTTTTGTTGTTTGTTTAAGGCCTTATGATTATGTTAGTACGATTCTACATGCTGCCCTGTGTTCTAGCAACCACTGAAATTGGTTTAAAATACCTTTAGTCAGTGCAGTATACTGTTTATTCTACCAGGTGAGCGCCAGGGGTATTGCCCCTATGTTTTTTTATTAAGATCTCCAAGCTGTTTGCCTTTGGAATGCAAGGCCAACTCCACTCTTGGATTACTGACTTCCTCCACTCTTGCAGCCAGCATATGGCTCTCAAAGGAAGCCTTTTCTCTCCTTTCCCTGTCAAGGCAGTACTCTCGACGCCATCTTATTTTTAATCTTCATCAATGATCTCTCTGACTCTCTGGAAAATCCTCTTTATCGCTTTGCTGATGAATCAACTCTGCCATGACATCCCTCATCCTTCTGACAGACAGGAAAGCAGCCTCTTCCCTCTCCTCAGACCTTAAAAAAGTACAATCTGGTCAACCACTTGGAATATGTCATTCAATTCTGAGAAATCCCATTCTCTGTCTCTGTCTCTGTCTCTGTCTCTGTCTCTCTCTCTGTCTCTCTCTGTCCAAAAGGACCGCACAGCAAATCCTCCCAACTACTCTCTCAACAACCCTCTCCAAGAGGTTCAGTCACTCAAACTCTTGGGTTTCACTCTCAGCCATGTTCTCTCTTTGGCAAGTCACATTTCAAAGTTGGCCTCCAAAGATAAACGGCGACTGGGCATCCTCCATCATGCTAAGTCCTTCCTTGGCACACCTTAACCCTATCCACCTACAAGGCTTTCATCAGCTTGATGAAGTACTGCTTTCCCATCTGGGCTAGCTCCCATGTCAAACATCTTGCTCAGCTAGATGCCTTGGAAATAAGACTTGCAAGATCATTGGAATCTCTCGTGATGAAGCTGAGTCTATGGGCCGATCACATCACCATCGCTTGCAGGTTGGTGGTCTCTCTGTCTTCTTCTGTCTCATTTCTGGTCTTGCGCCCTCCATGCTTTGTACCCGCCCCCCATGTATCTGCAGGACAGACGCAATCCACCAGTAACCCAGTCCGAGTGAAACTACTTAAATCTAGAACCACTGATCACCTCCATTCATTTATTCCTCTTTTCCCGCTTGTGGAACAACCTTCCACACTCTCTTCAATCTCATTCTTCCTTCCCGGTCTTCAAGACAGATGTTCACCACAATTTCAAGTCATCCCCCATCCAAAACCAAGATCCTTTCGACACACGTTAAACCACGCCTCACCCCTCTCTCAAAACCTTGCTTACATATTGTCGTGTGATTTCCCTCGGTGAAGACCGGGAAATCACGGATGGCAATTCGAGCGTTAATTTGATGCGACGATCAAATACGGACTCACCATACACTACCGGTCAAAAGTTTTAGAACACCTCAATTTTTCTAGTTTTTATTGAAATTTAAGCAATTCAAGTCTAGGGAATAACCTGAAATGGCACAAAGGTAAGCAGTAAACTGCTCGAGGTTAAAAAAATAAAAGTTTGGGTTAGCAAAAACGGGAAAATAATGTAAATCACACAGTTATATTGCAAAAAAAAAAAAACGCCTTCTTCAGGGAACAAGTAATGGGTTAACAACTTACAGCTGTTCTGCAGCAATGTAAGTAAATTAAGCCTTGGAAGTTGATGCAAACAATTCCTACAGGTGTCCCAACCTCTGCTGATTACTTGATTATTAACCCCCTGTCTGTATAAAAGCAGTATTGGAACAGACTGTTATTACACCCTCTGAAGCATTATTTGGACAATATTGCACTGCAGGAAGTAGTATATTGCTATCATAATGGTGAGAAAAAGGCAATTTAAAAAGGAAGACAGACAGACCATTATAACCCTTAAAAGTTTAGGTCTTTAACGTGTTCCACTCTTGGATTAAAAGTGTAGGTCTGTACTTTAGAGAAATTGCAAAGAAAGCCAAGGTGTCAGTGAGTACAGTTTCCTACACCATCAAAAGGCACTTGGAAACTGGAGGAAACTCTGACAGGAAGAGGTCTGGCAGACACAAAGCCACAACAGAATCAGAAGACAAGTTTCTGAGAGTCAACAGCTTGCGTGATAGGCGGCTCACAGGACAACAGCTTCAAGCACAGCTTAACACTGGTCGAAGTAAGCAAGTCTCAGTTTCAACTGTGAATTGTCATACCAATGTGAAGGTATGTCATACCAATGTGAAGGTGTCATACTACCAATCATATGTGAAGAGAAGACTTCGAGCTGCAGGTTTGACATGTTGAGTGGTAGTAAGAAAGCCATTGCTAAGATGGCAAAATGAGAAAAAGAGGCTTGCCTGGGCCATGAAGCATCGCCAGTGAACTACTGAAGACTGGAAGAAGGTCTTATGGACCGATGAATCAAAATTTGAAATCTTTGGTTCATCACGCAGGGTTTTCGTACGCCATCGAGTAGGCGAACGGATGGTTCCTCAGTGTGTGACACCAACTGTGAAACATGGAGGAGGAAGCGTGATGGTCTGGGGCTCTTTTGCTGGATCCAGAGTCGGCGACTTGCACAGAGTGACTGGCACCCTGAATCAAAAGGGCTACCACAGCATTTTGCAGCGCCATGCAATACCCTCTGGTATATGCCCAGTTGGTCAGGGGTTCATCCTACAGCAAGATATTGACCCTAAACACACCTTCAGGCTATGTCAAAACTACCTTCGAGGAAAAGAACAAGATGGTAGGCTTCAAATCATGGAATGGCCAGCACAGTCTCCAGACTTAAACCCCATCGAGCTGGTTTTGGATGAACTGGACAGAAGGGTGAAGGCAAAGCAACCTACAAGTGCAACACATTTGTGGGAACTTCTGCAACAGTGTTGGGAAGAACCTCCTGAGCAATATTTGATTTCCATTGGAGAAAGAATGCCACGAGTGTGTTCGGCGGTTATATCTGCAAAAGGTGGCTACTTTGCTGAGTCAAAAATTTAAATTAAATTTTGTTAAACAAAATGATTCTATGATTTCTTTTTTATCTCCAATTGTTTATTGGTTCTATGCTTAATTTCAGAGTACATTGAGACATTATACTGCGTAAATTTCAATAAAAACTGGGAAAATTGAGGTGTTCTAAAACTTTTGACTGGTAGTGTATATGCATGGGAGGGAAAGAGAGGAAGCAGCAGTGGCAACTTTTACCTGACGCGATCCAAGCAATATTCGATCCTGCAGGAAATAAACTCACAAAAACGGGTGGTAAAGTTTACAAAAATAAACAGATTTATTAAACGGAACCCGATAACAAGAACGCGCCGGTAAATAAATGTTCTAAATCGGGATCCCTCACACCAGACGTCTAAAACAAATACAAGGGTGAATTTACGAAAGGAACCGCGTCGTGTGGGTGTGTGCTGGGCTTATCTCAATGGCTACAGTGTGTCAGGGATCATCAGGCTCGAGCACGTCGTCCGAACGCGGCTCCGGTGTTAGTGGGAGGAAGGCCTCGACGCGCCCTTGTTCGCGCGCTGCTAGGCCAACGTACGCCGCTGTGCGGCAAGCCTCGTTAGCATGCTCGTCGCTTGCAAGCGAGGTCCCGGAAGCGAACGCAGGGAAGGAGGATCATCAGCGCTCCACCGTCTGTCTCTCCACCGTCCGTCGTCGCCCAACAAGCAAGGGTCCAAACGGGAAGAGGTCCAACGCAAGAAGGTAAGAGAAGAGGAAGAGTCCAGGGCAAGCAGAAGGTCCAAACGCAGGAAAGGCAAGAGAAGAAAATGTCGGTCAGCTCCTTGTCTTATCGGCCGTCCCGTGACGTCACCGGCCCTCCCTACCAATCGGTCCGTTGTCTCGACCTATTGAATGTTCTTTCCCCGTGGTCCTTTACCATTGGCCGAGCACTTCGCGCTCTCATTCTCAAGTCATCTGTCGGTGGCCAACCAGTATGCCACTTCCTGCTCCCTTCGTTCCACCAATCTGAGGGAAGCTTCTTGCCCCTACCTTAGCCAATCACCAGTCCTTCTTTGCTCTGCCAATTGGCGGCCTTCATCCTGCCTCGTGTGATGAGTGTTGCTATGCCAGCTGGTGTTGTAGCTGGCTGTGGCTCCACCGGCAGTGCCCCGAACTGGCTTCTGGTGAGTTTTATTATTAGGGGGGATTTAATTAGTGTGTGTGCTAATGGGGGTGGATTCCTAACTAATGTCTATGTGCGTTGCCATACGGGACAATGGAATGATCACAGGTTTCACACACAGGGGAATTAGCTTAATCCCTATTCTACTTATCACAAGGCCATCCCTGTATGACCTCAAATATACACTTAATCCGACATACGGGTTAGACAGGTCCTCAACTTATTTTAATCTAGATGGTTCTTCTTCTTCACGACAGTCGGAACACCTACCTATGCGGATCTACCTAACTCTATATATGTCACTACCCCAAAATTCATAACAATATCCATCTTGTTCATCCCTTGCTTTGTCTCCTACCAATCATCGTTACCCGCATCTCCTGTTTGTCCCTCTCCGTCGACTTTCTCTGTCTGCCCTGCTATTGGCGTTTTCCCTTTCTCCTGCTGTTCCCTTTCCTATGTTGTGTTCTGATTTGTTTCGTGTCCTAGCTCTTCAACGAGCCTAGACCGTGCATTAAAAAAAAACAATCAAAAGGTCAAAGGTTGCATAAAATCGTCAATTTTCGTCCGATTGACATGACATTTTAAGAATTTGCATATTTGGTCACATAATTCGTTCACCAATCAAAAGCTTGAAGCTGATTATTTTTTAGAACAAAAGGTCAAACAAAGTTCAAGGCTGCATAAAATCTTCAATTTTCATTTTGTATTTTTAAGCTGTTCTAGTCATGTTTAGCATACGGAGAAGAATCTATATATATAAAACACAGTTTGTGTGTGTGTAATGTTACCGATAGACTCCTAAACAGAGAGGCTCACGTACTTGATATTTGGCACAGACATGGCCATCGAGCCTGGGAAGGACATGGCCGACCTAAAAATATTTGACGAGATCCATATTTTTTATTCATATTTACCTCAGCGCATTTCAGCGAGGAATATTATACATGGAATCTGAGCGGGGGCAGAGCAGCGCGCTGATTCGCTCAGAGCGATCACGTGATGTTCCATCCCCGCCGCCAGACCATTGAACATAAAACACAGTTTGTGTGTGTGTAATGTTGTAATGTGTGTAATGTACGGGTCTCCCTTCCCCCGCCCGGCAACGCCAGTACTGGAGGGCGTCACAGGATCGGTGAGTCTACAACATCCGCTTCGTGCTGTTGCGAAGATGCAGGACGATGTCGCAATTGTTGTGCTGCTCTCCGACCATGAGAACTGCAACGTCATTGTTGACTGGCCCTCCCCTTCCCTCCCCTTCCCCCCTCCCCCCCTCCACCCTCCCCCCTCCATCCTCCCTTCCCCCTCCCCTTCTCCCCTCACCTTCCCCCTCCCCCCTCCCTTTTTCCCCTCCCGCTCCCTTTCCCCCTCCCCCTCCCTTTTCCCCCCTCCCTTTTCCCCCTCCCCCTCCCCATACCCCTTCCCCCCTCCCCCTCCTCCTCCCCCTCTCCCCTCCCCCTCCCCCCTCCCCCTACCCCTTCCCTCCCCCCTCCCCCCTTGCCCTCCCCCCTCCCCCTCACCCTCCCCCCTCCCCCTCACCCTCCCCTTCCCCTCCCCCCTCCCCCCTCCCCCTCCCCTTCCCCCCTCCCACCCCTCCTCCCCTCCCCCCTCCCCCCCTTCTCCCCTCCCCCCCTCTTCTCCCCTCCCCCCCTCTCCTCCCCTCCCCCCCGTTCCCCTCCCCTCCCCTTCCCCCTCCCCTCCCCCGCCCGGCAATGCCGGGTACTTCTGCTCGTATAATATACGGAGAAGAATAATAATACTTTTGAATACAAATTGGATGCGGACGGGATTTGCATTTTCAGATGATTTCTAGACTCGGTTGTTTTATTTTTGAGGAGTGAGGAAAGGGCAGAATTATGGATGGTTTGTGTTAATATAGTATAACGTGATAAATTGTGGTTCAATTGTCAAGTGGAAGGCATGTGTTGAAGTACTTCAGTTCGTGCATGTATTATATTCCAATTAAAATGTGCATGAAGTATTGAAGTAATACAAATGGCATTACAGGTCTATGTGGATGCATCTAATATACAATATGCTGTTGCATCACCATTACATAAGCCTGATGTTGGCTTAACGGTTAAGATGGCTGGCTTGAGATCGATTAGGGTCCTGAGTTTGAGCCCTTGTCATGCTGTGGAATTAACCCCAGGTGGGTTGACTCAGCCTATCGTCCTTCCGAGGTCGACATAATGAGTACGAGCTGACTGGTAGTGGGGGGCACTGAATTAACGGTACAGCCGTGCCCCCAGAAAATGATGCAACCAGCAGCCACAGACTGGCTGCATACGAACCACCACGACATTGTACTAAACATGTAGGGGTGAGCAATACAGAAAAAAGATAATATAGAAAGTGCGTTACAAAAGAATCTATGTGTCAAACCACACATACTCATGTTCGCGCACGCACACACACACACACACACACACACACACACACACACACGCACGCACACACACACACACACACACACACACACAGACGCGCACATACACAATCTTGTTTTTTGTTTTTTTTTGTTCCTCACAATTTCATCTCTTGTGATTTTCAATTCCTATTTCTCTTATTCAATTCTTATTTAAAAATGCATGTAAATAATTGTACAGTATCGGTTGTTCCTCAACTTGAACATCTATCTATAATTCCAGTAATCTCTGTGTGTATGTGTGTGTGTATGTGTGTGTGTCTGTGTGTTTGTCTGTGACCGCTGTTTCTCGACAACCACGGGTCCGATATACTTGAAACTTGCCAGGTATATTGCTGGGGACCCGAGGATGTGCCTTTTCAAGGTTTGAAATTAATCGGACAAGTGGTTCCCAAGGTATGGTCACCGTACTCGCAAGCCGTTCGCTTTGGCTTTGCGAATGAACCAAACCATTTCATGTAAATAGAGGGGGGGGGGGGGGTTCTAGCGTACTCGCAAGCCGTTCGCTTTGGCTTTGCGAATGGACCAAACCATTTCATGTAAATAGAGGGGGGGGTTCTGTGGTCGTTACTGCCACGTGGTTTCAAAGTTTTTTTTTGTTGTTGTTGTTTGCACGCATGTTTTTTTGCACCCACGTACGGGCACGCCCTAGTCTATCTATAATTCCAGTAATCTCTGTGTGTATGTGTGTGTGTCTGTGTGTTTGTCTGTGACCGCTGTTTCTCGACAACCACGGGTCCGATATACTTGAAACTTGCCAGGTATATTGCTGGGGACCCGAGGATGTGCCTTTTCAAGGTTTGAAATTAATCGGACAAGTGGTTCCCAAGGTATGGTCACCGTACTCGCAAGCCGTTCGCTTTGGCTTTGCGAATGGACCAAACCATTTCATGTAAATAGAGGGGGGGGGGGGGTTCTACCGTACTCGCAAGCCGTTCGCTTTGGCTTTGCGAATGGACCAAACCATTTCATGTAAATAGAGGGGGGGGGGGTTCTGTGGTCGTTACTGCCACGTGGTTTCAAAGTTTTTTTTTGTTGTTGTTGTTTGCACGCATGTTTTTTTGCACCCACGTACGGGCACGCCCTAGTCTATCTATAATTCCAGTAATCTCTGTGTGTATGTGTGTGTGTGTATGTGTGTGTGTCTGTGTGTTTGTCTGTGACCGCTGTTTCTCGACAACTACTGGTCCGATATACTTGAAACTTGCCAGGTATATTGCTGGGGACCCGAGGATGTGCCTTTTCAAGGTTTGAAATTAATCGGACAAGTGGTTCCCAAGGTATGGTCACCGTACTCGCAAGCCGTTCGCTTTGGCTTTGCGAATGGACCAAACCATTTCATGTAAATAGAGGGGGGGGATTGTCACCGTACTCGCAAGCCGTTCGCTTTGGCTTTGCGAATGGACCAAACCATTTCATGTAAATAGAGGGGGGGATTGTCACCGTACTCGCAAGCCGTTCGCTTTGGCTTTGCGAATGGACCAAACCATTTCATGTAAATAGAGGGGGGGATTGTCACCGTACTCGCAAGCCGTTCGCTTTGGCTTTGCGAATGGACCAAACCATTTTATGTAAATAGAGGGGGGGGATTGGCCTATACACAGCCTCTCTGGATGTTAACGGGCACGCACAGGCACGCACGTACGGGCACGCCCTAGTCTATCTATAATTCCAGTAATCTCTGTGTGTATGTGTGTGTGTATGTGTGTGTGTCTGTGTGTTTGTCTGTGACCGCTGTTTCTCGACAACCACGGGTCCGATATACTTGAAACTTGCCAGGTATATTGCTGGGGACCCGAGGATGTGCCTTTTCAAGGTTTGAAATTAATCGGACAAGTGGTTCCCAAGGTATGGTCACCGTACTCGCAAGCCGTTCGCTTTGGCTTTGCGAATGGACCAAACCATTTCATGTAAATAGAGGGGGGGGTTCTACCGTACTCGCAAGCCGTTCGCTTTGGCTTTGCGAATGGACCAAACCATTTCATGTAAATAGAGGGGGGGGTTCTGTGGTCGTTACTGCCACGTGGTTTCAAAGTTTTTTTTTGTTGTTGTTGTTTGCACGTATGTTTTTTTGCACCCACCAAACCATTTCATGTAAATAGAGGGGGGGGGGGTTCTGTGGTCGTTACTGCCACGTGGTTTCAAAGTTTTTTTTTGTTGTTGTTGTTTGTACGCATGTTTTTTTGCACCCACGTACGGGCACGCCCTAGTAATTTAAATGATTGCTGTAAATGATGCTGATTTCACAACATCCCATATTCAACTTTATTTAAATTGTAAACCTCAAAACATGTTAGCAAAATCAAACCTTAACCTGTAAGCAATTGACTAGTTTCCTGACTGCACGGATCATCAACCGGTCACCGTTCTTCCACGAAGTTTCGATCCTTTCAGCCCAGGGCACTCCAAACTAGGCACGCCGATTGAAAGTTTACCACAAAAACGTCATCGGTCACATGGTGTTGCAGCCATATTGGATTGAAGTAAAATATTAAATAATTATATCTCAGAAACCGCTTACCTAATCGATGCAAAACTTTATAAATGTCATATAACACCATTGCTGCATATTGTTTGAAAATGATGACATCGTACGTCACGTGGTTTGTCAGCCATCTTGGATAGAAAAACGAACCTTATCCCATCAACATGAAACTTCACAAACATGATCTCCTACCCATACATATACAGGATGTACATTTTTGATGTCACATGTCATGTGCTTTGGCAGCAATATAAGCTTGAAAGCCAATATATATAAAAAAAACCCTTCTCCGAAACCGCTTCACCGATCGATGTGAAACCTGTCATGTCTGGTAAAAATGTACCACTTGAGAACAGCTGAAGGGATTTAGATCAAACATTTTTTTTAGGACAGTCAACGAGGGCATCTACCCGTTGTCACTGGCAGTAACTATGCGGAAATTGGCGATGGCTGCTATTGGCGATGCAGTCAAATTTCTTTCGAGTTTTTCTCTCAGGATTTGCGTTATAACTAAAACAGGAGGCTGCCCGGGAGGCTGGCCTTTCTCTCTGGGTCAGCCCTAGACATGGAACATGAGGCTACGTTCATTCTTTCTTAGCTGTTAAAATGATTGTTATAGGTTGTTTTCCTTCATAAATTACGAATTCTGTAATACCTTGCAAACAACGTTGTTTTTAAATCTGCAATCTGCATGGCCTTGGAATCAAGAGAATATTTTACGGCATATAATTTTTCGACCAAGAGTGAGTTTTATGGAAAAGAGTTTTTCAAAGAGGAAAAAAAGAAAAAAAAGAAAAAGGAAAAAAAAGGGGCTTTATGACAACAGAGGTTATTACGGCAGAGATTTTCAAGGTAGAGTTTATTATGGCAGAGTTTATTACGGCAGAGATTTTCATGGCAGAGTTTATTATGGCAGAGTTTATTGTGGCAGAGTTTATTACGGCAGAGTTTATTACGGCAGAGTTTATTATGGCAGAGTTTATTATGGCAGAGTTTATTATGGCAGAGTTTATTACGGCAGAGTTTATTACGGCAGAGTTTATTATGGCAGAGTTTATTACGGCAGAGTTTATTACGGCAGAGTTTATTACGGCAGAGTTTATTACGGCAGAGTTTATTACGGCAGAGTTTATTACGGCAGAGTTTATTTCGGCAGAGTTTATTATGGCAGAGTTTATTATGGCAGAGTTTATTATGGCAGAGTTTATGACAGCAGAGTTTATTACGGCAGAGTTTATGATGGCAGAGTTTATTGCGGCAGAGTTTATTACCGCAGAGCTTATTACGGCAGAGTTTATTACGGCAGAGTTTATTACGGCAGAGTTTATTACGGCAGAGTTTATTTCGGCAGAGTTTATTATGGCAGAGTTTATTATGGCAGAGTTTATTGTGGCAGAGTTTATTATGGCAGAGTTTATGACGGAAGAGTTTATTATGGCAGAGATTTTCATGGCGGAGCTTATTACGGTAGAGTTTATTATGGCAGAGTTTATTACAGCAGAGTTTATTAAGGACAGAGTTTATTATGGCAGAGTTTATTATGGCAGAGTTTATTATGGCAGAGTTTATTACAGCAGAGTTTATTGTGGCAGAGTTGATTACGGCAGAGTTTATTACGGCAGAGTTTATTAAGGCAGGGTTTATTATGGCAGAGTTTATGATGGCAGAGTTTATTACAGCAGAGTATATTACAGCAGAATTTATTACGGCAGAGTTTATTACAGCAGAGTTTATTGCAGCAGAGTTTATTGTGGCAGAGTTTATTACAGCAGAGTTTATTATGGCAGAGTTTATTACGGCATAGTTTATTATGGCAGAGTTTATTACGGCAGAGATTTTCATGGCAGAGCTTATTACGGTAGAGTTTATTACGGCAGAGTTTATTACAGCAGAGTTTATTACAGCAGAGTTTATTGTGGCAGAGTTTATTATGGCAGAGTTTATTATGGCAGAGTTTATTATTGCAGAGTTTATTACAGCAGAGTTTATTACGGCAGAGTTTATTACGGCAGAGTTTATTACGGCAGAGTTTATTGTGGCAGAGTTTATTACGGCAGAGTTTATTACGGCAGGGTTTATTATGGCAGAGTTTATGATGGCAGAGTTTATTACGGCAGAGTATATTACAGCAGAATTTATTACTGCAGAGTTTATTACAGCAGAGTTTATTGCAGCAGAGTTTATTGTGGCAGAGTTTATTACAGCAGAGTTTTTTTTATGGCAGAGTTTATTATGGCATAGTTTATTATGGCAGAGTTTATTACGGCAGAGATTTTCATGGCAGAGTTTATTATAGCAGAGTTTATTATGGCAGAGTTTATTATGGCAGAGTTTATTGTGGCAGAGTTTATTATGGCAGAGTTTATTACGGAAGAGTTTATTACGGCAGAGATTTTCATGGCAGAGTTTATTACGGGAGAGTTTATTACGGCAGAGTTTATTACAGCAGAGTTTATTACAGCAGAGTTTATTGTGGCAGAGTTTATTACGGCAGAGTTTATTACAGCAGAGTTTATTATGGCAGAGTTTATTACAGCAGAGTTTATTACAGCAGAGTTTATTACGGCAGAGTTTATGAAGGACAGAGTTTATTACAGCTTTGTTTATTATGGTAGAGTTTATGATGGCAGAGTTTATTACGGCAGAGTATATTACAGCAGAATTTATTACGGCAGAGTTTATTACAGCAGAGTTTATTACAGCAGAGTTTATTATGGCAGTTTATTACAGCAGAGTTTATTATGGCAGAGTTTATTATGGCAGAGTTTATTATTGCAGAGTTTATTATGGCATAGTTTATAATGGCAGAGTTTATTACGGCAGAGATTTTCATGGCAGAGTTTATTACGGCAGAGTTTATTACAGCAGAGTTTATTATGGCAGAGTTTATTATGGCAGAGTTTATTACAGAAGAGTTTATTACGGCAGAGATTTTCATGGCAGAGCTTATTACGGTAGAGTTTATTACGGCAGAGTTTATTACAGCAGAGTTTTTTATGGCAGAGTTTATTATGGCATAGTTTATTATGGCAGAGTTTATTACGGCAGAGATTTTCATGGCAGAGTTTATTATGGCAGAGTTTATTACGGCAGAGTTTATTACAGCAGAGTTTATTATGGCAGAGTTTATTACAGCAGAGTTTATTATGGCAGAGTTTATTATGGCAGAGTTTATTGTGGCAGAGTTTATTATGGCAGAGTTTATTACGGAAGAGTTTATTACGGCAGAGATTTTCATGGCAGATTTTATTACGGGAGAGTTTATTACGGCAGAGTTTATTACAGCAGAGTTTATTACAGCAGAGTTTATTGTGGCAGAGTTTATTACGGCAGAGTTTATTACAGCAGAGTTTATTATGGCAGAGTTTATTACAGCAGAGTTTATTACAGCAGAGTTTATTACGGCAGAGTTTATTACGGCAGAGTTTATGAAGGACAGAGTTTATTATGGCAGAGTTTATTATGGCAGAATTTATTATGGGAGAGTTTATTACGGCAGAGTTTATTGTTGCAGAGTTTATTACGGCAGAGTTTATTACAGCAGAATTTATTACGGCAGAGTTTATTACAGCAGAGTTTATTACAGCAGAGTTTATTATGGCAGTTTATTACAGCAGAGTTTATTATGGCAGAGTTTATTATGGCAGAGTTTATTATTGCAGAGTTTATTATGGCATAGTTTATTATGGCAGAGTTTATTACGGCAGAGATTTTCATGGCAGAGTTTATTACGGCAGAGTTTATTACAGCAGAGTTTATTATGGCAGAGTTTATTATGGCAGAGTTTATTACAGAAGAGTTTATTACGGCAGAGATTTTCATGGCAGAGCTTATTACGGTAGAGTTTATTACGGCAGAGTTTATTACAGCAGAGTTTTTTATGGCAGAGTTTATTATGGCATAGTTTATTATGGCAGAGTTTATTACGGCAGAGATTTTCATGGCAGATTTTATTATGGCAGAGTTTATTACGGCAGAGTTTATTACAGCAGAGTTTATTATGGCAGAGTTTATTACAGCAGAGTTTATTATGGCAGAGTTTATTATGGCAGAGTTTATTGTGGCAGAGTTGATTACGGCAGAGTTTATTACGGCAGAGTTTATTAAGGCAGGGTTTATTATGGCAGAGTTTATGATGGCAGAGTTTATTACAGCAGAGTATATTACAGCAGAATTTATTACGGCAGAGTTTATTACAGCAGAGTTTATTGCAGCAGAGTTTATTGTGGCAGAGTTTATTACAGCAGAGTTTATTATGGCAGAGTTTATTACGGCATAGTTTATTATGGCAGAGTTTATTACGGCAGAGATTTTCATGGCAGAGCTTATTACGGTAGAGTTTATTACGGCAGAGTTTATTACAGCAGAGTTTATTACAGCAGAGTTTATTGTGGCAGAGTTTATTATGGCAGAGTTTATTATGGCAGAGTTTATTATTGCAGAGTTTATTACAGCAGAGTTTATTACGGCAGAGTTTATTACGGCAGAGTTTATTACGGCAGAGTTTATTGTGGCAGAGTTTATTACGGCAGAGTTTATTACGGCAGGGTTTATTATGGCAGAGTTTATGATGGCAGAGTTTATTACGGCAGAGTATATTACAGCAGAATTTATTACTGCAGAGTTTATTACAGCAGAGTTTATTGCAGCAGAGTTTATTGTGGCAGAGTTTATTACAGCAGAGTTTTTTTTATGGCAGAGTTTATTATGGCATAGTTTATTATGGCAGAGTTTATTACGGCAGAGATTTTCATGGCAGAGTTTATTATGGCAGAGTTTATTATGGCAGAGTTTATTATGGCAGAGTTTATTGTGGCAGAGTTTATTATGGCAGAGTTTATTACGGAAGAGTTTATTACGGCAGAGATTTTCATGGCAGAGTTTATTACGGGAGAGTTTATTACGGCAGAGTTTATTACAGCAGAGTTTATTACAGCAGAGTTTATTGTGGCAGAGTTTATTACGGCAGAGTTTATTACAGCAGAGTTTATTATGGCAGAGTTTATTACAGCAGAGTTTATTACAGCAGAGTTTATTACGGCAGAGTTTATGAAGGACAGAGTTTATTACAGCTTTGTTTATTATGGTAGAGTTTATGATGGCAGAGTTTATTACGGCAGAGTATATTACAGCAGAATTTATTACGGCAGAGTTTATTACAGCAGAGTTAATTACAGCAGAGTTTATTATGGCAGTTTATTACAGCAGAGTTTATTATGGCAGAGTTTATTATGGCAGAGTTTATTATTGCAGAGTTTATTATGGCATAGTTTATTATGGCAGAGTTTATTACGGCAGAGATTTTCATGGCAGAGTTTATTACGGCAGAGTTTATTACAGCAGAGTTTATTATGGCAGAGTTTATTATGGCAGAGTTTATTACAGAAGAGTTTATTACGGCAGAGATTTTCATGGCAGAGCTTATTACGGTAGAGTTTATTACGGCAGAGTTTATTACAGCAGAGTTTTTTATGGCAGAGTTTATTATGGCATAGTTTATTATGGCAGAGTTTATTACGGCAGAGATTTTCATGGCAGAGTTTATTATGGCAGAGTTTATTACGGCAGAGTTTATTACAGCAGAGTTTATTATGGCAGAGTTTATTACAGCAGAGTTTATTATGGCAGAGTTTATTATGGCAGAGTTTATTGTGGCAGAGTTTATTATGGCAGAGTTTATTACGGAAGAGTTTATTACGGCAGAGATTTTCATGGCAGATTTTATTACGGGAGAGTTTATTACGGCAGAGTTTATTACAGCAGAGTTTATTACAGCAGAGTTTATTGTGGCAGAGTTTATTACGGCAGAGTTTATTACAGCAGAGTTTATTATGGCAGAGTTTATTACAGCAGAGTTTATTACAGCAGAGTTTATTACGGCAGAGTTTATGAAGGACAGAGTTTATTATGGCAGAGTTTATTATGGCAGAATTTATTATGGGAGAGTTTATTACGGCAGAGTTTATTGTTGCAGAGTTTATTACGGCAGAGTTTATTACAGCAGAATTTATTACGGCAGAGTTTATTACAGCAGAGTTTATTACAGCAGAGTTTATTATGGCAGTTTATTACAGCAGAGTTTATTATGGCAGAGTTTATTATGGCAGAGTTTATTATTGCAGAGTTTATTATGGCATAGTTTATTATGGCAGAGTTTATTACGGCAGAGATTTTCATGGCAGAGTTTATTACGGCAGAGTTTATTACAGCAGAGTTTATTATGGCAGAGTTTATTATGGCAGAGTTTATTACAGAAGAGTTTATTACGGCAGAGATTTTCATGGCAGAGCTTATTACGGTAGAGTTTATTACGGCAGAGTTTATTACAGCAGAGTTTTTTATGGCAGAGTTTATTATGGCATAGTTTATTATGGCAGAGTTTATTACGGCAGAGATTTTCATGGCAGATTTTATTATGGCAGAGTTTATTACGGCAGAGTTTATTACAGCAGAGTTTATTATGGCAGAGTTTATTACAGCAGAGTTTATTATGGCAGAGTTTATTATGGCAGAGTTTATTGTGGCAGAGTTTATTATGGCAGAGTTTATTACGGAAGAGTTTATTACGGCAGAGATTTTCATGGCAGATTTTATTACGGCAGAGTTTATTACAGCAGAGTTTATTACAGCAGAGTTTATTACAGCAGAGTTTATTGTGGCAGAGTTTATTACGGCAGAGTTTATTACAGCAGAGTTTATTATGGCAGAGTTTATTACAGCAGAGTTTATTACAGCAGAGTTTATTACGGCAGAGTTTATGAAGGACAGAGTTTATTATGGCAGAGTTTATTATGGCAGAATTTATTATGGGAGAGTTTATTACGGCAGAGTTTATTGTTGCAGAGTTTATTACGGCAGAGTTTATTACAGCAGAGTTTATTACGGCAGAGTATATTACAGCAGAATTTATTACGGCAGAGTTTATTACAGCAGAGTTTATTACAGCAGAGTTTATTATGGCAGTTTATTACAGCAGAGTTTATTATGGCAGAGTTTATTATGGCAGAGTTTATTATTGCAGAGTTTATTATGGCATAGTTTATTATGGCAGAGTTTATTACGGCAGAGATTTTCATGGCAGAGTTTATTACAGCAGAGTTTATTACAGCAGAGTTTATTATGGCAGAGTTTATTATGGCAGAGTTTATTACAGAAGAGTTTATTACGGCAGAGATTTTCATGGCAGAGCTTATTACGGTAGAGTTTATTATGGCAGAGTTTATTACACCAGAGTTTATTACAGCAGAGTTCATTGTGGCAGAGTTTATTACGGCAGAGTTTATTACGGCAGAGTTTATTGTGGCATAGTTTATTATGGCAGAGTTAATTACGGCAGAGTTTATTGCAGCAGAGTTTATTATGGCAGAGTTTATTGTGGCAGAGTTTATTGTGGCAGAGTTTATTATGGCAGAGTTTATTACGGAAGAGTTTATTACGGCAGAGATTTTCATGGCAGAGCTTATTACGGTGGAGTTTATTACAGCAGAGTTTATTACAGCAGAGTTTATTTCAGCAGGGTTTATTGTGGCAGAGTTTATTATGGCAGAGTTTATTATGGCAGAGTTTATTATTGCAGAGTTTATTACAGCAGAGTTTATTACGGCAGAGTTTATTACGGCAGAGTTTATTACGGCAGAGTTTATTACAGCAGAGTTTATTGTGGCAGAGTTTATTACGGCAGAGTTTATTATGGCAGAGTTTATGATGGCAGACTTTATTACGGCAGAGTATAATACAGCAGAATTTATTACTGCAGAGTTTATTACAGCAGAGTTTATTGCAGCAGAGTTTATTGTGGCAGAGTTTATTACAGCAGAGTTTATTATGGCAGAGTTTATTATGGCAGAGTTTATTATGGCAGAGTTTATTATGGCATTGTTTATTATGGCAGAGTTTATTACAGCAGAGATTTTCATGGCAGAGTTTATTATGGCAGAGTTTATTACGGCAGAGTTTATTACAGCAGAGTTTATTATGGCAGAGTTTATTACAGCAGAGTTTATTATGGCAGTGTTTATTATGGCAGAGTTTATTGTGGCAGAGTTTATTATGACAGAGTTTATTACGGAACAGTTTATTATGGCAGAGATTTTCATGGCAGAGTTTATTAGGGTAGAGTTTATTACGGCAGAGTTTATTACAGCAGAGTTTATTACAGTAGAGTTTATTGTGGCAGAGTTTATTACAGCAGAGTTTATTACGGCAGAGTTTATTATTGCAGAGTTTATTACAGCAGTGTTTATTACGGCAGAGTTTATTACGGCAGAGTTTATTGTGGCAGAGTTTATTACGGCAGAGTTTATTACGGCAGGGTTTATTATGGCAGAGTTTTTGATGGCAGAGTTTATTACGGCAGAGTTTATTACAGCAGAGTTTATTATGGCAGAGTTTATTACAGCAGAGTTTATTACGGCAGAGTTTATTACGGCAGAGTTTATTAAGGACAGAGTTTATTATGGCAGAGTTTATTATGGCAGAGTTTATTATGGCAGAGTTTATTACAGCAGAGTTTATTGTGGCAGAGTTGATTACGGCAGAGTTTATTACGGCAGAGTTTATTAAGGCAGGGTTTATTATGGCAGAGTTTATGATGGCAGAGTTTATTACAGCAGAGTATATTACAGCAGAATTTATTACGGCAGAGTTTATTACAGCAGAGTTTATTGCAGCAGAGTTTATTGTGGCAGAGTTTATTACAGCAGAGTTTATTATGGCAGAGTTTATTACGGCATAGTTTATTATGGCAGAGTTTATTACGGCAGAGATTTTCATGGCAGAGCTTATTACGGTAGAGTTTATTACGGCAGAGTTTATTACAGCAGAGTTTATTACAGCAGAGTTTATTGTGGCAGAGTTTATTATGGCAGAGTTTATTATGGCAGAGTTTATTATTGCAGAGTTTATTACAGCAGAGTTTATTACGGCAGAGTTTATTACGGCAGAGTTTATTACGGCAGAGTTTATTGTGGCAGAGTTTATTACGGCAGAGTTTATTACGGCAGGGTTTATTATGGCAGAGTTTATGATGGCAGAGTTTATTACGGCAGAGTATATTACAGCAGAATTTATTACTGCAGAGTTTATTACAGCAGAGTTTATTGCAGCAGAGTTTATTGTGGCAGAGTTTATTACAGCAGAGTTTTTTTTATGGCAGAGTTTATTATGGCATAGTTTATTATGGCAGAGTTTATTACGGCAGAGATTTTCATGGCAGAGTTTATTATGGCAGAGTTTATTATGGCAGAGTTTATTATGGCAGAGTTTATTGTGGCAGAGTTTATTATGGCAGAGTTTATTACGGAAGAGTTTATTACGGCAGAGATTTTCATGGCAGAGTTTATTACGGGAGAGTTTATTACGGCAGAGTTTATTACAGCAGAGTTTATTACAGCAGAGTTTATTGTGGCAGAGTTTATTACGGCAGAGTTTATTACAGCAGAGTTTATTATGGCAGAGTTTATTACAGCAGAGTTTATTACAGCAGAGTTTATTACGGCAGAGTTTATGAAGGACAGAGTTTATTACAGCTTTGTTTATTATGGTAGAGTTTATGATGGCAGAGTTTATTACGGCAGAGTATATTACAGCAGAATTTATTACGGCAGAGTTTATTACAGCAGAGTTTATTACAGCAGAGTTTATTATGGCAGTTTATTACAGCAGAGTTTATTATGGCAGAGTTTATTATGGCAGAGTTTATTATTGCAGAGTTTATTATGGCATAGTTTATTATGGCAGAGTTTATTACGGCAGAGATTTTCATGGCAGAGTTTATTACGGCAGAGTTTATTACAGCAGAGTTTATTATGGCAGAGTTTATTATGGCAGAGTTTATTACAGAAGAGTTTATTACGGCAGAGATTTTCATGGCAGAGCTTATTACGGTAGAGTTTATTACGGCAGAGTTTATTACAGCAGAGTTTTTTATGGCAGAGTTTATTATGGCATAGTTTATTATGGCAGAGTTTATTACGGCAGAGATTTTCATGGCAGAGTTTATTATGGCAGAGTTTATTACGGCAGAGTTTATTACAGCAGAGTTTATTATGGCAGAGTTTATTACAGCAGAGTTTATTATGGCAGAGTTTATTATGGCAGAGTTTATTGTGGCAGAGTTTATTATGGCAGAGTTTATTACGGAAGAGTTTATTACGGCAGAGATTTTCATGGCAGATTTTATTACGGGAGAGTTTATTACGGCAGAGTTTATTACAGCAGAGTTTATTACAGCAGAGTTTATTGTGGCAGAGTTTATTACGGCAGAGTTTATTACAGCAGAGTTTATTATGGCAGAGTTTATTACAGCAGAGTTTATTACAGCAGAGTTTATTACGGCGGAGTTTATGAAGGACAGAGTTTATTATGGCAGAGTTTATTATGGCAGAATTTATTATGGGAGAGTTTATTACGGCAGAGTTTATTGTTGCAGAGTTTATTACGGCAGAGTTTATTACAGCAGAATTTATTACGGCAGAGTTTATTACAGCAGAGTTTATTACAGCAGAGTTTATTATGGCAGTTTATTACAGCAGAGTTTATTATGGCAGAGTTTATTATGGCAGAGTTTATTATTGCAGAGTTTATTATGGCATAGTTTATTATGGCAGAGTTTATTACGGCAGAGATTTTCATGGCAGAGTTTATTACGGCAGAGTTTATTACAGCAGAGTTTATTATGGCAGAGTTTATTATGGCAGAGTTTATTACAGAAGAGTTTATTACGGCAGAGATTTTCATGGCAGAGCTTATTACGGTAGAGTTTATTACGGCAGAGTTTATTACAGCAGAGTTTTTTATGGCAGAGTTTATTATGGCATAGTTTATTATGGCAGAGTTTATTACGGCAGAGATTTTCATGGCAGATTTTATTATGGCAGAGTTTATTACGGCAGAGTTTATTACAGCAGAGTTTATTATGGCAGAGTTTATTACAGCAGAGTTTATTATGGCAGAGTTTATTATGGCAGAGTTTATTGTGGCAGAGTTGATTACGGCAGAGTTTATTACGGCAGAGTTTATTAAGGCAGGGTTTATTATGGCAGAGTTTATGATGGCAGAGTTTATTACAGCAGAGTATATTACAGCAGAATTTATTACGGCAGAGTTTATTACAGCAGAGTTTATTGCAGCAGAGTTTATTGTGGCAGAGTTTATTACAGCAGAGTTTATTATGGCAGAGTTTATTACGGCATAGTTTATTATGGCAGAGTTTATTACGGCAGAGATTTTCATGGCAGAGCTTATTACGGTAGAGTTTATTACGGCAGAGTTTATTACAGCAGAGTTTATTACAGCAGAGTTTATTGTGGCAGAGTTTATTATGGCAGAGTTTATTATGGCAGAGTTTATTATTGCAGAGTTTATTACAGCAGAGTTTATTACGGCAGAGTTTATTACGGCAGAGTTTATTACGGCAGAGTTTATTGTGGCAGAGTTTATTACGGCAGAGTTTATTACGGCAGGGTTTATTATGGCAGAGTTTATGATGGCAGAGTTTATTACGGCAGAGTATATTACAGCAGAATTTATTACTGCAGAGTTTATTACAGCAGAGTTTATTGCAGCAGAGTTTATTGTGGCAGAGTTTATTACAGCAGAGTTTTTTTTATGGCAGAGTTTATTATGGCATAGTTTATTATGGCAGAGTTTATTACGGCAGAGATTTTCATGGCAGAGTTTATTATGGCAGAGTTTATTATGGCAGAGTTTATTATGGCAGAGTTTATTGTGGCAGAGTTTATTATGGCAGAGTTTATTACGGAAGAGTTTATTACGGCAGAGATTTTCATGGCAGAGTTTATTATGGCAGAGTTTATTATGGCAGAGTTTATTATGGCAGAGTTTATTGTGGCAGAGTTTATTATGGCAGAGTTTATTACGGAAGAGTTTATTACGGCAGAGATTTTCATGGCAGAATTTATTACGGGAGAGTTTATTACGGCAGAGTTTATTACAGCAGAGTTTATTACAGCAGAGTTTATTGTGGCAGAGTTTATTACGGCAGAGTTTATTACAGCAGAGTTTATTATGGCAGAGTTTATTACAGCAGAGTTTATTACAGCAGAGTTTATTACGGCAGAGTTTATGAAGGACAGAGTTTATTACAGCTTTGTTTATTATGGTAGAGTTTATGATGGCAGAGTTTATTACGGCAGAGTATATTACAGCAGAATTTATTACGGCAGAGTTTATTACAGCAGAGTTTATTACAGCAGAGTTTATTATGGCAGTTTATTACATCAGAGTTTATTATGGCAGAGTTTATTATGGCAGAGTTTATTATTGCAGAGTTTATTATGGCATAGTTTATTATGGCAGAGTTTATTACGGCAGAGATTTTCATGGCAGAGTTTATTACGGCAGAGTTTATTACAGCAGAGTTTATTATGGCAGAGTTTATTATGGCAGAGTTTATTACAGAAGAGTTTATTATGGCAGAGATTTTCATGGCAGAGCTTATTACGGTAGAGTTTATTACGGCAGAGTTTATTACAGCAGAGTTTTTTATGGCAGAGTTTATTATGGCATAGTTTATTATGGCAGAGTTTATTACGGCAGAGATTTTCATGGCAGAGTTTATTATGGCAGAGTTTATTACGGCAGAGTTTATTACAGCAGAGTTTATTATGGCAGAGTTTATTACAGCAGAGTTTATTATGGCAGAGTTTATTATGGCAGAGTTTATTGTGGCAGAGTTTATTATGGCAGAGTTTATTACGGAAGAGTTTATTACGGCAGAGATTTTCATGGCAGATTTTATTACGGGAGAGTTTATTACGGCAGAGTTTATTACAGCAGAGTTTATTACAGCAGAGTTTATTGTGGCAGAGTTTATTACGGCAGAGTTTATTACAGCAGAGTTTATTATGGCAGAGTTTATTACAGCAGAGTTTATTACAGCAGAGTTTATTACGGCAGAGTTTATGAAGGACAGAGTTTATTATGGCAGAGTTTATTATGGCAGAATTTATTATGGGAGAGTTTATTACGGCAGAGTTTATTGTTGCAGAGTTTATTACGGCAGAGTTTATTACAGCAGAATTTATTACGGCAGAGTTTATTACAGCAGAGTTTATTACAGCAGAGTTTATTATGGCAGTTTATTACAGCAGAGTTTATTATGGCAGAGTTTATTATGGCAGAGTTAATTATTGCAGAGTTTATTATGGCATAGTTTATTATGGCAGAGTTTATTACGGCAGAGATTTTCATGGCAGAGTTTATTACGGCAGAGTTTATTACAGCAGAGTTTATTATGGCAGAGTTTATTATGGCAGAGTTTATTACAGAAGAGTTTATTACGGCAGAGATTTTCATGGCAGAGCTTATTACGGTAGAGTTTATTACGGCAGAGTTTATTACAGCAGAGTTTTTTATGGCAGAGTTTATTATGGCATAGTTTATTATGGCAGAGTTTATTACGGCAGAGATTTTCATGGCAGATTTTATTATGGCAGAGTTTATTACGGCAGAGTTTATTACAGCAGAGTTTATTATGGCAGAGTTTATTACAGCAGAGTTTATTATGGCAGAGTTTATTATGGCAGAGTTTATTGTGGCAGAGTTTATTATGGCAGAGTTTATTACGGAAGAGTTTATTACGGCAGAGATTTTCATGGCAGATTTTATTACGGCAGAGTTTATTACAGCAGAGTTTATTACAGCAGAGTTTATTACAGCAGAGTTTATTGTGGCAGAGTTTATTACGGCAGAGTTTATTACAGCAGAGTTTATTATGGCAGAGTTTATTACAGCAGAGTTTATTACAGCAGAGTTTATTACGGCAGAGTTTATGAAGGACAGAGTTTATTATGGCAGAGTTTATTATGGCAGAATTTATTATGGGAGAGTTTATTACGGCAGAGTTTATTGTTGCAGAGTTTATTACGGCAGAGTTTATTACAGCAGAGTTTATTACGGCAGAGTATATTACAGCAGAATTTATTACGGCAGAGTTTATTACAGCAGAGTTTATTACAGCAGAGTTTATTATGGCAGTTTATTACAGCAGAGTTTATTATGGCAGAGTTTATTATGGCAGAGTTTATTATTGCAGAGTTTATTATGGCATAGTTTATTATGGCAGAGTTTATTACGGCAGAGATTTTCATGGCAGAGTTTATTACGGCAGAGTTTATTACAGCAGAGTTTATTATGGCAGAGTTTATTATGGCAGAATTTATTATGGGAGAGTTTATTACGGCAGAGTTTATTGTTGCAGAGTTTATTACGGCAGAGTTTATTACAGCAGAATTTATTACGGCAGAGTTTATTACAGCAGAGTTTATTACAGCAGAGTTTATTATGGCAGTTTATTACAGCAGAGTTTATTATGGCAGAGTTTATTATGGCAGAGTTTATTATTGCAGAGTTTATTATGGCATAGTTTATTATGGCAGAGTTTATTACGGCAGAGATTTTCATGGCAGAGTTTATTACGGCAGAGTTTATTACAGCAGAGTTTATTATGGCAGAGTTTATTATGGCAGAGTTTATTACAGAAGAGTTTATTACGGCAGAGATTTTCATGGCAGAGCTTATTACGGTAGAGTTTATTACGGCAGAGTTTATTACAGCAGAGTTTTTTATGGCAGAGTTTATTATGGCATAGTTTATTATGGCAGAGTTTATTACGGCAGAGATTTTCATGGCAGATTTTATTATGGCAGAGTTTATTACGGCAGAGTTTATTACAGCAGAGTTTATTATGGCAGAGTTTATTACAGCAGAGTTTATTATGGCAGAGTTTATTATGGCAGAGTTTATTGTGGCAGAGTTTATTATGGCAGAGTTTATTACGGAAGAGTTTATTACGGCAGAGATTTTCATGGCAGATTTTATTACGGCAGAGTTTATTACAGCAGAGTTTATTACAGCAGAGTTTATTACAGCAGAGTTTATTGTGGCAGAGTTTATTACGGCAGAGTTTATTACAGCAGAGTTTATTATGGCAGAGTTTATTACAGCAGAGTTTATTACAGCAGAGTTTATTACGGCAGAGTTTATGAAGGACAGAGTTTATTATGGCAGAGTTTATTATGGCAGAATTTATTATGGGAGAGTTTATTACGGCAGAGTTTATTGTTGCAGAGTTTATTACGGCAGAGTTTATTACAGCAGAGTTTATTACGGCAGAGTATATTACAGCAGAATTTATTACGGCAGAGTTTATTACAGCAGAGTTTATTATGGCAGAGTTTATTATGGCAGAGTTTATTACAGAAGAGTTTATTACGGCAGAGATTTTCATGGCAGAGCTTATTACGGTAGAGTTTATTACGGCAGAGTTTATTACAGCAGAGTTTTTTTATGGCAGAGTTTATTATGGCATAGTTTATTATGGCAGAGTTTATTACGGCAGAGATTTTCATGGCAGATTTTATTATGGCAGAGTTTATTACGGCAGAGTTTATTACAGCAGAGTTTATTATGGCAGAGTTTATTACAGCAGAGTTTATTATGGCAGAGTTTATTATGGCAGAGTTTATTGTGGCAGAGTTGATTACGGCAGAGTTTATTACGGCAGAGTTTATTAAGGCAGGGTTTATTATGGCAGAGTTTATGATGGCAGAGTTTATTACAGCAGAGTATATTACAGCAGAATTTATTACGGCAGAGTTTATTACAGCAGAGTTTATTGCAGCAGAGTTTATTGTGGCAGAGTTTATTACAGCAGAGTTTATTATGGCAGAGTTTATTACGGCATAGTTTATTATGGCAGAGTTTATTACGGCAGAGATTTTCATGGCAGAGCTTATTACGGTAGAGTTTATTACGGCAGAGTTTATTACAGCAGAGTTTATTACAGCAGAGTTTATTGTGGCAGAGTTTATTATGGCAGAGTTTATTATGGCAGAGTTTATTATTGCAGAGTTTATTACAGCAGAGTTTATTACGGCAGAGTTTATTACGGCAGAGTTTATTACGGCAGAGTTTATTGTGGCAGAGTTTATTACGGCAGAGTTTATTACGGCAGGGTTTATTATGGCAGAGTTTATGATGGCAGAGTTTATTACGGCAGAGTATATTACAGCAGAATTTATTACTGCAGAGTTTATTACAGCAGAGTTTATTGCAGCAGAGTTTATTGTGGCAGAGTTTATTACAGCAGAGTTTTTTTTATGGCAGAGTTTATTATGGCATAGTTTATTATGGCAGAGTTTATTACGGCAGAGATTTTCATGGCAGAGTTTATTATGGCAGAGTTTATTATGGCAGAGTTTATTATGGCAGAGTTTATTGTGGCAGAGTTTATTATGGCAGAGTTTATTACGGAAGAGTTTATTACGGCAGAGATTTTCATGGCAGAGTTTATTATGGCAGAGTTTATTATGGCAGAGTTTATTATGGCAGAGTTTATTGTGGCAGAGTTTATTATGGCAGAGTTTATTACGGAAGAGTTTATTACGGCAGAGATTTTCATGGCAGAGTTTATTACGGGAGAGTTTATTACGGCAGAGTTTATTACAGCAGAGTTTATTACAGCAGAGTTTATTGTGGCAGAGTTTATTACGGCAGAGTTTATTACAGCAGAGTTTATTATGGCAGAGTTTATTACAGCAGAGTTTATTACAGCAGAGTTTATTACGGCAGAGTTTATGAAGGACAGAGTTTATTACAGCTTTGTTTATTATGGTAGAGTTTATGATGGCAGAGTTTATTACGGCAGAGTATATTACAGCAGAATTTATTACGGCAGAGTTTATTACAGCAGAGTTTATTACAGCAGAGTTTATTATGGCAGTTTATTACAGCAGAGTTTATTATGGCAGAGTTTATTATGGCAGAGTTTATTATTGCAGAGTTTATTATGGCATAGTTTATTATGGCAGAGTTTATTACGGCAGAGATTTTCATGGCAGAGTTTATTACGGCAGAGTTTATTACAGCAGAGTTTATTATGGCAGAGTTTATTATGGCAGAGTTTATTACAGAAGAGTTTATTATGGCAGAGATTTTCATGGCAGAGCTTATTACGGTAGAGTTTATTACGGCAGAGTTTATTACAGCAGAGTTTTTTATGGCAGAGTTTATTATGGCATAGTTTATTATGGCAGAGTTTATTACGGCAGAGATTTTCATGGCAGAGTTTATTATGGCAGAGTTTATTACGGCAGAGTTTATTACAGCAGAGTTTATTATGGCAGAGTTTATTACAGCAGAGTTTATTATGGCAGAGTTTATTATGGCAGAGTTTATTGTGGCAGAGTTTATTATGGCAGAGTTTATTACGGAAGAGTTTATTACGGCAGAGATTTTCATGGCAGATTTTATTACGGGAGAGTTTATTACGGCAGAGTTTATTACAGCAGAGTTTATTACAGCAGAGTTTATTGTGGCAGAGTTTATTACGGCAGAGTTTATTACAGCAGAGTTTATTATGGCAGAGTTTATTACAGCAGAGTTTATTACAGCAGAGTTTATTACGGCAGAGTTTATGAAGGACAGAGTTTATTATGGCAGAGTTTATTATGGCAGAATTTATTATGGGAGAGTTTATTACGGCAGAGTTTATTGTTGCAGAGTTTATTACGGCAGAGTTTATTACAGCAGAATTTATTACGGCAGAGTTTATTACAGCAGAGTTTATTACAGCAGAGTTTATTATGGCAGTTTATTACAGCAGAGTTTATTATGGCAGAGTTTATTATGGCAGAGTTTATTATGGCATAGTTTATTATGGCAGAGTTTATTACGGCAGAGATTTTCATGGCAGAGTTTATTACGGCAGAGTTTATTACAGCAGAGTTTATTATGGCAGAGTTTATTATGGCAGAGTTTATTACAGAAGAGTTTATTACGGCAGAGATTTTCATGGCAGAGCTTATTACGGTAGAGTTTATTACGGCAGAGTTTATTACAGCAGAGTTTTTTATGGCAGAGTTTATTATGGCATAGTTTATTATGGCAGAGTTTATTACGGCAGAGATTTTCATGGCAGATTTTATTATGGCAGAGTTTATTACGGCAGAGTTTATTACAGCAGAGTTTATTATGGCAGAGTTTATTACAGCAGAGTTTATTATGGCAGAGTTTATTATGGCAGAGTTTATTGTGGCAGAGTTTATTATGGCAGAGTTTATTACGGAAGAGTTTATTACGGCAGAGATTTTCATGGCAGATTTTATTACGGCAGAGTTTATTACAGCAGAGTTTATTACAGCAGAGTTTATTACAGCAGAGTTTATTGTGGCAGAGTTTATTACGGCAGAGTTTATTACAGCAGAGTTTATTATGGCAGAGTTTATTACAGCAGAGTTTATTACAGCAGAGTTTATTACGGCAGAGTTTATGAAGGACAGAGTTTATTATGGCAGAGTTTATTATGGCAGAATTTATTATGGGAGAGTTTATTACGGCAGAGTTTATTGTTGCAGAGTTTATTACGGCAGAGTTTATTACAGCAGAGTTTATTACGGCAGAGTATATTACAGCAGAATTTATTACGGCAGAGTTTATTACAGCAGAGTTTATTACAGCAGAGTTTATTATGGCAGTTTATTACAGCAGAGTTTATTATGGCAGAGTTTATTATGGCAGAGTTTATTATTGCAGAGTTTATTATGGCATAGTTTATTATGGCAGAGTTTATTACGGCAGAGATTTTCATGGCAGAGTTTATTACGGCAGAGTTTATTACAGCAGAGTTTATTATGGCAGAGTTTATTATGGCAGAATTTATTATGGGAGAGTTTATTACGGCAGAGTTTATTGTTGCAGAGTTTATTACGGCAGAGTTTATTACAGCAGAATTTATTACGGCAGAGTTTATTACAGCAGAGTTTATTACAGCAGAGTTTATTATGGCAGTTTATTACAGCAGAGTTTATTATGGCAGAGTTTATTATGGCAGAGTTTATTATTGCAGAGTTTATTATGGCATAGTTTATTATGGCAGAGTTTATTACGGCAGAGATTTTCATGGCAGAGTTTATTACGGCAGAGTTTATTACAGCAGAGTTTATTATGGCAGAGTTTATTATGGCAGAGTTTATTACAGAAGAGTTTATTACGGCAGAGATTTTCATGGCAGAGCTTATTACGGTAGAGTTTATTACGGCAGAGTTTATTACAGCAGAGTTTTTTTATGGCAGAGTTTATTATGGCATAGTTTATTATGGCAGAGTTTATTACGGCAGAGATTTTCATGGCAGATTTTATTATGGCAGAGTTTATTACGGCAGAGTTTATTACAGCAGAGTTTATTATGGCAGAGTTTATTACAGCAGAGTTTATTATGGCAGAGTTTATTATGGCAGAGTTTATTGTGGCAGAGTTTATTATGGCAGAGTTTATTACGGAAGAGTTTATTATGGCAGAGTTTATTGTGGCAGAGTTTATTATGGCAGAGTTTATTACGGAAGAGTTTATTACGGCAGAGATTTTCATGGCAGATTTTATTACGGGAGAGTTTATTACGGCAGAGTTTATTACAGCAGAGTTTATTACAGCAGAGTTTATTGTGGCAGAGTTTATTACGGCAGAGTTTATTACAGCAGAGTTTATTATGGCAGAGTTTATTACAGCAGAGTTTATTACAGCAGAGTTTATTACGGCAGAGTTTATGAAGGACAGAGTTTATTATGGCAGAGTTTATTATGGCAGAATTTATTATGGGAGAGTTTATTACGGCAGAGTTTATTGTTGCAGAGTTTATTACGGCAGAGTTTATTACAGCAGAATTTATTACGGCAGAGTTTATTACAGCAGAGTTTATTACAGCAGAGTTTATTATGGCAGTTTATTACAGCAGAGTTTATTATGGCAGAGTTTATTATGGCAGAGTTTATTATGGCATAGTTTATTATGGCAGAGTTTATTACGGCAGAGATTTTCATGGCAGAGTTTATTACGGCAGAGTTTATTACAGCAGAGTTTATTATGGCAGAGTTTATTATGGCAGAGTTTATTACAGAAGAGTTTATTACGGCAGAGATTTTCATGGCAGAGCTTATTACGGTAGAGTTTATTACGGCAGAGTTTATTACAGCAGAGTTTTTTATGGCAGAGTTTATTATGGCATAGTTTATTATGGCAGAGTTTATTACGGCAGAGATTTTCATGGCAGATTTTATTATGGCAGAGTTTATTACGGCAGAGTTTATTACAGCAGAGTTTATTATGGCAGAGTTTATTACAGCAGAGTTTATTATGGCAGAGTTTATTATGGCAGAGTTTATTGTGGCAGAGTTTATTATGGCAGAGTTTATTACGGAAGAGTTTATTACGGCAGAGATTTTCATGGCAGATTTTATTACGGCAGAGTTTATTACAGCAGAGTTTATTACAGCAGAGTTTATTACAGCAGAGTTTATTGTGGCAGAGTTTATTACGGCAGAGTTTATTACAGCAGAGTTTATTATGGCAGAGTTTATTACAGCAGAGTTTATTACAGCAGAGTTTATTACGGCAGAGTTTATGAAGGACAGAGTTTATTATGGCAGAGTTTATTATGGCAGAATTTATTATGGGAGAGTTTATTACGGCAGAGTTTATTGTTGCAGAGTTTATTACGGCAGAGTTTATTACAGCAGAGTTTATTACGGCAGAGTATATTACAGCAGAATTTATTACGGCAGAGTTTATTACAGCAGAGTTTATTACAGCAGAGTTTATTATGGCAGTTTATTACAGCAGAGTTTATTATGGCAGAGTTTATTATGGCAGAGTTTATTATTGCAGAGTTTATTATGGCATAGTTTATTATGGCAGAGTTTATTACGGCAGAGATTTTCATGGCAGAGTTTATTACGGCAGAGTTTATTACAGCAGAGTTTATTATGGCAGAGTTTATTATGGCAGAATTTATTATGGGAGAGTTTATTACGGCAGAGTTTATTGTTGCAGAGTTTATTACGGCAGAGTTTATTACAGCAGAATTTATTACGGCAGAGTTTATTACAGCAGAGTTTATTACAGCAGAGTTTATTATGGCAGTTTATTACAGCAGAGTTTATTATGGCAGAGTTTATTATGGCAGAGTTTATTATTGCAGAGTTTATTATGGCATAGTTTATTATGGCAGAGTTTATTACGGCAGAGATTTTCATGGCAGAGTTTATTACGGCAGAGTTTATTACAGCAGAGTTTATTATGGCAGAGTTTATTATGGCAGAGTTTATTACAGAAGAGTTTATTACGGCAGAGATTTTCATGGCAGAGCTTATTACGGTAGAGTTTATTACGGCAGAGTTTATTACAGCAGAGTTTTTTTATGGCAGAGTTTATTATGGCATAGTTTATTATGGCAGAGTTTATTACGGCAGAGATTTTCATGGCAGATTTTATTATGGCAGAGTTTATTACGGCAGAGTTTATTACAGCAGAGTTTATTATGGCAGAGTTTATTACAGCAGAGTTTATTATGGCAGAGTTTATTATGGCAGAGTTTATTGTGGCAGAGTTTATTATGGCAGAGTTTATTACGGAAGAGTTTATTACGGCAGAGATTTTCATGGCAGATTTTATTACGGCAGAGTTTATTACAGCAGAGTTTATTACAGCAGAGTTTATTACAGCAGAGTTTATTGTGGCAGAGTTTATTACGGCAGAGTTTATTACAGCAGAGTTTATTATGGCAGAGTTTATTACAGCAGAGTTTATTACAGCAGAGTTTATTACGGCAGAGTTTATGAAGGACAGAGTTTATTATGGCAGAGTTTATTATGGCAGAATTTATTATGGGAGAGTTTATTACGGCAGAGTTTATTGTTGCAGAGTTTATTACGGCAGAGTTTATTACAGCAGAGTTTATTACGGCAGAGTATATTACAGCAGAATTTATTACGGCAGAGTTTATTACAGCAGAGTTTATTACAGCAGAGTTTATTATGGCAGTTTATTACAGCAGAGTTTATTATGGCAGAGTTTATTATGGCAGAGTTTATTATTGCAGAGTTTATTATGGCATAGTTTATTATGGCAGAGTTTATTACGGCAGAGATTTTCATGGCAGAGTTTATTACAGCAGAGTTTATTACAGCAGAGTTTATTATGGCAGAGTTTATTATGGCAGAGTTTATTACAGAAGAGTTTATTACGGCAGAGATTTTCATGGCAGAGCTTATTACGGTAGAGTTTATTATGGCAGAGTTTATTACACCAGAGTTTATTACAGCAGAGTTCATTGTGGCAGAGTTTATTACGGCAGAGTTTATTACGGCAGAGTTTATTGTGGCATAGATTATTATGGCAGAGTTAATTACGGCAGAGTTTATTGCAGCAGAGTTTATTATGGCAGAGTTTATTGTGGCAGAGTTTATTGTGGCAGAGTTTATTATGGCAGAGTTTATTACGGAAGAGTTTATTACGGCAGAGATTTTCATGGCAGAGCTTATTACGGTGGAGTTTATTACAGCAGAGTTTATTACAGCAGAGTTTATTTCAGCAGGGTTTATTGTGGCAGAGTTTATTATGGCAGAGTTTATTATGGCAGAGTTTATTATTGCAGAGTTTATTACAGCAGAGTTTATTACGGCAGAGTTTATTACGGCAGAGTTTATTACGGCAGAGTTTATTACAGCAGAGTTTATTGTGGCAGAGTTTATTACGGCAGAGTTTATTATGGCAGAGTTTATGATGGCAGACTTTATTACGGCAGAGTATAATACAGCAGAATTTATTACTGCAGAGTTTATTACAGCAGAGTTTATTGCAGCAGAGTTTATTGTGGCAGAGTTTATTACAGCAGAGTTTATTATGGCAGAGTTTATTATGGCAGAGTTTATTATGGCAGAGTTTATTATGGCATTGTTTATTATGGCAGAGTTTATTACAGCAGAGATTTTCATGGCAGAGTTTATTATGGCAGAGTTTATTACGGCAGAGTTTATTACAGCAGAGTTTATTATGGCAGAGTTTATTACAGCAGAGTTTATTATGGCAGTGTTTATTATGGCAGAGTTTATTGTGGCAGAGTTTATTATGACAGAGTTTATTACGGAACAGTTTATTATGGCAGAGATTTTCATGGCAGAGTTTATTAGGGTAGAGTTTATTACGGCAGAGTTTATTACAGCAGAGTTTATTACAGTAGAGTTTATTGTGGCAGAGTTTATTACAGCAGAGTTTATTACGGCAGAGTTTATTATTGCAGAGTTTATTACAGCAGTGTTTATTACGGCAGAGTTTATTACGGCAGAGTTTATTGTGGCAGAGTTTATTACGGCAGAGTTTATTACGGCAGGGTTTATTATGGCAGAGTTTTTGATGGCAGAGTTTATTACGGCAGAGTTTATTACAGCAGAGTTTATTATGGCAGAGTTTATTACAGCAGAGTTTATTACGGCAGAGTTTATTATGGCAGAGTTTATTAAGGACAGAGTTTATTATGGCAGAGTTTATTATGGCAGAGTTTATTATGGCAGAGTTTATTACAGCAGAGTTTATTGTGGCAGAGTTGATTACGGCAGAGTTTATTACGGCAGAGTTTATTAAGGCAGGGTTTATTATGGCAGAGTTTATGATGGCAGGGTTTATTACAGCAGAGTATATTACAGCAGAATTTATTACGGCAGAGTTTATTACAGCAGAGTTTATTGCAGCAGAGTTTATTGTGGCAGAGTTTATTACAGCAGAGTTTATTATGGCAGAGTTTATTACGGCATAGTTTATTATGGCAGAGTTTATTACGGCAGAGATTTTCATGGCAGAGCTTATTACGGTAGAGTTTATTACGGCAGAGTTTATTACAGCAGAGTTTATTACAGCAGAGTTTATTGTGGCAGAGTTTATTATGGCAGAGTTTATTATGGCAGAGTTTATTATTGCAGAGTTTATTACAGCAGAGTTTATTACGGCAGAGTTTATTACGGCAGAGTTTATTACGGCAGAGTTTATTGTGGCAGAGTTTATTACGGCAGAGTTTATTACGGCAGGGTTTATTATGGCAGAGTTTATGATGGCAGAGTTTATTACGGCAGAGTATATTACAGCAGAATTTATTACTGCAGAGTTTATTACAGCAGAGTTTATTGCAGCAGAGTTTATTGTGGCAGAGTTTATTACAGCAGAGTTTTTTTTATGGCAGAGTTTATTATGGCATAGTTTATTATGGCAGAGTTTATTACGGCAGAGATTTTCATGGCAGAGTTTATTATGGCAGAGTTTATTATGGCAGAGTTTATTATGGCAGAGTTTATTGTGGCAGAGTTTATTATGGCAGAGTTTATTACGGAAGAGTTTATTACGGCAGAGATTTTCATGGCAGAGTTTATTACGGGAGAGTTTATTACGGCAGAGTTTATTACAGCAGAGTTTATTACAGCAGAGTTTATTGTGGCAGAGTTTATTACGGCAGAGTTTATTACAGCAGAGTTTATTATGGCAGAGTTTATTACAGCAGAGTTTATTACAGCAGAGTTTATTACGGCAGAGTTTATGAAGGACAGAGTTTATTACAGCTTTGTTTATTATGGTAGAGTTTATGATGGCAGAGTTTATTACGGCAGAGTATATTACAGCAGAATTTATTACGGCAGAGTTTATTACAGCAGAGTTTATTACAGCAGAGTTTATTATGGCAGTTTATTACAGCAGAGTTTATTATGGCAGAGTTTATTATGGCAGAGTTTATTATTGCAGAGTTTATTATGGCATAGTTTATTATGGCAGAGTTTATTACGGCAGAGATTTTCATGGCAGAGTTTATTACGGCAGAGTTTATTACAGCAGAGTTTATTATGGCAGAGTTTATTATGGCAGAGTTTATTACAGAAGAGTTTATTACGGCAGAGATTTTCATGGCAGAGCTTATTACGGTAGAGTTTATTACGGCAGAGTTTATTACAGCAGAGTTTTTTATGGCAGAGTTTATTATGGCATAGTTTATTATGGCAGAGTTTATTACGGCAGAGATTTTCATGGCAGAGTTTATTATGGCAGAGTTTATTACGGCAGAGTTTATTACAGCAGAGTTTATTATGGCAGAGTTTATTACAGCAGAGTTTATTATGGCAGAGTTTATTATGGCAGAGTTTATTGTGGCAGAGTTTATTATGGCAGAGTTTATTACGGAAGAGTTTATTACGGCAGAGATTTTCATGGCAGATTTTATTACGGGAGAGTTTATTACGGCAGAGTTTATTACAGCAGAGTTTATTACAGCAGAGTTTATTGTGGCAGAGTTTATTACGGCAGAGTTTATTACAGCAGAGTTTATTATGGCAGAGTTTATTACAGCAGAGTTTATTACAGCAGAGTTTATTACGGCAGAGTTTATGAAGGACAGAGTTTATTATGGCAGAATTTATTATGGGAGAGTTTATTACGGCAGAGTTTATTGTTGCAGAGTTTATTACGGCAGAGTTTATTACAGCAGAATTTATTACGGCAGAGTTTATTACAGCAGAGTTTATTACAGCAGAGTTTATTATGGCAGTTTATTACAGCAGAGTTTATTATGGCAGAGTTTATTATGGCAGAGTTTATTATTGCAGAGTTTATTATGGCATAGTTTATTATGGCAGAGTTTATTACGGCAGAGATTTTCATGGCAGAGTTTATTACGGCAGAGTTTATTACAGCAGAGTTTATTATGGCAGAGTTTATTATGGCAGAGTTTATTACAGAAGAGTTTATTACGGCAGAGATTTTCATGGCAGAGCTTATTACGGTAGAGTTTATTACGGCAGAGTTTATTACAGCAGAGTTTTTTATGGCAGAGTTTATTATGGCATAGTTTATTATGGCAGAGTTTATTACGGCAGAGATTTTCATGGCAGATTTTATTATGGCAGAGTTTATTACGGCAGAGTTTATTACAGCAGAGTTTATTATGGCAGAGTTTATTACAGCAGAGTTTATTATGGCAGAGTTTATTATGGCAGAGTTTATTGTGGCAGAGTTGATTACGGCAGAGTTTATTACGGCAGAGTTTATTAAGGCAGGGTTTATTATGGCAGAGTTTATGATGGCAGAGTTTATTACAGCAGAGTATATTACAGCAGAATTTATTACGGCAGAGTTTATTACAGCAGAGTTTATTGCAGCAGAGTTTATTGTGGCAGAGTTTATTACAGCAGAGTTTATTATGGCAGAGTTTATTACGGCATAGTTTATTATGGCAGAGTTTATTACGGCAGAGATTTTCATGGCAGAGCTTATTACGGTAGAGTTTATTACGGCAGAGTTTATTACAGCAGAGTTTATTACAGCAGAGTTTATTGTGGCAGAGTTTATTATGGCAGAGTTTATTATGGCAGAGTTTATTATTGCAGAGTTTATTACAGCAGAGTTTATTACGGCAGAGTTTATTACGGCAGAGTTTATTACGGCAGGGTTTATTGTGGCAGAGTTTATTACGGCAGAGTTTATTACGGCAGGGTTTATTATGGCAGAGTTTATGATGGCAGAGTTTATTACGGCAGAGTATATTACAGCAGAATTTATTACTGCAGAGTTTATTACAGCAGAGTTTATTGCAGCAGAGTTTATTGTGGCAGAGTTTATTACAGCAGAGTTTTTTTTATGGCAGAGTTTATTATGGCATAGTTTATTATGGCAGAGTTTATTACGGCAGAGATTTTCATGGCAGAGTTTATTATGGCAGAGTTTATTATGGCAGAGTTTATTATGGCAGAGTTTATTGTGGCAGAGTTTATTATGGCAGAGTTTATTACGGAAGAGTTTATTACGGCAGAGATTTTCATGGCAGAGTTTATTACGGGAGAGTTTATTACGGCAGAGTTTATTACAGCAGAGTTTATTACAGCAGAGTTTATTGTGGCAGAGTTTATTACGGCAGAGTTTATTACAGCAGAGTTTATTATGGCAGAGTTTATTACAGCAGAGTTTATTACAGCAGAGTTTATTACGGCAGAGTTTATGAAGGACAGAGTTTATTACAGCTTTGTTTATTATGGTAGAGTTTATGATGGCAGAGTTTATTACGGCAGAGTATATTACAGCAGAATTTATTACGGCAGAGTTTATTACAGCAGAGTTTATTACAGCAGAGTTTATTATGGCAGTTTATTACAGCAGAGTTTATTATGGCAGAGTTTATTATGGCAGAGTTTATTATTGCAGAGTTTATTATGGCATAGTTTATTATGGCAGAGTTTATTACGGCAGAGATTTTCATGGCAGAGTTTATTACGGCAGAGTTTATTACAGCAGAGTTTATTATGGCAGAGTTTATTATGGCAGAGTTTATTACAGAAGAGTTTATTACGGCAGAGATTTTCATGGCAGAGCTTATTACGGTAGAGTTTATTACGGCAGAGTTTATTACAGCAGAGTTTTTTATGGCAGAGTTTATTATGGCATAGTTTATTATGGCAGAGTTTATTACGGCAGAGATTTTCATGGCAGAGTTTATTATGGCAGAGTTTATTACGGCAGAGTTTATTACAGCAGAGTTTATTATGGCAGAGTTTATTACAGCAGAGTTTATTATGGCAGAGTTTATTATGGCAGAGTTTATTGTGGCAGAGTTTATTATGGCAGAGTTTATTACGGAAGAGTTTATTACGGCAGAGATTTTCATGGCAGATTTTATTACGGGAGAGTTTATTACGGCAGAGTTTATTACAGCAGAGTTTATTACAGCAGAGTTTATTGTGGCAGAGTTTATTACGGCAGAGTTTATTACAGCAGAGTTTATTATGGCAGAGTTTATTACAGCAGAGTTTATTACAGCAGAGTTTATTACGGCAGAGTTTATGAAGAACAGAGTTTATTATGGCAGAGTTTATTATGGCAGAATTTATTATGGGAGAGTTTATTACGGCAGAGTTTATTGTTGCAGAGTTTATTACGGCAGAGTTTATTACAGCAGAATTTATTACGGCAGAGTTTATTACAGCAGAGTTTATTACAGCAGAGTTTATTATGGCAGTTTATTACAGCAGAGTTTATTATGGCAGAGTTTATTATGGCAGAGTTTATTATTGCAGAGTTTATTATGGCATAGTTTATTATGGCAGAGTTTATTACGGCAGAGATTTTCATGGCAGAGTTTATTACGGCAGAGTTTATTACAGCAGAGTTTATTATGGCAGAGTTTATTATGGCAGAGTTTATTACAGAAGAGTTTATTACGGCAGAGATTTTCATGGCAGAGCTTATTACGGTAGAGTTTATTACGGCAGAGTTTATTACAGCAGAGTTTTTTATGGCAGAGTTTATTATGGCATAGTTTATTATGGCAGAGTTTATTACGGCAGAGATTTTCATGGCAGATTTTATTATGGCAGAGTTTATTACGGCAGAGTTTATTACAGCAGAGTTTATTATGGCAGAGTTTATTACAGCAGAGTTTATTATGGCAGAGTTTATTATGGCAGAGTTTATTGTGGCAGAGTTTATTATGGCAGAGTTTATTACGGAAGAGTTTATTACGGCAGAGATTTTCATGGCAGATTTTATTACGGCAGAGTTTATTACAGCAGAGTTTATTACAGCAGAGTTTATTACAGCAGAGTTTATTGTGGCAGAGTTTATTACGGCAGAGTTTATTACAGCAGAGTTTATTATGGCAGAGTTTATTACAGCAGAGTTTATTACAGCAGAGTTTATTACGGCAGAGTTTATGAAGGACAGAGTTTATTATGGCAGAGTTTATTATGGCAGAATTTATTATGGGAGAGTTTATTACGGCAGAGTTTATTGTTGCAGAGTTTATTACGGCAGAGTTTATTACAGCAGAGTTTATTACGGCAGAGTATATTACAGCAGAATTTATTACGGCAGAGTTTATTGTGGCATAGTTTATTATGGCAGAGTTAATTACGGCAGAGTTTATTGCAGCAGAGTTTATTATGGCAGAGTTTATTGTGGCAGAGTTTATTATGGCAGAGTTTATTATGGCAGAGTTTATTATTGCAGAGTTTATTATGGCATAGTTTATTATGGCAGAGTTTATTACGGCAGAGATTTTCATGGCAGAGTTTATTACAGCAGAGTTTATTACAGCAGAGTTTATTATGGCAGAGTTTATTATGGCAGAGTTTAT
This sequence comes from Myxine glutinosa, assembly GCF_964187855.1. Lineage (NCBI taxonomy): Eukaryota > Metazoa > Chordata > Myxini > Myxiniformes > Myxinidae > Myxine > Myxine glutinosa. The sequence continues at coordinate 120,861,537 of NC_136268.1, forward strand.
TACAGAAGAGTTTATTACGGCAGAGATTTTCATGGCAGAGCTTATTACGGTAGAGTTTATTATGGCAGAGTTTATTACACCAGAGTTTATTACAGCAGAGTTCATTGTGGCAGAGTTTATTACGGCAGAGTTTATTACGGCAGAGTTTATTGTGGCATAGTTTATTATGGCAGAGTTAATTACGGCAGAGTTTATTGCAGCAGAGTTTATTATGGCAGAGTTTATTGTGGCAGAGTTTATTGTGGCAGAGTTTATTATGGCAGAGTTTATTACGGAAGAGTTTATTACGGCAGAGATTTTCATGGCAGAGCTTATTACGGTGGAGTTTATTACAGCAGAGTTTATTACAGCAGAGTTTATTTCAGCAGGGTTTATTGTGGCAGAGTTTATTATGGCAGAGTTTATTATGGCAGAGTTTATTATTGCAGAGTTTATTACAGCAGAGTTTATTACGGCAGAGTTTATTACGGCAGAGTTTATTACGGCAGAGTTTATTACAGCAGAGTTTATTGTGGCAGAGTTTATTACGGCAGAGTTTATTATGGCAGAGTTTATGATGGCAGACTTTATTACGGCAGAGTATAATACAGCAGAATTTATTACTGCAGAGTTTATTACAGCAGAGTTTATTGCAGCAGAGTTTATTGTGGCAGAGTTTATTACAGCAGAGTTTATTATGGCAGAGTTTATTATGGCAGAGTTTATTATGGCAGAGTTTATTATGGCATTGTTTATTATGGCAGAGTTTATTACAGCAGAGATTTTCATGGCAGAGTTTATTATGGCAGAGTTTATTACGGCAGAGTTTATTACAGCAGAGTTTATTATGGCAGAGTTTATTACAGCAGAGTTTATTATGGCAGTGTTTATTATGGCAGAGTTTATTGTGGCAGAGTTTATTATGACAGAGTTTATTACGGAACAGTTTATTATGGCAGAGATTTTCATGGCAGAGTTTATTAGGGTAGAGTTTATTACGGCAGAGTTTATTACAGCAGAGTTTATTACAGTAGAGTTTATTGTGGCAGAGTTTATTACAGCAGAGTTTATTACGGCAGAGTTTATTATTGCAGAGTTTATTACAGCAGTGTTTATTACGGCAGAGTTTATTACGGCAGAGTTTATTGTGGCAGAGTTTATTACGGCAGAGTTTATTACGGCAGGGTTTATTATGGCAGAGTTTTTGATGGCAGAGTTTATTACGGCAGAGTTTATTACAGCAGAGTTTATTATGGCAGAGTTTATTACAGCAGAGTTTATTACGGCAGAGTTTATTACGGCAGAGTTTATTACGGCAGAGTTTATTAGGGCAGAGTTTATTACGGCAGAGTTTATTACGGCAGAGTTTATTACGGCAGAGTTTATTACGGCAGAGTTTATTACGGCAGAGATTTTCACGGCAGAGTTTATTATTGCAGAGTTTATTATGGCAGAGATTATTACGGCAGACTTTATTACGGCAGATATTATTACGGCAGATATTATTACGGCAGATATTATTATGGCAGATATTATTATGGCAGATATTATTACGGTAGATATTATTACTGCAGTTATTATTACGGCAGATAATATTATAGTGGATATTATTACGGCAGTGATTACTGTTGTGTCCAAATATCAGCATCCTTGCTCAAAATTTGCCTGAAATTTTGCCCAGATGAGAAAGAAAATAAATAAGCAATTAATAATTTAAATGAATAAATAATAATCGTGAAATAATTAATTCCTTAATCAAGAAGCTAATAGCATGCCTAAACCACCACGTTTTATCCGAATCTGTAACTTTTGGAAAAGTAATGAATAATGTAATTCAAAGAAAAATTAAATAATTAATCAATGAATTGATTAATCAATATATGAAAAATACCCTTTACAGCCAAATCACTTGGTCACTGTTTTGTCCAAATATCAGCTTCCCAGCTCAAAAGGTGCTTGGGATATTGCCCAGATGTGAAAGAAAATATATAAGTACTTAATAAATTGATAATAATCAAGTAATGAATCAATTAATTGATTAATCAAAAAATAAATAAATACTGTTTTTGCCAAAGCACTTTTTTTCTTTTTCTTTTTTTGTATACAGGATCGAGGCTTGTGAAAGAGCTAGCATTGATCACACAAAAAATCAAACAGACACACAAAACATTTAATAAGGGTAGCGGTAGACAAGATGGGGAGAGAAGGGGAAGCACAAACACAACATTTGAGAGCAGGGACATCGGGAGATCTGTGAGAGGGCTTGGGGGGATGGGTCGTTGGGGGGTGGGGGGGTGGGAGAAGTATAAAAGACAAGGACACTGCAAGGACTTCCAGGAAAGAAGTTGGTATTTCAAAAAAGTGGATCTGGGGTGAAATTAGCGGGGGTAGAAAAGATGAAGGTTTTGGATGGGGGAAGATAAGAGATGGTGGTGAACAGCTGTTTTAAAGACCTGGAGGGAGGAGTGTGATTGAAGAGAGTGAGGGGGTTTGTTCCAGAGGCGGGAACTTGTTCACTATTGAGCCCAAATTTCCACTTCCTAGCTCAAAGGATGGTCGAGATATCGACGAACGAGAGAACCTTGACCTTTGACCTTGAACTTTGACCTATATAGTCAAAAAACATTGACAGCCTCACTTTTGTCTTTCGGAATCCTCTGGTAAAGTTTGACAAAAATAGATGAAAGCATCCGCCAGTTATCGCACACACAGAAAAACAAACAAACGAGAGAGACCGACATATGACGAAAATGTAAAATTTTCATCATAACAAACAGACAAATAGGCAGGGGTGAAAACATAACCCCCATCTACCTACACTGGCGGAGGTAATTATGAGACAACTCTGTAATATACACTGTTTTTATATAATACACTCCGAAAAAGCCCCTCAAAAATGATGAGTCGAAACAGTTCATTTGACAGGACAGCCATGCCATCGTGCCAAAGTCTGAAGCCTCGGCCTATAGTGGCGGATGTGCTTATAATCTTCTTTATTTATGACACATCATGCGATGTAAATAAACACTCGTTTTACTCCGGACGCTGCACATAACGTGCAATGAATTTCAGCTCCCTGTGCCTTGTATTTATTGTTTGTTGTTTTTAAGCTTCTGTACACCGCCATTGAGCCTTGGTTTTCAAGCCACCACCTACAATTCCTAAAGAAGAGACATAATTACTCTTTTATGGAAAATGTGCTTCGACTTTGTTTTATCCTCAAAAATAGACCGTAGTGAACACACCATAGTGTTAAAACATTGGCCTTTAAACCTACCCTGATGAAGAGGGACAGACATCTGTACAAACCCACAAACTGATAGTTTGTTTGATATGGTAGTTATATTTTCCTTTTTAAGAGAATGGTATTCTATGTTTGTGAGACTTTTACAATGGAGTCTCTGCAGTCATTCATTACTTGACTCAGTTTGTCTGTCTGTCTTTCTGAATGAATGGCCGCAGTTCATCTGACCTTGTGTGGTTCGCAGGTGAAAGTTTTTTGAGCCAAGTCTTTCACAAACTGGCTGGCTAGCAGGACTAGTATTTGACTGAAACTGATTTGGGCAAGAATTATTCATTTTTTCAGGATGCCTAGAATATCTCGCCTTCTCTTTGCAAAAGACACCGTGGGATTTTACCATCTACAACCCAATACTAGCGGACTGGACTCCCAGCGTACTGTCCATTCAATTGATGGTTTATTTTGTGGTGACTATAGACGGCTTAAAATTAAATGCCATCACACCATCCTGTCATACATCAATGCTTGCTTGTACAAGATTAAAATTATATAAACCATGAAGACACAACTAAAACAATTAATATCTCAATCATAGTACTCTTGTTTGTAAAATAGTCAAAAGATGATGACCAATTCACTTTCATCTATCCTCAAAAACCACTTTCAAACTATTTCCAAGTTAAATATCACAAGCTACTGTTTAATTAGTCTTGTTAATGGTTCATCCTCATGAAATAAAAAAAATTGCACAGAATCAGATTCACCTGTCGAACAAACGCGTCAGTTGATTAAAAGTATTTAAGTGTTTCAAAATTTAACAATAAGGAGGAGGGACTATCAGTAGTCACCCATGAATGACCTTTCACATGCTGTGTTTCCACTGCAACTTTGTGGAAGAGGCCTGGGATTGATTTACAGCCTAACATTGGCTACATCATGTCAGTCTCATGAGCTATGTGGGGAATTAAAAAGCTTTTATGGGCAAATGTGGAGAAAACGATCGGCTCAAGAAAAACTCATCACCGTGCTTTTAATCTCCGAAGAGGTAGGCGAGGGCTAAGGAAGCTTTTTGACCATCAGCTTGGGCTGCATTTGCTAAGCCCAAACAGAAAAACATTTCTGCTTATGCTAATGAACACAGCCAGAAAATTGGCATCTCTGTGCCTGCCACTGGGAATTCTTCCATATAAATCTGCTCTCTCTCTTATGCGCAGATTCATCCCATCTCGTATGCAGTTATACCCATCCTCTCACCGATGCTACACCGAGATCAAATCCTGCAGTAACGTAGTTGCCTTGAAACAACTTGCCTTCTCTTCCTGGAAGGCAATCTCAGATCATTCCACAAAGCCTGCGACAGGTGTATGTCTACTCTCAGGAGTGCCAGAAAACAACACATTGCCAACCTCGAGGCTGAACCTTCAAACATCTCTCCTTTCTCAAAGACCTGGTGACATCCTCTTACGTCTGTCTCTAAGGTATGCTCCCCATCCATCCCTCCCATCACCTTCAAATGGCACCCAACTGACTCTACTCAAAAGAATGTGGAATGTCTTAATTTTGCATTTGCTTCCAAATCTTGTGTCTTCAACCCATCGTTCTCTGCACCCACCTGACCAAGTCGCATGCAACTGCTCCTGGAACATGTGCCTTGCTCACCTGATAAGGTTGAGAAATTTCTGGCAACTCTCGAGTCTGATTCTGCAACTGGCCCGGACACGTGTCCAGATCATGATTCTGCAACTGGCCCGGACACGGCCAAGACACAGATCAGCACATGCGTCTTAAAAACCTGCTCATCCACTCTTGCACTTCTACTTTCTACTGTGTTCACAATATAATTTGCCCTAGGTTATCTTCCATCCACTTGGAAGTCAGCCATCATCACTTTATTACATTGAAATGTGCAAAAACAGACCCTCTTAACTACAGACCAGTTAGCTTCCAATCATCAGCAAGGTCAGTCATCGATTCCTCCATCGCAGTTGAAATCAAATCCTTCCTTTTCTCTAGCGGCCTGATCTCAGACCATCAGTTCAGATTCAGACCCAAGTCACTCTACTCTGGACATGCTGCTTCTGTTCCCCCAACAATGGATGGAGGTCTCAATCTCAGACATGAGATAAGGCTAGTCTCTCTGAACACATCTCAAGCATTTGATATATTCTCGAACCCCACCTAGCTCTCCAAATCTCTGCCTTTGCCATCCAAGGTAACCTTCTCTCATGGAATACTGACTTCCTCCACTCTCGTAGCCAATGAGTGGCTCTCAATATGATCACCTCCTCTCTCTGTCAAGGCTGACGTGCCCCAGAGCAGTGTCCCCAGACTCACTGCTCATCTCCACTTATTCGTCCTCTTTTTTCCTCCCACATATGGAACAAACTCCCTCCGTCTGGTCAATGTCATTATTCTCTCCAGGGCTTAAAGGCAGCTGTTCATCACCATCTTAGGTCAACCCCATCCACACCCATGACCTTTTCTACCCTCATTAACCCTCTTCAAGGCCACCACTTGCTGGTTTTCCAGATTATAAAGTTTCTTCCTGCTCCCTCACCATCCTTGTAAATTTTGTTCCATTTCTGCTTCTCCCACAGTTTTCCCTTCTACATCTGTGATTGGGAACTTGCACCTGTATCCAACTTGTTCGCCCTGCCCTTGCTCTCGTTCACCCCAATGTCCTTTATTCCTCCAGGTTTCCCTCTATTTTGTCCCTATACCCTGCTGATTAAGTCTTTAAGAGGATGACAACTCCACACTCTGGGGTGTGTGCCCCTAACCCTCCTTTCCACTGTTTTTTTTTTCGTTGTTCTGTTATGTCCTGTTCCAGAGCTGCAGATGGTGTGCACAGAGGGAGCTGCAGATGGAGGAAATGTTGAGTCGGATCTTGGAGACGGCGTGAAGCTGGAAGGTGTGAAAACACTTTGCTACCGAGGAGACATGCTGAATGGAGAAGGTGGATCAGACTCGACAACGGTTGCTAGATGAACGCGTACGTATTATGTTGAAAAGCCAGATTTTGTTGAATCCTTTGAGAATTTCGAACCTTTGACGCACCAAATCGCTCCATGTAGGCCGCCATCTTGCGGATGCAGAAGTATGCATAAAAAATTGCGAAAAGGTTCAATCGGAGTTTGTTTCACAATCTTATGCACCTCTAATTTGTAATTAAAATACTTTAAGACCAACCTCGTTCCCCGGGCCCGCAAGGGCCCTGGTTATCTTCAACGAAAATCGTCACCAAGCACCGGAACCAATGAGATTCGAACATGTGAAAAAATATTTCAAAAACAAAATCGCTCCATGGAGGCCGCCATCTTGCGGATGCGGAAGTATGCATAAAAAATTGCGAAAAAGTTCAATAGGAGTTTGTTTCACCCGTCTTTTTTTGATTGACAATCTTATGCACCTCTAATTTGTAATTAAAATACTTTAAGACCAACCTCGTTCCCCGGGCCCACAAGGGCCCTGGTTATCTTCAACGAAAATCGTCACCAAACACCGGAACCAATGAGACTCGAGCATTTGAAAAAATATTTCAAAAAAGCTTATTACCGCATTTCGGAGGCTGAAAACGGCATCAAATATTCTAAAATTGACGAATAATTATTTTTTTAGAAATCTCGCGGCTGTAGGGGATAGTTTTTCACGGCCGGAAATATCCGAAGTTGAGACGGAATTCACCGAATTAATCAAGAAGGAAATTTTATCAATTTTAATCTCATCCAGAATGCAAATAGTGTCATTTTGAACTATGTACGGTACCTACTGCACCTACCTACTACCAACTACCTAATGTACTGATGCCATAGTGATGGGTAAAATAGTGGCAAGAGGCCGTGGCTTCGCCGGCTCATTGCGGCTTTGCAGTAGGGTAGGATAGGGATATTTTCTACAGTAGTATGTAATAGATGAACCAAAAATTCAATGTCCATAAACTTGTCAGAAGAGAATCACACATTTTAATTCCCGAGGAGGACAACACTTTCTGTCTGCAAGGAAATACACAGCAAGAAACAATAACCTTTATCAAACCATAGAAGAGCATATTACAATTCACAAATTACATTGCAAAATTCACAGAAGGTCCCAAGTGAAATCCTGGTACAGTAGAGATGTACATAAAAGGAAACATCATAGAGATACAGTAGCATGCACAGTATACAGTCAACATACAGTGTAACCATACAGAATCGACCAGCCAAGTAAAACATCCTAAGTACAACATTTACAGCATTACAAACCTAGTGAAAATCCTAAAGTATAACAAACCAACATCTTACAAATCCAGTGATAATCCTACTATTTGGACATCAGTCCTGATTTTTATACAAGTTTGAGAAGGGAGGAGAAAGTGGAGGGGGAAGAGCGAATAGAGGGGAGGAGAGCAGTAGGATTGGTTGGGCAAAGTTTGGGTGGGAGGGAGCAAGGATCGGGGGATACAATGTGATCGGTCGAGTGAAATATTGAGATGAGAGTACTCCCCGCTGAGAGCAGGTCTGCATTTCAAATTCTTTAATGCGGTTTTCTGTTTTCCCATTGTCTCCTGCCAGACATTTCGGAGCCAGCTTCCCTCTAATCCTGTATGAAGACTTCAATAACATTTGAAGGTCATTCTCAGCGAAGTGGATATATCTTTTACTCATTTTCGACACGACAAGAACAAAGACCACTTACTTTATTTCAAAGCACATCTTTAACAATATTATCCTTAGTCATAATTAAATAATTACAGTGCCTTTATTATTAAAACTATACCAAATGATTTACTATTCTGTGGTTTTATCTGTAATTCATTTATTGTTTGATGCAAGGGTTATCACACAATATTGCAAATTAACACACTAGTAACATGAGTTTTAATAAGTCATGTTAAAACTTCAAAACAGGCATGCAATTAAAAAGTCCTTATTTAATCAATAGGTCACTCAGTAGCTATGACAACCACATCCTTTTTCAATCTGCAAACTCATCTTTTCCCTCATAAGTCAAAATCATATATAAGAGGTATGAACCTATATACTGCAATCCCACAAAAAAGATCTTTACTGAGAAGATATTGGATCAGAGAGCCAGAGAGAGCTAGCTTACATGGATTTTTTATAGGATTTAGCTTATCCTCCATCAGCCAGCGCAGAGCGACTTATCCACTCCCATTGTTCAACTCTGCAAAATAATTACCATGTATTTTGCATAGCTTCGACCTCGTACTGAGTCAATTATTTACTAGTTTACCAAACACAATGGGATTTTGAAAGCAGTTCAGTGGATGCTAATTACTTCAGACAGCTGGTCAGACATTGTGGAACTAGCTGTATTATTTAATTATTTACCAAGAAAACAATACCTTTTGCTTCAATTTGCTTATGGAACTTCAGTAAGACATACTCGATCTAACATTACATTATTTCCAAAAAACACCCTATCTGTAATCATATTACCCTCAGTCATAAAATGATTTTGCCATGACAATATGTGGTCCACCATTGCCTCCACTAAGAATTTACTTTTCTCGAGCAAACGAACTTGGTCAGAGTGTCGGAGATTATTCGCCTCCTGAAGGAAATCCCAACTTCTGCATGGAAACCACAAAAAACACTTGCACACGAGGAGAGCAGGTTGGAGCTCATAGAAATCACTTGATTTGATAAATTTTACACTTCCACATGTACTAGTATTATTTTCATACATTATTGTGAATTGATAAATTCTCAACGTTACAGCTAAAACCAAGTCATGCAGAGCAGAAACAATCAAAGTAAGGAGATGTTTTTAGAAGCACTAAATTTTTTATCCTGAACTTGGTTATGATGAGAGCAACTGAAATGAGAGTTCAACCCACATTTTGGTGACACGTTTGAAACTGAATATTTAAGTAGTGCAGTACAACACTCAGCTTTCAATTGGCATCCTTTGCAAAATATTCCTCCATACTATTTTAATGACTTACTATTGGACCGTATACCCTCAAGGAAGCTAAGCATGGTGGGCCTGACACCAGAAAAAAACATTTCACTTATCATTAAAAGCACACATGGGTGTTTTGCCATCCGTGTAAGACAGGTTCAATGTGGCATTCCATTTCCCAAACACGAGCGTCTTTGGCTTTGAGGCAAATTGGCAGCCCCGTTACAAATCTACCTGGTTCACATAATATACACCTGAACGGCTTTAAGGTGCATGGCTGAAGAGTAGTAAGCCGTATATTTCTGCAACTTGTCCGAGACCGAGCTCCCGCTGGAAGCTGGTTGGGGAGAACACCTGGGAATAATGAGATAGAATATCGGTCGAGCTCAATTGTCAGAGAACTCTCCGACGCCATTTTGCATCTTCCACCCAGAGCTCAAACTGTTAACCTTTGTTGGTGTTGTTGCTGTTTTGGATGCCGCCTATGGCTGCTGGTTGCATCATTGCTGGAATCATTGCATCACTGCACGACAGGGGCTAAAACTCAAGATCCTATAAGATCTCAAGCCAGACACCTTAACCGTTAAGCCATCACCAGGCTTACTGTTAACCCTATAAACTCCGACTCACTTGTTTCCATATTTCATTGGCTTCCTGCTCTGTGGTGGCCTACTCTGGGTCACTTTACCTGGAAGAGATTTCCAGGCGACCGCGTCACAATACAGCGGATAAAGTACAGATGATGCAGTCGGTATAATTATGTATCGTGAACGCAAACATTTTCCTTATATCTCTGAGTTGAATAGATTCCGAATTTGATGTGTGATATACGAGTGCAGCGACTCTACCAATATGTAATTACAGCACTTTGATGCTTGTTACCTCCGACACCAAAGGTGGATGGAGGTGAAGTTTTCACCCCTGTCTGTCTGTCCGTTTGTGAACAAAATATCTCAAAAAGTTGTGAACGGATTCGGACAGAATTTGGCAGAGATGTACCGTATGTCACAAGGACGAAATGCTTAGATTTTGGTAAAGATCGGGATTCGGATCCGACTGGTAGATTTTTAAGTGATTCTTCACCATTGGGAGATAGGGCCAAAAACGATACATAGCAGGATATCTCAAAAAGTTGTGGATGGATTTTGACGAAACCTGGTGGACCGGTTGGGTGTCTGAAAAGGACGATTCGATTTGATTTTGGTGAAGATCTGAATACGGATTCGGATATGAGAATTATTTAATTCTTTAAGTTATTCTTCACCATTGGGAGATGGGGCCATAACCATACATAGCAGGATATTTCAAAACGTTGTTGACGGATTTTGACGAAACTTGGTGGACAGGTTGGGTGTCTGACAAGGACAAATAGATTCGATGTTGGTGAAGATTCGGATTCGGATCCGGCTAGTAGAATTTTCTCAGTGATTCTTCACGATTGAGTGATGGGGCCAAAAACGAAACAGCAGGATATCTTAAAATGTTATGGACGGATTTGGATGAAACTTGTTGGAGAGGTTGTGTGTGTGACAAGGAAGAATCGATTCAATTTTGGTGAAGATCCGGAACCAGCTAGTATAATTTTAAAAGTGATTCTTCACCTTTGAGTGGTATGGCCAAACAGGTGGAGGTATGCTCTCTACTGAGTGCCATTCTACTTTCAAGTGCAATTTAGCTCTCAGAAGTCCGTTACGTGATTTGTCTTTGAAAAATGGAATGCGTTTCATGTAAAAGTGCTCCTCCTATTTTCAGACAGACAATGCGATTGTGTTTATGCTTCAAGCCGAATAAGCTGCATGTTTATTAAACGGATCGCTTGTCTTTTCATCCAACATCAGCCTTTCATAGTGCGAAAAGCTGACAAGTGCAGGTTCGTTCGATTGCCCCGCCGAGCGGCGTTCCGTCGATGGGGAACGGAGCGAGATTCCAACCAGGATCCACGTTTAAATGCCATCCGGACGAGAAACAGCGCACACCGGGCAATAGCATGGAGCGCCAATGGAGCAGGGATGCCACTTGGTCGCCGCCTCTCAGAGCCTGATGAAGGTGACACTTCGCATCATTTGCAGAGGGCAGCCAGCCTAATGGACATTTGCCAGCAGCTGTGTTTGTGCATTTAGCAAGAGTAACGCTGATGCATAATATATTTAATTAGGTGTTGTTCCGGGTGCAATATACTGTATAATTGTCATGATAGGAGTGAACAGCCCATTTCTAATTGTCCCCCGTCGCACCGCGGAGCGAAAGGGGGACTATGGTTTTCCCCTGCGTCCGTGCGTGCGGGTGTGCGTGCGAACGTGCGTGCACGCGTCCGTGCGTGCGTGCGTAAGCAAAGGACCGAATTCTAATTTGGTGTGTGGGTGCAACCCACGTCAAAATCCAAGATGGCCGCCGCCATGTATGTCTGATGCCATGTATGTCTGAACATTGTGAGCGGAATATCTTGAAAAATAAGCGAAGTACCAACTTCTAATCCGGTGTGTGGGTGTATGTAGGCATAAGAAAGAACCCTATTGAAAATTGGGTCGCCACGTCAAAATCCAAGATGGCCGCCACCATATATATGTCTGAACTTTGTGAGTGGAATATCTAGAAAAATAAATGAACTACTAACTTTTAATCTGGTGTGTGGGTGTATCTGCGCATAAGGAAGAACGTTATTGAAAATTGGGTCGCCACGTCAAAATCCAAGATGGCCGCCACCATATATATGTCGGAACTTTGTGAGTGGAATATCTTGAAAAATAAATGAACTACTAACTTCTAATATGGTATGTGGGTGTATCTAGGCATAAGGAAGAACGCTATTGAAAATTGGGTCGCCACCTCAAAATCCAAGATGGCCACCACCATATATATGTCTGAACCTTGTGAGCGAAATATCTTGAAAAATAAACGAACAACTAACTTTTAATCTGGTGTGTGTGTGTACCTACGCATAAGGAAGAACGCTTTTGAAAATTGGGTCGCCACGTCAAAATCCAAGATGGCCACCACCATATATATGTCTGAACCTTGTGAGCGAAATATCTTGAAAAATAAACGAACAACTAACTTTTAATTTGGTGTGTGGGTGTACCTACGCATAAGGAAGAACGCTATTGAAAATTGGGTCGCCACGTCAAAATCCAAGATGGCCGCCTTGCGTCTTCCACTTTGTCAACTCACATCACTTCACCGACGGGGGACCTAGGCGTAACGCTTGTTTTTATTTATTTTTACCTCCACCACCGAAGATGGATGGAGGTTATGTTTTCACTCCTGTCTGTTTGTCTGTTTCTGAACAAAATATCTCAAAAATTTGTGGACGGATTCGGACGAAATTTGGCCGAGATGTAGAGTATGTGACAAGGACGAAATGATTAGATTTTTGTGAAGATCTGGATTCGGATCCGGTTAGTATAATTTTTTAAAATGATTCTTCACTATTGGGAGATCGGGCCAAAAACGAAACACAGCAGGATATCTCAAAAAGTTGTGGATGGATTTGGACGAAACTTTGTGGACCGGTTGGGTGTCCAACAAGGACAAATATATTCGATTTTGGTGAAGATCTGATTTTGGATTCGGATATGATAAATTTTTTTTTTTTCAGTGATTCTTCACCATTGGGAGATAGGGCCAAAAATGATACATTGCGGGATATCTCAAAAAATTATGGACCGATTTTGACGAAACTTGGTGGACAGGTTGTTTGAGTGACAAGGAAGAATAGATTTGATTTTGGTGAAGATCTGAATATGGATTTGGATATGAGTTATTTAATTTTTTTAATGATTCTTCACCATTGAGTGATATGGCCAACCAGGTGAAGATATGCTCTCTATTGAGTGCCATTCCAGTTTCATTTTGCATTTTGACACTCGTACAAGGGTGTTCATTTCATTGCAAGAAATAATTAAAATTATTTGTCGGTCGAAAATTATTTGTTGGTTCTTGGGTTGTAATCAGAGTTCCTTGTTCTTCACTGAAAACTTTTGCATAATGCTGTAGCCATGACCACGGAAGTGTTCTTCTTTCAAAATGTATGGAATATGTTGTAAAATGATGACTTCCATTTTCTTTTGAGTGTTGGTTGATGTGATATTTAATGGACGCACAATCGAGCTGATGTAGCAAATTAAAAGCAGAGCACAAGTCATTCCACTGATGTCTTGCACAGATGCGAAGCATGCAACATCACTCAATCTCCATGGAAACATCTTTCACAACAAATAGCAAAAATGCTCTGAATGCAGTTTCGTAAATGTGGCTTTGATACACAATGGTGACAAATATTGTGTACAATGAGTAATCAGAAGTGCTTTGTCATTATTTTTCTGCAGTGCTATATGCAACACTATTGCCACCGAACGTCTCGTTGCGGAACTACATGCTGCACTTTGACTGAAATGATACTAGTTTTCTTGAATAGTGTTAAGAATCAGTAGAACTGTCTTGTTTTTTTTGTTTTTTTGTATACTTAGTTTAGGATCGTATGAGAGTTTTGTTGTAAAATGATGTTGTGGCCAATGGAAAACAATGGACATCAGAGTTTCAACTGCTATTCTTCAGAAATTACAGAAATTAGACATTCATAATGTGCAAGGAAATACGACCTTAAGTAGTCCGAATCTACAGTCACGTGAAAAAGTAAGTACACCCCATGTAAAGTTTTGACTTTTTCAACATATTTCAACATACAACTATTTGATCTTCATTTCAACAATATTGATAGACAAAGGTGATATAATATAACAAATATCATGAAACATTTACATTTTGTAGTCCATTGTATAATTTAAATAAACATAAATGCAAATTCCGCATGTGGAAAAAGTAAGTACACCCTTGGCTCTAATAGGTGGTATTGCCCCCTTTGGCAGAAACAACCTCAAGTAGGCGTTTCTTATAACTGTCTACCAGTCTCTGACATCGACTGGGAGAATTTTTTGCCCACTCCTCCATGCAGAATTCTTTCAGCTGTGCGATGTTTGAGGGGTTTATTGCATGCACAGCTCGTTTCAAATCCCCCACAACATCTCAATGGGATTTAGATCTGGACTTGGACTTGGCCACTCCAGGAGCCTCCATTTCTTTCTTTTCATCCATTCCTTGGTGAATTTACTGGTATGTTTAGGGTCATTATCATGTTGCAAGGTCCACCTTTGGTTGAGCTTCAACTCTCCGACAGATGGCCTCACATTATCCTCAAGCACCCTCTGGTGCAATGAAGAATTCATCGTGGATTCGATGATGGTGAGCTGCCCAGGCCCTGATGCAGCAAAGCTGCCCCAAACCATAATATTTCCACCACCATGCTTTACAGTTGGTATCAGGTTCTTGTGGTCAAATGCTGTCTTTGGTTTTCACCAAAGATGTCTTCTGGTACTGTGGCCAAATAGCTCTACCATTGACTCATCTGTCCAGAGCACATTGTTCCAGAAGTGCTTGTCTTTGCCTAGGTGTTCATTGGCAAACTTTAGTCTTGCCCTGATGTTCTTTCTGGACAGCAAAGGTTTCCTCCTGGCACACCTCCCATGTAGATCAAATTTGTGCAGCCTCTTTCTAATGGTAGACTCGTGCACTTTGTCATCAACAGTGGCAAGAGCTACCTGTAGGTCCCGTGATGACATTTGGGGTTCTTCGAGACTTCTATCAGCATTTTGCGGTCTGCTCTCAGGCTGAACTTGCTGGGGCGGCCTTGTCTGAACAAGTTGGCAGTTGCTTGGAATCTCCTCCACTTGTAGATGATCTTCCAGACAGTCGAATGATTGATTTCAAATTGTTTGGAGATCTTTTTAAATCCCTTCCCAGACTCGTAGGCATCTATAACCTTCCTTATGAAGGCCTCAGAGAGCTCTGTTGATCTCGGCATGGTGACGCCGCACACTTCAACAACAAAGAGCAAACCAAACTAAATGTCTGAGGGTTAAATAAGACAGGTTCCTCCAAGATCTTCTCTAACGATTGTTCTAATCATTTCCACCTGAGCTGGTGCACCTGATTCTAATTTTAGGTATTTGAAGTAGTGATAAATGTAGGGGTGTACTTACTTTTTCCACATGTGAAATGTGCATTTTTGTTTTTTTAAATTATACAATGGACTACAAAATGTCAATGTTTCATCATATTTGTTATATTATATCACCTTTATCTCTCAATATTGTTGAAATGAAGATCAAATAGCTGTATGTTGAAATATGTTGAAAAAGTCAAAACTTTACACGGGTGTACTTACTTTTTCACGTGACTGTATGTTTTAACGATAACGGTAGCTACTGCTGGGCAAGAACTGCATGTGTACCTGAACCAAAATCTTATCGGCTTGTTCTTGGTACCTACCCAACTCTTCCACCAAGTTTCATCCGAATCCGTTTTCAACTTTTTGAGATATCGTGCTATATATCGTTTTTGGGCATATCTCTCAATGGTGAAGAATCACTTTGGAAATTCTAGTATCGGAATCCTGATCAGGATCTTCACCAAAATGTAAATAATTCATCATTGTCACACACCCAAACCCTTCCACCAAGTTTCATCCGAATCCGTTAATAACTTTTTGAAATACCCCGCTCAGAAACAGACAAACCAGTGAATACATAACCTCCGCCCATCTTCGGTGGCGCAGGTTAAAAAAAATCCTCCTGAATAAGCATGGCTTGGTTTGTCACTTTTTGCAACAAATTCAATGCTACACTTATGAACGAATCCATTCAAGACTGACATGATTAAATATCTTGCAACTCAAATGATGCTAAATGTATCATAGCAAGCTGGTAGCAAGCAGTGTTGCATGCCCTACCCTGCTGGTGTTAATGGCTGCACACAATGATAAAAGAGGCACTGTGCGGTGAATTGGAACACCCTGTTCCACGAAGCTCCACTCTCACCAATATCAACCACTAAACAAAAACAGTTTGTTGGATCAATGTGCAAAAAAAATCAAAAAAATCACATTTGCAACAACATGCACCAGAAGGGCTGCGAGCGAGCAGCGTTCCCTGCAAAGTCACCTTGCGCAAGAGCTCAAGATGGGGCGATGTCAGGTGGAGGGGTGGCAGTGAGACGGGGGTCAGGCTTTGACGGATGGCGTGTAGCCCGGAAAGGGGTCGAACCCACTCTAGAGTGGATTGAAAAGCATTCATCATCCACGACTCTTTAACCCTTTGCCTGCCACGCAAAGTCGGCACCTGGGCAGAAAAGGTCTGTAAAAATGCCATTTAGTTAAGACTATCCATGTGGCTTCGCTAAATAGGGACTACAAGGGTAAAACATAAAGTGACTGCAATTCCAGTTACTTTACAAGGACACTGGAAGCTGTTATTGCAGTGAATGAATGAATGGATGGTTTTGACATTTTCGCAGTCGAAAACATCGCTCTTGTTTCAACTAGTTGGGCCAACATAAAATGGAACACAAGAAAATCATTTTATCAGATTTAGCAACTGCAGCCACAATGTCAATATTAGGGGGACAAACTGAAATTACATTCACCAACGTGATATATCCTCAAGTATTTGTTGCACAGATATAGTTAGTTCAGACACCATGAGGGCCCCGCCAGGTTATTGACCCATTTTGCTTCCATTTTGGTAACAGATCACATCATTAGCAACAGAGGCTATTTAGAAATTTCCTCTTTGCATGGGTTTTATTTCGAGCCTGGTGTTGCCTTAGCGGTTAGGGTGCCGGCTTGGGATCCTGGGTTCGAATCGCGGTTGATCGCTGAATTAACACCAGGGGGGTTGACTCGGCCTGTCATCCTTCCGAGGTCGGCAAATTGAGTACCAGCTCACTGGTAATTCTCTGTGTGTCGCAAGAGGCGACCACCAGGTTTGGCGACAGGAAGGGCATCCGGCCATAAAACATTGCTTCAAAAAGGGGACCACGGTGCCCGAAAAAGGCGAACACCTGCTCTGCGGGGGGAAATGGCCTCCAAAGGTGGTTCTTCATGGGTTCTATTTCATCTCAAATAACTATGACGCTGTCGTAGTAATATAAAAAAAAGAATTGACAAAAGTAGAAAATCATGTAGTAGTACTCTTTACGGCAAAGTACATTATTTTGTACAACGAAGAGGATTATCACACATAATACACAAACTGTGCAAAATAATTTTAGTCCATCATTCCTCTACTCATATCTATCTATCTATCTCTCTCTCTCTCTCTCTCTCTCTCTCTCTCTCTCTCTCTCCCTCTCTCTCTCCCTCTCTCTCTCCCTCTCTCCTTCTCTCCCTCTCTCCCTCTCTCCCTCTCTCCCTCTCTCTCTAAAAAGAGAAGAGAGAAAAGAGACATCACATCGCTAAGTGCAGTATTGCCCAACAACATCGAAGGGGATACTTACAAAATGTATGTTTGCCTCTGCGGAATCCTTAGTCTGTCATGAGTGTGACCAATATGTCCATCTGAAGAAGTCTTGCCCAAAAACAAAAACTTAGCGGATAGGTTATCTGAGACGCGACTCAACAACAGGTTTCCAATGCAAATACTGTCAATAATGTAAAGCTTGAAGGAGATGACGAGGGCTCCACAGCACCCAAACGAAAAAGAAACACTCGCTCAACCTCGAGCAGCACTCGAATCCTGCATATGACAAATTGCAGCTCACGGGTCTAGTCTAAGTTGGACAGCAAAGTAACAGCTGAGTCTGTTGTGAGGTGGATTGCCCTAAATCCTTCATCAAATCTCCATAAGTTTCCACCAAATCTCCGCCAGACAAAACAGTTTACATTTTGGTTTTGCATGCCACCGATAGGCCAGATCTGGATCTTGAGCTGAGCCAAAATCGAATCCGCTTGTTCTTGTCACCTACTCAACTCATCCACCAACTTTTGTCATAATCCGTCCACACGTTTTTGAGATATCGTGGTATATATCGTTTTTGGCCTTTTACTCCATGGTGAAAAATCACTTTAGAAATTAATTTTTTTTATTGTATCCGGATCTGAATCTTCCCCAAAATGGAATCAATTCTTGCATGTCACACACATAACCTGTCGTCCACCAAATTGAATCTGAATCCAACCACAACTTTGAGATATCCTGCTCACAGGCAAACAGACAGAGGTGAAAACATAACCGCGATCCACCTTCTATGCACAAAGTCCACCTTCGGTGGTGGAGGTAAAAATGGAGTAAAAAATTCTTGATTCTTTTTCCAATCGAACTTCATTTATTTATGGGGCTCAGAATATTGTGACAAAATCTGACGCTTTTCCAGTTTCTGAGAACTCTACGTTGTTCGAGCAAAGAGTGAGTTGAATTTGAGATGCCTTCTGATTCACCTTATCCTCTTATCTCACGTGATTATCAACTTACAAGCCTAAATATTAATGGTGGGTGCAGTTCCTTGCGTAAATCCTGTTCCTGTGCAGTTAGTTAGCTTAGTGAAAAAAATATATCCTCCCCAGATGTATGCAGAAATCGTTTGCCACCGAAGAGTGCATGGCAGATTGGCAGCAACAACTGAAGGGCACTTGGTTTTTATTTTTCCAGTAACATGACTTTTGGAAGAGCTGGTAATTTGTTTTGGTACACATGTGTGTTTCCTCCCATTTTTTAGGAATTTGTTGCATATTTCGCTTCTGTGAGGATTATGTATAACACATTGTCATTGTAATTATCTATGCACCGGGCAATATAATTATGGTTAGTGGACTTTTTATCAAATCCTTTCATTTTCTGCAACGACTACAGCTTCAATCATGCTGCCAGTGGTGGTTTTAATTCTATTTTGAATCCAATTTTGATATAAATAGTGCAGAACCACATCCAGCCACACATACAAGGCTTTCATCCACAGCTCGATGGAATACTGCTCTCCACTCTGGCCTGGTGCTCCTGCCTCACACCTAGCTTGGCTTTATGCTGTAGACACCAAAGCTTTTAGAATCAATGGTATCTCCCACGATGATGCTGATTTTGAGGGCCTTTCACTCTCTCACCGCAGGCAGGTTGGCGGTCTTTTCTGCCACCCTTCTGGTCTTGCACCCTCTGGTCTTTCTGTGCTTTGTCCCCCAGGCTTCTGTAGAGCAGAGATAGTACACCATCAACCCCCTTTTGGTGAAACTACCTAAATCCAGGATCACTACTTTCCTCCACTCATTTGTTCCTTTTTTTCCCACCTGTGGATCCAACTTCCAAATTCTACTATCGGGGATGCCTTTTCATGGTGGTTGTAATCCCCAACGCAAATCGAGGGCCAAATCTTCCCCATTCTTCCGTGATGCCTGGATTTGTCAGGGCAGCGTGTTCACAGAGTGCCGATTAGTCCACCTGGACAGGCTCTTTCCCCTCTTGTCTCTCACTCTTTCTCTCTCTCTTTCTCTCCTTTTCTCCCTCTTTCCCTCCCTCTTTCACTCTCTCTCTCTCTTTCTTTCTCTCTTTCACTCTCTCACTCTGTTGTGGCCCTAACTTTGTGAAGGCGGAGTTACACCATCTTGAATGTGGGGGAGCTCTGGGTCACTCCTGAGAGATCGATCGATCAGCTGTTTTCAGGCTGCAGGCTTGTCCAAGAGAACTGTCCAGGGCTATACAACAACAACAACAACTTCCACATTCTCTTCAATCTCATTCCTCCCTCCAAAACTTCCAGACAGCTACTCTCCACCATCTCAGATCGTCCCAATTCAGAACCATGATATTTTATATCCTCGTTAACCGCCATCCTATTTCCACATCACTCCCCATCCCCCCGCAATCCCCACTCTTATCCCTCCTGCTTCAAAATTCCCTCTTGAGTTTCCTTCTGTATCCATCTTGTCCACCCCATGCATCCCCTCCTGCCCTTATTCCTCCCCATATCCAACTCTGCGTCTATATTGGACCTCAGCTCTGCTGTTGGTGTTCTCCCCCTCTCTGAATTGTTCCTATTGGCCTGTTGCATCCTTATCTGTTCAGAGTACTAGCTAGTACTAGTTCTTCCACGAGCCTCGTCTATGTATACAAAAAATCCTCAGATAGACCACTCGATAATCTCGAGCAGCACTCTAACATAAGACAGCTACAGCATTCACCCATTTAACATTTAACCTAGTGTGAAGGTGGATTAAAACACCTTTCCCAGTACCCAATCCTAAACCAAAGGTCTGGATCGACCTCTGGCACCCCTGATTTTGTGGTTTAAAATTATGATGGTATGACCTACAAAATTTAAAACAAACCCAGTAAATGCAGCACTCTGTCCTTTAGAGGTCGTGCCTTGATAAGTAACAATTTGATAGCCTATTTGCTGTGGCACAAGATGAATGCCTTGTCTCCTCTGCAGTACTGCTGTCTATAATTTAAAAAAATGCCTGCTTCATTTCTTCTACAAAAGGGGGTAAACATTGCCTTAGACCGGTAGTTTTTCACCTTTCAATGGCAAAAAGCCATGGACTTACCAACAGTGCATGTCGAGTGATGGCATTTCGTAACACAATGACCCTGCTTATTGTTTCCCGTTCCTTGAGGCCTTGCCCTGGATATATACTGCAGGCTGCTTGTTGAAGCAAGTTGCCATGTTTGGCTACAACAGAGAGCTTGTCTTGATGGAGCTGCAGCTGCAACTGGTGGGCGTGTCCTCACTCTCTGACTTTTACCCGAATGTTTTGCATGCCTGGCAGTAAATACCAGTAAGCAGTAAGGTGAAGAACTCCAATAATGAAAGTTTCCTCCGTGAACTCATATTCTCTAAAGCTCTCTTTCTGGAGAGACATTTCTCACGTGCCTTTGTGCAATGTTGTATGAGACATGAACGTTAATCTGTTATCTCCGGGACAGCAACATGAACAGTTACATCACAGCAGAGGATATTAGAGCAAAGACTGTCCTCAGATGTTGGAGAACTTTTCAACCCAGGGTCGATACGAAATTGTGCATGTCTTCGATGCTCAGGACTCACTACTCACACCATGCGATGATGGTCAGTCATTCCATGCCAGGGTCAAAACAAGCCACAATGGAAAGGAGACATCTTGGTTCCCACTCGTGTTTTCTGGCCTGACGGTTTAATTCACTGGATTTATTGAACAAGGCAAAACCATCAATACACAGACCTTCAGTGACTGGTTATGCAATGAAGTCAGACCGTTGTAAAGGTGACATCTATTTTCCGACGTCAGCCTGACATTGTTTATTGGTTGTAATTATTGGTCCATTTGGTCTATTATCTGACGTTGACCCAACGTTCCCTTCCAAAGTCGGATTAACGTTGGCCCAACGTTGGGGCAACACTTCCTTCCAACGTCTGACCAACATCTGTTTAATGTCGGTCCAACGTTTGGCCACAGCCAACACAGCCAACAGCCAAGTGTGCTGCAACATGGCATGACTGCTCAATAATGCTTGCCTTCACAAAACAAATATGACCACAACAGAAATGCAGGTGTAAATCATCCTCCATAAAGTCCACACATCACTTTATAATTTCCATATATCGGCACAGTTACTCGATACAGATTTTAGAAAGAGGAAGAAGCATCTAGTGACCTGGGAGTGGTGAATCGAAGAGCAGGAATGATTTATTGTTCGTACCAAAGGGTCAGAGGAAAGTAGTTGATGTCAAGAGTCATTCCTGGGGAAACCTCAAACAAAGATTCATTACAGCAGACTTGAAAATGATGAATAAATGCAAGTGTAAGAAGAAAAAAAAGGAACCCACAAATATCAGTATCTAAACTTAAGGACCAAATTATAAAGGAGAAGCCTCCAAAATAAAAAGATACAGTGAATTCAAATGCGATTGGTAATTAAGGGGAAGACTTGAGAGAGGCATGAAAAAGTATGATCAAAATGCTGTATGTGGAGTTAATACGGGTAAACGGCAATATGGGAGCGAGACGAGGCTGTGAAGTTCCATTGCACAAGAAGTAATAGCAAAGAAAAGGTATGCATATAAAAAGTGGAAAACCATTGAGAGTCAAGAAGATGGAGCAAAATATATTCGCACAAAGAAAGAAGTCAAGACCGAAGGTGGAGGTAGGTTGTGTTTTCAGCCAAGTTTATCTGTCTGACTGTGAGCAGGATAAGTCAAAAAGTTATGGATGGATTTGGACAAAACTTGGACAGGTTGGCTGTGTGACAAGGACAGGCCATAATGGAAAAAGACATATAATTGGTCTCCTTGAGAAGAATGCGATGGAAAGGAGACATATTGGTCTACTCTAGATTCTATTTTGGTAAAGATCCTTATCTGGATCTGGATATGAGAACTTTTAAAGTGATTCTTCACCATTGAGAGATTGGGCCAAAAACTATATATAGCACGATAAATGAAAAAGTTGTGGACTGATTCCAAAGCAACTTGGTGGGCGTGTTGGGTGTGTCGGATTAACTTAAGGTGATTATATTTTGGTTCATGTCCGGAGGCAGATCCAACCTATCATTGGGATACCAAACGTAAACTGTTCAGCCTGGCGGAGTTATGCGCTCCACTGAGTGCCGCTCTAGTTTTTTAATTATTATTTTAGGTACAGCCAAGCACCACAATGATATATCAGAGAGGGGAAATTAACTGTACCTGCAAAAACCTGTAAAAACCCAAAATCCCAATAAACTCTGCCAAGGAATTCAGACTAACTAATGATGCCTAAATTGTAAGGTTTGTAGAAGGAAGTCAAGCTGACCATCCTTTCCTCCAACAGAAATTAGCAATCCACTCTCAGGCCATCACACTGGTGCAAGTTCTGACACCACATCAGCTTTGAATCTTCAATCTTATGGGCAGCCATTTGCACCTTTTTTTTCTTTCTTTGGATCTCCCTGTGATGAGCCAGATGGTTAGCCATCTGGGCCTCTATTTACTCATCATTACCACGGTGAAGTTCACCTGTGCTCTTTGACCCATTATCAACCTCTTGGCTCCAAGCACTCTGCTCAGGAGTTCCCTGTGGTTCTGAGTAAGAACAGTCTGCTTCAGATTTGACAAATATCCCTGCCACATACCTTTCTCACCATGAGAAAATGCTTGTCGTCAAACAACGCACACAAGTATGTTCAGGTCATTTGAAGGATTCGTTCATTTTTGTGTATGCTTCACCTGACTGTTCGTTTACATCAATGTGAAATGGATGTGCTGCTTATGCCCCCTGTTGATCAGAGCATGAATTTTGAATGTAGCTGTGGTTTTACTATTCTCAACAGGTGAATGAGTATCTTATACGCATCCACGAGCAAATGAAATGAGGTTTAACAAGCGTTACGCCTAGGTCCCCCGTCGGTGAAGTGATGTGAGTTGACAAAGTGGCAGACGCAAGGCGGCCATCTTGGATTTGTGACGTGACGACCCAATTTTCAATAGCGTTCTCCCTTATGCGTAGATACACCCACACACCAGATTAGAAGTTAGTAGTTCGTTTCTTTTTCAAGATATTTCGCTCACAAGGTTCAGACATACATGGCGTCAGACATACATGGCGGCGGCCATCTTGGATTTTGACGTTGGTTGCACCCGCTCACTAAATTAGAATTCGGTCCTTCGCTTACGCATGCACGCACGCATGCACATTCGCACGCACGTTTGCACGCACGCCCGCACGCACGCACGCACAGACGCATGCATGGACGGAGGGGAAAACGGACGGAGGGGACGCATCGCTCCGTGGTGCGACGGGGGACAATAACCCTTCAGAAGGACAGTACAATAAGTTGAGGGCAACTTCTGAGGAAGACAGTTTACAGTTATCGGGCTGGGAATCAAATCCAGATTAAATAAATCAATGGGGAATGTGCTACCTCTGAGCTACCCAGCTAACGCAAAAATGATGGGCCAAAATTGGCATTTGGTCGATTGGTCCAAAGCGAATTGTTGACGTCAGGGCGACGTTGTTTATCGGTTGTAAACCTGACGTCTATTTTCCGACGTCGGTCTGACGGTTTTTTTTTTTTTTTTTTTTTTTTTTTTTTGTATACAAGATCGAGGCTCGTGAAAGAGCGAACATTAATCACACAGAAAGACAAACCGACACATAAAACATATAACATCGGGAGCGGTAGACAATATGGGGAGAGAGGGGGAAGGACACAAACACAACATTTGAGAGCAGGGACCGAGAGACATGGAGACATCGAGAGATCTGAGAGAGGGCGAGGGCTTTGGGTGGGGGGGGGGGCATGAGAAGGGGGCGGTGGGAGAGGTATAAAACATATGGACACTGCCAGGACTTCCAGGAAAGAAGTTGGAATTTCAAACAAGGTATCTGGGGTGAATTAGCGGGGGTAGAAAAGATCAAGGTTTTGGATGGGGGAAGATAAGAGATGGTGGTGAACATCTGTTTTAAAGACCTGGAGGGAGGAGTGGGATTGAAGGGAGTGAGGGAGACGTTGTTTATCAGTCAAGACGTTGTTTATCAGTTGTAAACGTGACATCTATTTTCCGACGACAAGGAGACTTTGTTTATTGCTTGTAAATGTCAAGGGATCAAGGAGACTTTGTTTATTGCTTGTAAATGTGACGTGAATTTACGAAGGTTGGCCTGACGTTTATCAGTTGTAAACGCGACGTCTATTTTCTGACATTGTCCCAACGTTGTTTATTGGTTGTAAACGTGACGTCTATTTTCCAACTTTGGGCAACGTTGTTTATTGGTTTTAAACATGACATCTATTTTCCAACGTCAGCCTAACATTGTGTATTGGTTATAAACGTGACGTATATTTTCGGACGTTGGCCTGACGTTTATTTGTTATAAAGGTGACATCTATTTTCCGACGTCAGCCTGACATTGTTTATTGGTTGTAAACATGACGTCTATTTTCCGACGTCAGGGCGACATTGTTTATTGGTTGTAAACGTGACGTCTATTATCTGACGTTGGCCCAACGTTCCCTTCCAAAGTCGGATTAACGTTGTCCCAACGTTGGGCCAACACTTCATTCCAACGTCTGACCAACATCTGTTTAATGTCGGTCCAACGTTTGGCCAGTGCTCCCTTCCAATATCGATCCACCGTTGTGGCCGCCGGGACAAAATTACGTTGGCCTAGCGTTGTTTTTTGACGTTGCCCCAAAAACTGGGCTGACGATGCCCCAACGTTGGCCCAACATTGTTTTGTTAGCTTGGTCCAACGTAAGGCCGATTTTGAGATGAAACTTTGCATATAAAAACGATAGAATTCTGAGTTAATTCACAAACTTCCGAGGCTGTATTGCTTCAGGCCCAGGAGTCTTTCATAAAAAAAACAATAGACAAACTTTACAATGAGGAACATAAATTTTACATCATCAACCTGGACGTGCAGTGCCTTTGGTTTTCTTTTGGAAAAAATCCATAAAAAGCAGGATTTTAGGCAAGAACCTTCCAAAGATTTGTGAAATGGGATGTGGTGGCAAACACCCGCAATGAAGAGCTTCTAGACATTCACCAATGCCCTACATTATGAACCAGAGTTCTCCAATACACTGTAATCCAATGTTGGTCTCGGGATGCTACCTGGAAGGTTACCAGATGTTGAGCAGAAGGTAAATAGCACAAGTTGAACGAAGGTGATGTGTATGTTTTTATTTACAATGACCAGGCTGATAAAAGTGCAATTGGATAGAATATGGAGTACAATGTAGTTATTGTTGTAAAGGTCCTCTTGCCACATACAGGTGGCAAACTACCTTAAATCCAGAAATTATGGCTCTATCAATTTAGTTTCAGCAAAGATTGTACTCCACTTGAAATTCCCCTTCTGTATCCACCCGAGGATGGGTAAATAGCTCGTAACGCAAGTAAGATGGTATACACACGCCTTGCGGAAACAGACAGGTGGCTGGAAGTAGTGTCCACAAGTGGCAAGTGCTCATCGTGGCCATCCATGCCACCGATCCGATGAGCCCTTGAGTAGAATGATTTGCCCGAAGCTGAGATAAACTAACTACGATTTAGGAAATGACCATCACAATGACCTGCCTCCTTGCACAAGAGACAGGATGGAGGTGGTCATTTGACAGTAGGTCTATTTGGCTGTGATGAAGGTCGATACATCTGCTACTGGGGTTTGGAAAGATTCAAGAGGTGGCTTTGGCACAACTGACCTCATGACTTTAACAACATCTGCAGAAGCAATCTCAGCAAGGTGCTGTAGAAAGCACTTCATCGATGAATACAGTTAGTCGCTGATTGAAATCTTCAATGGATGCAGCGAGTCGCTGGTATAAATCCTCCGAGCGTTCGTCGCTCCCGAGGTGTATGGAAACAAAGTCGAGGAATTGAGCTCCTGATGACTGGAAACCAAACCAACCAGACCAAGGCCAGTTCGGTGGAATTCATCACATTGTGGCTCATGAGATCACAGGACAAAAATTGTCTTTGTCCAAGCATTAGTTCCAGATGAGCTACCTTCTGTTGTCCTGTCTGATCATTCCAACCGAGTCTCATCACCATCGTCTGCAAGGCCATGGAGCGGGGTAGCAGCAGACCTATTTGCCCAATTGACACCATCCAAGAGGAATGGATTAGAGTTTGAATGCAATGATAAAATGTACAATATGTTCTGTCACCAACATTCGAACAACATCTTATCCTTCTGAGGAATGTTGCAAGTCCTGTAACCGTCACAGCCAGCAAAACCACATCATCAGCATATTCCAAGACCAATAGTTTCTGATCTTCAATCTGGACTGCTTCCCCTACTAGATTTTCTCTATCAACTATATGAAACATGTTGTCCAATATAAGACATTAAAGAATCTGGAAGAAAGGATTTATTCTGGCCTTACTCCAGTCTTCACCAAAAACCATTGTGAAGTCACTCCCCCAATTCACAGGCCTCTATATCCTCATACAAACTTCTGATGTACCTGATCACTTAAAATCTGTGGAATACCATATTGCTCGAGCACCTTCAAAAGTCCTTCCCTCCATACAGAGGATTCAGCTTCTGTATTTCCTGATGCGAGACCAACTTCGCTGGTTGACCATAGAATCCCAAGAGTGTTTTTCTATGGACAACTTAAATTTGGTAAACAGTCACATTGGTAGACAAAGAAAGTGCTATAAGGACGTCTTAAGTCTATACGCAAGTCTTGTACCATATCAGTTGTCACCTGGGAACATCAGGCCACAAACAGGTCAGCTTGGTGGAACATTTGCCACAAAGGCCTGGAGCACTTTGAATGTGGGAGACTTGCTATCGAGAGACAGCAGAGGTAAGAAAGGAAAACCTGCCAACGTCCCATCTCCGCAAGGACTAGTCTATACCTGTGATGTGTGTGGTAGATGCTGTGGACTATACAGCATTGTGGACTATACAACTTCTGATGTACCTGATCAAAGAAAGTGCTATTAGCCCAGCAGATATGTGAAAAAATTGTGCTTTTGGTGATACAAGCATGAAATTTTGAACACTGATAGAGCATACTACTAGGAAGATTTTTGGATATAGGGGCATTCAAATCTTTTCCTAGGGACAAAATGGCGGCCATTTTAAAAATGGCCGTTTACGGATAATAAGATACACAGTACCGATGTCTATAAAACTAGATTTACTTATTGCTCAAGCACACCTATGATGTTTTTTTCACGTAAACAGGTTGTAAGATCATAATTAAATGTCAACAAACTCACATAACATTTATTTGGTCCTTATTCTTTACAAAAATAATTACTTTTTGAGCTATTTTGAGCAAACTCCAGAAACACAATGGAAATGAAGTGAAAATGCCACATTAACGCTGTGGAAGTGACTTTCACTATAAAACAGTCTACAAAACAGTCTTCCACATGTTTGTGTATATGTAACAGGTGTGTTATTCCTCCTGTATACTATCGTGTGCACTCCCCTGCACAGTGACACAGAGCTGAGCACTGGAGTGCGGCCTTAACACACTTGCACTGTTTCCTGCAACCCTTCTTGCATCCACATCTAATCAATTGTTGGCATGCCTCAGTTGCCTCTGTGAGGGTTGTCCAATATATCCCCCAGCCGTTATTACTCTGTTTCCAACCCCATTCACTTGGCGATGGGAGCTCAGGTGCGCAAATCATCATCTGGCCCCAACAAAAGCCGGCTTGGTAGGCAGCTCTCTTGATGTGTTGTCTGAGGGCTTCTTGCGTTGGTGGGATAGCCTCTATTGATCTACCAGTCTGGGTGAAGAGATGCTTGCGGGCATCGTTAACATGTTCCTGGCTGCTTGTTCGATCGTAGAGCAGAACAACAAAACGCTCCAGTGGATCCATGTTGTCATTTGCAGTTGAAATGGTTGGTGTGGCAGCCAGTGCGCAGAAAGCTGAGGTGACCTCATCATAGGCTTTCCATGTTTCCCATGCTGTTTTCTTCCCCCTTCCGCCGAAGCAGGACACGGTGTCACACCCAGTGAAGGCGTGGAAGAATGGCAACCCTCGGCACTTGTTTGCTCCCAGTGCCACAGCCATCTCGTGAGCTGCCAAGTGCCTGAAATTCTTCCCTGTGCCAAAAGCAACCCAGAGTTCATCGATGTCAAGATATCCAGTTGCTGCCACTGCAAGGATCAAAACATCTGTGTCCACTGTGCGGATTGACACCTTGGTATAGCCCTGTCTGACTGCATCTTGGACATGGAGTAGTATCCTTGTATCTGCCTCCTCGTGACTACACGGGGAAAGACCAGTAACATCTCGTGGCTGTGTACAAAAAACTTCTTTGTGGTTTGTGGTGACGATTTGCTTGTCAGTCTCAATGTTTGCTATCCTCGTTGCTAGAAAGTCAAACAACTCCACCTTGTTCTCGTCTATGCGAAGGAAGGCCTGCCAGTTTCGAGGGATGGAACTAGATGGCTCAACTCGTCTCCTGGTGCCTTTACCCCTCGTCTTCCTGGTGTCGGCTTTCAAACTGTCTGGGAAATATTCATCCCAGATAATATCAACCCTGCTCTTATTTTGTATCTGAGATGTGATGTATGGCAAGAATACTAGTGATGCATACTCAGAGAAGGTCTTCGCATTACGAGGTGCCAGCATGTTCACGATGGCTGCTCCATCCAGGATCATGACTTCAACAGGGGGGCTTACATCATCATTTTCCCGTGAGGTGATCAGATCTTCTAAGCACCCAACCAGATCAGACTTGGTTCCAAGCCGGATTTTGCCCATTTGTGACAATGCAGGGGGACAAGCTTGGTTTTCATGTGCAAATAATTCATCAAGATCTCCATTCCGTGTCTGGGATGCAATAAACAGCCTGGAGAACAGAACGCAGTCATTCTTCAGAGATACCACCTTCAACTCTGTTCTTGACTTCTCTCTGACTGGGGGTCGGCTGAAGAGAGGGAGATTGTTTCTTTTTATTGGGTCAGTGATAGGCTTTGTCTGATGTACAAGCCTCTCGTTCACATATGTGTCATACTGTTCTTTTCCCAGCTTCTCGATCTGGTAAAGGGTGTTGATGACTGCTGGGTCTGCCAGGTCTCTGCTGTCTAGCACCAAGAGATCTTTGCTGTCGTCACAGAATGGGTTCCCCATCTCTCCTATGACACGGGTGAGTGCTCTCACATCTCGAGCAAAGGCTACCTGCGTGTGCTTTGTCTGTTCATGGTGTTTTAGTTCAGTTTTCCTAATTCTTTTTTCTGTTGTGGCCTCGAACTTATAGATCAGTTTGGCCATCTCTGGACCAGACACCATCCATCGGCGCAAAGCTGCAGCATTCTCCGTAAGACCTACAGCCCCTCCATCACCTTTCACCAATGCATTATTTTGCTCGTGTGCCTGGTCTAAGGCTATGGCAGAGAATGCACGTGTAGTCTTCTTCATGGTGAAGTTTCCTGCCAGAAACTGTGCGTATACAGTTGGATGCTTTGTTGCAAGTGTCACCATGTCGCGCAAGTGAACTGGGATCCACCTGGCATAGTTTGTATGTCCCAAGGCGAAGAACCATGGTACAAGCTTGGTCAGAGCATCAGTGTACAGTTGGAAGTTTCCTTCACGGACGGATCTCACATAGATCAGGACTGCCAGTTCTAGCTGCATAATTAGGAACCAGAACTGAAACTGTGGACTTGCATTGGCTTGTTCACCGCACCAGTCATCTAGTGGTATCGTATCCTGTCCCTCATCTAGTCCACTGGTGTACTGGCTGTAGGCTTCCTTCAGGAGAAGATAGAGAGTACTGGCTGTGACTTGGTGTGCTCGTCGTGTGCGTGTCACATGGGTCACTTTCAGGAAGGAATCAGCAGTACCACTTGTAGCAACCCCTGCAAGCATCAGAACGCCTGTCCACCCACTGCTATCCAGAAGGTCACCGAGGGTTTTCCATGCTGCCATCTCAATATGGAGTCCACCAAAGACCATGACGAAGTGATCTTCTCCGTGTGTTTCTGGCCATCTCCATTGGATCTGTTTGGCAAGTGTGTACAGTGGCTGATCAAGTGTGATTACAGGGATCTGACCTGGATTCAGAATATCGATTGCTTTCTTGATGACATCCATGGAGTGACGAATCATTGCCACAGATTTTGCCTGGTCATAGAAGAGAGGCAGCAATGAAGTTAAGGCCACACTACACTCTGGTTCTTCTGGAATAGACTGCTTGCTGGCATGGTATCCAGCCCATGATACTGTCTCGTCTCCCTTAAGTGGTGTGTCAGATAGCACTGTCTTCTCCATCTGCTCCAGCCACCTGTCAAAATGCAAGATAATGAACACAATTAAGAACAAACAAGTCCACACAAGTTAACAAGTCTTGGTTATTTAGGTACACATATAACTGTCCACAGTTCAAACACAATAATCAGTTACCTGTACTCAATCTGCATTGCTTCAGGGATGAGTTGGCAGTTGCTTTTGTTGGGACCCGCTAGCTTGGGTACAGGTGGGTCACATTTACCCAGAACAACAGGAGGTACGATGGTGTATGACTGTGGCAGGTGTGCATCTGTTGTTGATGTGTCATCTGGGTTTACCCGTTGAACTCCACGGCTATCGCTATTTGGGTGCTGGAAAAGTGAAATGCCAGTGCCATGGAAGGAGTCGTGGGCACTTGTTGAACTGGGGTTATGATCAATGTTATCCACTGCCCCAGTTGTGAAGAGGTCACTTTTTAGCTCAGGGGGGCAAACTGTACCCTCATTTTGGAAGAAACGGCAGATTCTGTTCCCCAAGTCCGTGGAGATGCTAAGCACCCTGTCATAGGAGATCGAGAGACCCAGGTTGAACATAGTATCAACCAGGTCTCTTTTTCGAGTCTTTGTGTGGATAAGGGTGCCCAGGTACACAGGCAGGGGAGTCTCCCGATTGTGACTGTGCCTCGTGGACGTGGTAGTACTGCTACTCTCTCTGCGGCGTGAGTAACTGTTGAACATAAGGAGTTGTGAGATTGTGAGAGTAGGTGTTGATACCGACGAGTGGCTTGACTGCTCTTGGATGTTAGGACCATTCAAGATCATAGAAACTAGTGATACAAGCGAATTAGGTACCGAATGTTCTTGGCAGTGGGCTTCAAATGAACCACTAAATGTTGAGTTCATTTTCAACATGTCTCTACGAACTATATTTGCGGCTCTAGCAAGACAAACTCCATCACTGTCAGTGTCGTGATCACATGCCTTCTGAAGGGCTGAGCCAACATCCTGGTTGAAAGCAAGCAGAATATCTCGACCGGACATGTGCTCCTCTATGTCTGGAAAATATGTCATGATTCGATCTTTGAGTTTGGTGGAGTGGACACGCCTGGTCAAGACTGTTCCAAGCTGTTCCAGCCTGGTGGTGTATAGTCTTGCTAGGTCTACCAGCTTGAACACTGGTGTCACAAGAGCATCTGTGCGGGCATCATCGATGTAGGACACTAGCTCTCCAAGTGCTATACCGTGATTGATATCATCTTGTTCATTCAGTGTTGTGCTTGTGGCCCTTGCTTTGTTATAAAGTGACACCAGACACTTCACGTGGTACTGTGCATCTTGTGCTATAAGGTCACCTGCACTCAGTTTAGCAAGAAGTGCCTGATCTCCTAGTTTCAGGGCAGCTGTCCTGACATGTTTATCGAGGTCGAAGGTGGAAGCTTTTCGCAGAGAATTAGTACCCGCTGGTTTGTCACAAAAGAAACACTTTTCAGGCTGTGGCTGTGTGTGGTCTACATGTACTCTGTGACGGGTGTACTTTCTTGAGACACTTGCGGTTTCTTCACTAGACGTTTCTCTTTTTTGTGCCCGATGCAGTTCAGTTTTGTTGTATTTCAGTCTGCATGAATCATGCCACTTAGCCTTGTGGCTCTGGAAGGTTGACTGGATACCTTCACCATCGTCCAGGCGGGACAGTTCTAGAGATTTTGGCAGGCAGCCCATCTGGCTGAAGGTGAGGAGATAATCTGCAAGAGTTTGGTATCCGGACCCTGTGGTTCGCTTGGAATCAGCTGGACAGGCAAGGGCCTCATCGGTGACCTCCTGACATAACACACACTTCTCCCAATCTGTCAGATAAGGCATGTTTGTTCCAGATGTACTAGGGCTTTGGGGGTCTAATAGCTTGAAATTTTTGTTGGCCATTGTCAATTAAGCATTATCCACCACCACCATCCAATCAATATACAAATTGGGAACCAAATCTAGGTAGCTACTACAGTCAATGAGCGAAGGTGCAGTGCAGTCGAGTTATCATCTGAAAAAGAAATACATACATTATTATCATAAATATAGTAATTCGCTTTCGTAACTTTTCACTAGCCTTGCATTGTTCCTTATAGTCACCTAGTCTATGATAGGAAAGTTCATAAAGCTACATCAAAGTTGTTCATATAAAGGTATTGAACCAAAATTACACCCAGGAGAAATCAGATAGTCATGCAAAGTTAAATAATTAAACCGCTAGACCAGTCCTGTCTATTGCAATGGTAAACCATTTGTTCTGCCCCTTATAGGCCACCGTAGATTCCAATTTTGAACCCAGTATGAAGGTATTGCATAGCATGTAAGTAGTGTAATAATGTTGCTTCTGGGACACCTCCGTTTAACATGTGAAATCCCTATCTAATGTCATTTACCCCCTTGTCTTTTTCAAAAATCATAAACACCTCTATTTCTCCCACCCTCATCTTTATGAACCTTTTGTCTGTAGTACCTATCCTTAATGTTGTTCATTAGACCACTCAAACACTACAAATATTTGTTTTCTCTTATAGACCTATCATCCTTCTTCTACATATCATCTGGCAGATTAATCTTTGACCCACTCAAACATTGACCCATTCACTTCCATATTAATTCTTTCCCTCCCTCATTGCCCCTAAACACCTATATTTCTCTCACCCTGTTCTTTACGAACCTTCTAACCTTTTGACATGTTATCCTTATTCATTAGACCACTTAAACACCTGTGATCCTTCTGACCTCATGGACCTTTTAACCTTTTACTCTTAATATCATCTGGTGAATATAACCCACTCAAACAACGACCCTACAAATATTTGTTTATGCGTGGGAAATAATTTAATTCTCCTACAACTCTCTTCACCATCTAATATATTAACAAAAAATATGTTTGAGTTTGGTTCTTTATTAAGATATTTTAACTGAGCTAAGATAAAATGGTAAACCTCCCTCAATGTTCTTGTTTGAGCGCCTCCAGTGCCACATACCATTTTTTGGTAAGCTCCGCCCACTTTTTGGTAAACCACGCCCATTTTTTACTAAGCCCGCCCACTTTTTGTTAAGCCACGCCCACTTTTTACCAAGCCCCGCCCACTTTTGCTAAGCTCCTCCCACTTTTGCTAAGTCCCACCCACTTTATAAACTCTTCAGCATTGTATCATTTCCAGGTAATACATTACATCATTTTCAGGGAATTTCCATCACATCATTTCCAGTTAAGACACGCCCAGGGAATTTCCACAGGAAGACACACCCAGTCCTTATAAAAGGCACCGACCACACAGGCTTTTTCAAACACGCTTTCTGCTTCACTTGAGAATGGACTACTATGCCGAAATGGAATGGGATAACTTTGCTATTCCATGGAGTCCTACTACCTGTGTAGAACTCAACCTTCAGATTGATGAACTGGACTCGAACCTCTTATCAATGGAGGTAAGTTTGTTTATTTATTTATTTATTTATTTAATTTTTTTTTTTTTTTTTTTTTTTTTTTTTTTTAAGATGAGACTCGTGTAAGAGTTAACAAAGTTTATTTTAATATTCATAGAGCTTGATTTATACAAATAAAAAATATTGTATTAAATTAATACATTGTTTTCTTTCACAGGAAATTGTATCTGAGATACGAAATGAAAATTCTGCTTTTAACACAACTTGGGATGAAGTTATTTTTTTGTTTGAAGACATTTTGAACAACCAAGACCCCCAGAACGAGTTCTACCTTGATGACCCAGCCAAAGAGTTATACCTTGGAGATCCACAAAATCCTGAAAAAGAGTTTTACCATGATGATACTTGTTGTGAGTTATCAAAACAAAACCCACTGAACAAGTTCTACCTTGATGAGCCAGAATACAAGTCATACATTGGAGACCCACAAATTTCTGAAAATTGGGAAAGGAGAGTTCTCCCTGATGGTCCGCAGTTATACTATGTGAGACACATCATAGAAACCCTAAAAAATTGGGCAAGGAGAGTTCTCCCTGATGGTCCGCAGTTATACTATGTGAGACACATCATAGAAACCCTAAAAAATTGGGCAAGGAGAGTTCTCCCTGATGGTCCGCAGTTATACTATGTGAGACACATCATAGAAACCCTAAAAAATTGGGCAAGGAGAGTTCTCCCTGATGGTCCGCAGTTATACTATGTGAGACACATCATAGAAACCCTAAAAAATTGTGAAATGGGAATTCTCCCTGATGGTCCGCAGTTATACTATGTGAGACACATCATAGAAACCCTAAAAAATTGGGAAAGGGAAGTTTTCCCTGATGGTCCGCAGTTATACTATGTGAGACTTATCACGGAAACCCCCAATATTTCTGAAAATTGTGGTTTTACCTTGGGGACTTGGAAAGATGGTTATATTTTTGGAGACTCGGAATGGGGGTTTTGTTTTGATGACTCGGAATGTGATACCTATCTTGGAGGCTCAACAGGAATGTGGTTATACCTTGGGAACTTGGAAAGTTGGTTTTATTTTGGAGACTCTACCTGTGGGGTTCCTCTTGGAGACTCTTTGGATTCTAAAGCAATGAACAATGTTCTTTATTTAATGACGCTTGATTTAAGCAATATCAAGAAAGTTCGAGGAAGAAAATGCTGGAAAATTCTTTCTTCCCATTTCTACTTCTTCAAACTTAAAAGCCTTGAAAGACAGAATTGGAGGAAGAGGAAAAAAAAAAAAAGAAATACGTATTTAAAAAAGAAGAAAAGAAAGATTATGTTAGGGTTTGGGTGGGATTTTGAATGTGAGGGTTAGGGATGGGGTTGGGTTAGGGTTGGGATTTTGAATGTGAGGGTTAGGGTTGGGGTTGGGTTAGGGATGGGGTTGGGTTAGGGATGGGGTTGGGTTAGGGATGGGTTGGGTTAGGGTTGGGATTTTGAATGTGAGGGTTAGGGTTGGGGTTGGGTTAGGGATGGGATTGGGTTAGGGTTGGGATTTTGAATGTGAGGGTTAGGGATGGGTTGGGTTAGGGATGGGGTTGGGTTAGGGATGGGGTTGGGTTAGGGTTGGGGTTGGGTTAGGGATGGGGTTGGGTTAGGGATGGGGTTGGGTTAGGGATGGGGTTGGGTTAGGGATGGGGTTGGGTTAGGGATGGGGTTGGGTTAGGGATGGGTTGGGTTAGGGATGGGTTTGGGTTAGGGATGGGGTTGGGTTAGGGCTTGGGTTGGGTTAGGGTTTGTATATTATTATGACTCACTTGCACATACACACACACACAAAAGTTAAGCCCCAACTAAAAAGTTGTGGGATTCTGTGTTTGGGGTTCACAGATTTAAAAACGTATCCCCATTATACACACACAAAAGTTAAGCCCCAACTAAAAAGTTGTGGGATTCTGTGTTTGGGGTTCACAGATTTAAAAACGTATCCCCATTATACACACACAAAAGTTAAGCCCCAACTAAAAAGTTGTGGGATTCTGTGTTTGGGGTTCACAGATTTAAAAACGTATCCCCATTATACACACACAAAAGTTAAGCCCCAACTAAAAAGTTGTGGGATTCTGTGTTTGGGGTTCACAGATTTAAAAACGTATCCCCATTATACACACACAAAAGTTAAGCCCCAACTAAAAAGTTGTGGGATTCTGTGTTTGGGGTTCACAGATTTAAAAACGTATCCCCATTATACACACACAAAAGTTAAGCCCCAACTAAAAAGTTGTGGGATTCTGTGTTTGGGGTTCACAGATTTAAAAACGTATCCCCATTATACACACACAAAAGTTAAGCCCCAACTAAAAAGTTGTGGGATTCTGTGTTTGGGGTTCACAGATTTAAAAACGTATCCCCATTACATTTTATTTATTTATTTATTATTTTCAAGGGTATTATCTGCTTACTTGTGCTTTTTGTAATTCTTGTGAGTAAAATGAACCCAAGATTTCTTCTCCATTTAAATCATATAATTTGTAGGTCCAAGGGACTGTATCCATTACATCAATGATTTTAAATAATTCACGAGTCCATTTTTGTGTATAACCTTTCTCAAAATGACTTTTCCATTTGTATATTCTTACAATATCACCAACTTTAAACTTGGGCTTTCTCAAATTAATCTCCTTTTCATATTCTAATTTTGTAAATGTTTCTGATGGTTTTGATTGTGTTGATGAATGAACTGTATTATTGTAATTATCTACAATATCCTGAATTAAATACACCCATTTTTGAGAACCGAGTTGTGTGAATTTTTTATATAATTTCTCTTTTAAAGTACGATTAAAACGCTCAATAACAACTGCCTTTCCTTCATTAAAGGTGCTGTATAATTTAATACCCTTCCCCTTAAGAAATTTCATGAATATTTTGTTATAGAACTCTGTTCCCTCATCAGTCCATAACTTCTTTGGTTTCCTTTTATCCCGATCAAATATTAGCTTAAAGGCTAACATTAAAGTATCACCCCTTTTATTTTTTAAAGGGACAACCCAGGCAAATCTACTCCTCAAATCAATAACGGTTAAAGCATACCTGTATCCCCTGTCATTATTCAATTCAATTAAATCAGCGGACCATATGTGGTCAGTGTATTTAGAATAAACCTTCCTTCTTTTAAACTTTGTGATTATAGGTTTGTGTAATTCTTCAGCCAAAAGCTCCTCAGTCTTGATGACATCATTAGAGCCTAATAGTTTTTTGAGGAATAACCAAGACCAAGTTTCAATTTAGCATTTATCAAATTTCTCACAATAAACCTATCAACTTTCTCTCTCAACGTTGGATTTTGTATCAAAGACAAATTATACAACATTTCGCTGTCGGCTTTATGTTTTTCAGTCAACGTAGTGGTTTTCCCATAAGCAATATCATGCTTCATACACACTTCGTCAACCCTATTTGTAGGTTTAGACCAAGGTTTAGGATTGTCAGCCTCATCTAATCTTTTATCCAAGTTTGTTCCTGGACCACAGAAAGAATACCCTGGAAGGTGTAATTCCCCTGGAATTCCAGTTGTTGTAAATTTACTTCCTGACAGAAACTTTTGTATGTCTCCTCCTCTTTTAGGAGAGATGAATTGGCACTTTTTAGAGCCACATACTTGACATATTCCTTTTTGATAAACTCTATTATTTTTAGCTTTAACATAAGAGATATTTTTAGATTTAGTTTTCTTTTTACATTTGAGACAATAACTCATATTTATTTATCAGAAAAATTCCGACAGAGTATCAAAACCTTTTTGGTTTTCAACATATACATTTCAATCTTTATTTTTAAAACATAAAGAATCCTAAGGAATGCCTTCACTCTCTCCTCCATTTATTTACAAATAAAAACTAACTAAAGTCAATGACACCAACATCATCAATCACATAATCTTTTCCTTCTTCTTCTTCTTCTTCTTCACCACTTTCTCGTTTAAATCTCCTCCCTGAAATTGAAGACATTGACGTTCTTATTTTTGAAACCATTATCTTCATAAGAGTTGTTAATTCTTTAATTTCCTCTTCGGTGCGTTGAGATTGATTTATTTGCTTTAATACACTCAATCTTTTATGAATCTCAATGATTTCCATCTTTTTATATTTTTCCTCCCTCTCTCTTTGCTCCCTCTCCTCCTCCTCCATTTTCTCCCTCTCCTCCTTCTCCCTTTTCTCCCTTTCCTCCTTCTCATTTTTCTCCCTCTCCTCCTTCTCCTCCTTTTTCTCCCTCTCCTCCTTCTCCTCCCTCTCCCTTTCCTCCTTCTCCTTTTTCTCTCTTTCCTCCTTCTCTTCTTCAACTCCTTCCTCATCCCTTGCTACCCTTGAGTTTGAACCCCAAAGAATATTATACATATACTCATCTGGATTTTGAGATATTCTTGTATCTATAATTATTTTTCTCATAATAGGATACCAATAAGATTTGTTGACGATTTCTAAAAGAGTTTTATATTTCATAACTTTGAGAAGTTCATTTTTATTTAATATTTTAAACAAGTCTCTATTTGTGGGTTTAACAATATCAGTATAAGGCCAGTTTTTAATGACAAAATTCCCATGTATATGCTCCAAATCATAAGGTATGTAATACCGAGCACCCTTTTCTTGTAGGTATCCTTGAATACAAAAATTATAATTCTCTTGTAGTCTTCTTCCTGCCATTTATGTATCAGAAATATATGTGAGATTAATATTATGACAGGTAATACCACCCCATCTTCCCACTACCAAATCGGTTTGTATTCCTCGGCTTTCTATCCTTATCTCATTACCTTCCTTCTTTGTCATGCGAACCATCGCTATACTATCATATATTTTTCTTTTCTTAAAATCACGTATTTGTTGTTTACTAATTGTACTTCCACATAAATCCTTATCCTCACCAAGTGGATAATATTCTTCTTTACGAGACTGATTTAAATCATGTAGGTCTTCTATGTTTATTGAAAAAGACCAATTATACCCTAAATCAGGCATATCATACCCCCATTTATTAATTCGCATATTAACTAAATGTCCTTCTTTATAAAATTCAATTGTAAGCAGGTAGTTAAATTCAATGAGGAAAGGTGTATGGTCAGTATAACCAGGTGTTGTGGTTGTAAATTTTACTTCTTTCACAAAACGTGCTGTTTTCTTTAAAAATATATATTGTGATAAATCACTTAATCTAATTAAGTCATTCGCATCTGTAGGGTTTGGATAATTGATTAATTTATAAGTATTCTTCATAT
The DNA here is from genome assembly GCF_964187855.1 of Myxine glutinosa. Taxonomy (NCBI): domain Eukaryota; kingdom Metazoa; phylum Chordata; class Myxini; order Myxiniformes; family Myxinidae; genus Myxine; species Myxine glutinosa. Next base: position 120,900,838 of record NC_136268.1, read on the forward strand.
TAATATTTTTACTTACACTATATTTTTGTCGTTCAGCCTGTGCCTTTGTATAATAATTTGATAAATCAATATCCTGAGAGGATTTTCCAAAGATAGAACCATCTTTTCCAACATAAGTCATTTATATTAGATTAAAAATGATATCATAAAAATTTTCATTATTGTTGAGTTGAAATAATACATATAAACATAATTGACCACAACATTTAGAATTAATTTCTTGAACTTGAAATGTTTGATAAACACCATTCTGTAAGAATTGTATTACTTCAACAGGTGGTGGCATACCATAACTATCAAAATAATATTTATCCTGACTATTATGAATACAAACCCAATGAGAACCATTCTGTGTGTCTAAATTCATAATAATATTCTTTGTATTCTTATTTATATGTATTAATTCATCTCTCATACAGATTACCACATTATCAATTTTTAGTGTTTTACAATACTTGGCTAGTTCTATATTTGACGTTGTATTCTTTCCAAATTGTTTAAACCATTTATCCATTTATTTATGAGAAAGATACAATCCATTACCCCGTTTAGTTAGTTTAACACCCGCTTGAGCGATAGAGGAAAGCATATCACCAACCAACAATCTAGCTTTATCAGGTAGACTTTCAAGTTTTTGAGCAAAATCTACAATTACACCACTTCCACTAATTTGTTTCTCCAACTCCTTGTTATGTCTTTCCAATTCTTTTTGAGCTTTTAGTTGTGCCTTCCTTTCGTTAGCAGTTTTTACCGCTGCTGAAATACCACCAGTCAATGCTCCCGCCGCACTTAAACCAGCAAATAAAGGAATTAGAAACGGGAAAAATCCTCCTCTTGACTCGTCTATTGAATATTTCTTTAACATAGGTTTCGTCATTTTAATTTTAAGTGATCCAACATCATTTAGTGTTTTTACTTGTGTGTGTGTGAGTAAAACATCAATTCTTACAGCTCCTTTTCTTTGAATTGTATTAACATTAATAATACAAGGCTTTTGATTTTGAATACAAGATGTTAATTTATTAAGATTGATTTGATTAACATATACCCCTACCATTTATTTATGAGAAAAAACCTATGTGATATTAATCATAACACCATTATCTGTATTAATCTGTAATTCTGTTTCCTCCAAAAGCAAACAATAAGCATCAACTTCTTCATTCTCCCCTCTTTCAATGTATAGAGAAGTATCCACTCGATTAGACTTTATAGTTTCCTTTTGAGAACTCAGGTCAATTGCATAGATTGTATATAAACCTTTAAATGCAACCATATCCAAAATAGGATCATTATTACCATTACTTTCACACACTTTTTGGTAGGACTTGTAGGCTTCCGCATAATCATTTTTTTCCCAATCAATTTCCAATCTATCTCGCGGATAAAATGTGCCATCAAGAGAAACCCGAAGTTGTTTCACCTTAGCATTATCACTCAGCGCATTATTCTTATTAGTACCCTCCTCTCCATCTGGTTTTTTAAAAATGAGCCATAGGTATCGTGGCTTTCCTTCAAGAACACCCAAATTCCAAGTGTAGGTAGTGTGTTCCAGTTTAACGTGTTGACATCTTCTTTTAAGGTATGATACATTTAGCGGTTTCTTTGAGTTAAGTCTTCTATTTAACATCTCCTCCGTTTTAAGATTAGGAGTATATTCATTGATATACCAACACAAATCATTAATAACAAATTTATTATTGTCGCCAAAAGCATTTTCAGCCCCAAAAAGCAATCTATTTACATTATCATTCCTTTGTAGTTGAAATCTAATTTTAAGACCATACAAAACTTTATCATAATCACAAAATCCAAATATACCTTTAAGAGGTACTGCTACGGTAAAACTATTCTCAGCTTTTGCGTCATCATTATACATTGACTTCCTTTGACTATAACCAGGGTCTGTGTTTGTTCCCGTTGACATATCAGGAATAAAGCCTTCAACAGCTCCCTTACCCATTCTATCACCAAACGAATATAGTGTAAATTTCATCATTTCAGATGTAGCAGAGACATAATCAACCGCTTCAACCTCTTGTGTTCCAATATACAGGCGAACACTGTCAAACATTTTCCAGAAGAAATCATTTACGAGTGTAGCATTAGTATTATTCGCAGCCTTAGTGAATTTAAATTTACACAGCAAGAAACTATCAGCTATATTCAAGTAAGTTTGTTGATTATTTATTTCAAAACTTTTTGTTCCGTTTGAATTCCAGTCGGTTCCTGTAATAGCATTTACCTTAAAATAGTCTTCCTTTTTAGTAGAGTTTGAAATGATAATCGTATCATCCAAATCATAGATACTATCAATCGCTTCCATACTTGTATTTATATAGTATTAAAATTGTTGAAACCCTGACCCAAGTATTTTAATGATTTTTTGTCGTTCTTGTGAAGATAGTTGAGTTTTACCTTTTTTAATTTCTTTGATTGCTTGTAATTTATGGGACTCCTTTTGAGCATCTTTTATACTCTTTACAACACCTGCTACATTTCCCATGAGAGAAGCAGTTGAACCAATTAGGTCTTTATGTTTAAGAATGGTTGAACCAATACCCATTAGAGTATCAATTATCCCATCTCCTTTATTTCGAAATTGATGACCCACACCCCGTTGTCTCTTAGGTTTATAGTATCCTTTACCCACATACCTTGTATAGTCTGGTGAAAGGAACATGCCCTCCCCTGTAATTATTTTATATTTTCCCAACTCGTGTTTTCTTACAATAACCATTATTTATTTATTGAAAAACTTCACGTAGGTGAATTCTGATGGATATAATTTCATCATTAAAGGATATCATACGATTATCTTGGTCGGTTATCCTAAAATTTACTCTGTATATGGTTTTTCCTGACACAGGTAAATAGACAAGATTTTTTGGTTCCATATTAAATTTATAACCAATCGGGGTTGAGTATGCACTGAATGAAAATATTGTATTTGTTCTTATTCCATCGTTATAAGCACCATCAATCAAATCACAATGAATTAATACTGAATTTATACCGGAGGATATTTGGATAACATTATCACTGTAAAACGTCCCGTTATTTTCAATCTTTTTTGAAGAGAAACCCAATAGCTCTCTGAACGAATTTTCAATCGTGAAATCAACTTTATAATTATTTTTCAGTTTAATAGTTGATTTTGAAGTGTGTGTTTGAATATCTATTACAATATTTTTTGGTTCATCACCTTTTTCTTTCATAAGGCGAGAGACTTCTGAAGATATTTGAGAAATCTCGTAAGCTCCAGGTGAAACAGTTATAGTTTTGTAGGCAGTGCCTGGATTATAACTAAACTTGTTGTTTTTCTCTGTGATATTAAAAAGGGTATTGTAAGTTTCCATTGACAACAAAGATGCCTCATATGAGGTAAGGGGGTCAAGTTGTAGTGGGTAAGGGAATGAAGCTGTGTAATCGCTCGTTGTGAAATTAAAACTAAGAATTGTGCTTCTCATCTTATTTAATATCTAATAAAATATCTTTGTATTGACATTTATTAATTATTTTCATGTTCATCAACTGATCTAAAATGGCTGAGGATTCATTAAAACAATTGTTGTTTCCAGCCTTCTTACTACCTAATAACAATAATAGCCTATTAACTAATTGTGATGGGTCATTTGGAAGAAAACTAACACCCGAACCAAGCTTACTTAAAGCATCAATAATATGTTTCTCCTTCTCATTCTTCTTACTTTTACCAGCAACAGAAACTCCATAATCAAGTGTATTTAACAACTCAATATATACCCTATCTTCCTCTCTTTCCATATCAAGTGGTTCCTCAAAATATTTTGAACCGCTGAATCCGGGGTTTGTTAGAAGAAACATTAATCTTGGAGTTAATTTAACATTTGGTTGAGTAGAACTCAAGAACATCAATTCATCATTAAATATCAATACCTTTTCTTCCACAAGATGAAACACTGCTGGTTCTTCTGTTGGAATGAGACCTGCTCTGGTTTTTGAACCCGCAGAATATTCATTGTTTTGAAGAGCTTCCACAACATAATTAGGGGGTTGATTTACCTGCTCAAGTTTCCGAAATAATCCCTCGTCATCATATTCTAATTCACCAAGTTCTTGTTTTGTTATCTGACTAAAATCTTTGAGCATTTGAAGTTTTTTCGGAGTAAATTCTACCGTGGGAACTGTAGGGTGTTGAGTTTTCAAAAGTGGTTTAAAGAATTTCTCTTGTTTTCTTTCAAAGGCTTCTTCACCAGTTAGTTTCTGTCTCCGTTTCTTCTTTATCTCTTCCTGTTGTTTAACAACTTTTGAAACTAATTGTTGATGTTCCTTAAACTTTCTTTCTCTTTCTTCAGTATTCATTTTCTGTATTTATTTATTGAAAAATATCATTTAGTATCTCATCTTGTTTCACAACAATATATTTATATTTTCCAATCGTGTGTTTCATATAATTTTCAAATTCTTTTTTACTACATAACGTAGAGCAATTATCTCTCCAAAAATTATTTACATCTATTGAATTTAACTTAAATAAAATAAAAGTATTGGCATTGTTTCTTATTGAGCGTCGAGGGAGTTGAAAATATGATTGACTAAGATATATACAATTACAAGAAGAATGTCTCCCTCTTGTATAGTAGCTATCCATTACTGTTTGGTTTCTCTCATTAACACAATCATCAAAGATGACAAGGTTCTTTTTTGATTTATCTAAATCTTGAGGTGAAGGTATATCATCCGTATTATCACTGAGAATACAAGTTATGGGTTTCGATTTTGATTTCTGTGTATCACAAAATAATTGTATTATATCATCAATATTATAATCATTTAGTTTGTTTTGAAGTTTAAATAAACCGATAATGTCTTCCTTTTTAAGACCCGCATTAAAACCCTGTGAGAGTAGTTGATACTCGGGTTGAAAACTTGACTTTGTAAAAATTATTAAATTATCATAATCTAAAAAATTAGAACCAAGGAGCATCTTTAAAAGTAAACAGGTTTTTCCACATCCGCTTGAACCAACTATTAGACATCTCAATGAATTTGGAATGTTTTTATGGTTATTAAATTTTATCTTATTTTCCCAAACGGGTAAAAAATCATTCATTTATATATTTGGAAAACAAGTTATCCAACTTTTTTTGAGCTATTTGAGAAACTCTATATTTTATCCTGAGTTCAGGTTTAATTTCAAAATAATCCATTATTTTATTTATATAGTATCTTGTATTAACATTTCCATTAAAATTATTTTGAATAATAAATATCATTAAACCCTTATACATTTCCTCAATACAATTAGTCTCTTCCCTTGAAAGAAATGGTGTATTATCATCACAATACTTAACATTCATCTCTCTTATTAATCTTGTAAAGTAATTCATTTTTGGTTCTAATTTAAAAGAGTTATATATTTTTTTATATTTCTTATTATCATTAATTAAAATTAAATCACAGAAAATACATTGTTTATATGAATCCTCATCATTAAGCCCCACTCTATCACAAGCCGGACAATTCTCTAATTTATCATATGGAGAGTCTGGAAATTCTAAATATCCTTCAGAACTTATCATATTTATGTGGTAAATTTTTACTTAAACTAAACGCAAGTTTATTCATTAATAAATACAATGTTTCAAAGCACAAAAGACAAATTTCAATCAATCTCTACTTCGGTGGAAGATATAGAAAAATATGTCAAAGATGTTAAATTGAACAAAGATAAATATGGAAATTTTTGGGTAAAACCAGTTATGGAAAATAACATGAGCCCCTCTATTTCATTTAAAGGAAGAGCTCTAACTATACCTGGAAAGACATCCATTAAAGTAAATCTAACAAAAGTTTCTCCTCTACTCCTGGCAATTTATTCAAAGCTTGAAAAAGTGATTGACCACGATACTTTGAAAAAGAATGATAAGACCATTAATAATTCTAGAGGAGACATTTGTATTTTCTTTAATAATCCAAAGGGTGTAGATCTAAGTAAAATGAATGATGTTAATATTTCTGGTGAAATGTCATTTCGTTCTATGATAGTTAGAGATTATTTAAAGATAACTTTTGATATAAAAATTGTAGAGATTGAATCTGTTAATGAAAGAAAGTATATAGATATTGATGGGAATATTTTTCTTGCTAATTAAATATGAGTCAATACAGCAGTGAAGATTTTACTATTTCATTGAACTCAGACGATAGTGATGATAGTATTTCATTGAACTTGGACGATGGTGATGATAGTATTTCATTGAACACAGATGATAGTTATGATACTAATAGTTTGTGCTCAAATGATAGTTATGAGAGTAGCTTTATTGATGACTCTGAGTATGATTCTGAGTATTCATGTGATAGTTATGACTTAGATGATTCTGAGTGAAAAAGTGTTTTAGTTTAAGCACAGCGATATATATAAAACGGAGCTGTAAAGCTCAAAAGTGTTTTATTTTAAGCACAGTGATATATATAAAACACCACGTTTTCTCACGCTATAAATATGGTTTATTGTGATACTTGCGAGAAGGAAGTAAAATATTATAAACAACATATTCTCACCGCAAAACATACATACAACATTTTAAACAAACTTTCCCCTCTTCCACCTGAAACAAAACACTGTTCTACATGTAATAAAAATATCCTCAAGAAAGGCTTCAAAATACATCTTAAAACAAATCTACATTTATCAAATTTTATCACAACTAAAAACTCTGATGGAGCATTCAAAGGACATATTAAAATAAGAGTCTTTAACTTCAAACCTCCTGAACCAGAGTCTATAGTTGATGCTGTAGAAATAGTTAAACCTGCTGTTCAAACGTTGATTGAAAAAACACTAAAGGAAATGAAACCACTTAAATTTTATATGGGAGTAAAATTAGAAATGACAAAGGATGAAGGAGTTATAGATGCACCATACATGAGAACTGAGCCACACTTTATATCTTCATATCAAGATTTTAAAACATCAGGAGTCTATGATGAACTTATTAAACAAGAGCAAGATGTGGATAATTCAATCGTAGGAAGTGGATTCAATATAGGAAAAATTATTTACATAGACATTCATATTCTTAAATCAGATCCTCTAAAAGCTTCTTCTTACATTGATTTACCCAGTGTTATCAAAAATAGAAAAGCAGTTATCAATATCAAAAATAAAGACAATAAATGTTTTCTCTGGTCTATTTTAGCACACTTACATCCTCCACATTTTCATGATGAAAGAGTATCTCATTATAAAAAATATGAGAATACATTAAATACGAAAGATCTAAAGTTTCCGATGACTTTAAATGATATTCCTAAATTTGAAAAGATGAATAATTTATCAGTTAATGTTTATGGTCTAACAGAAACAAACAACATTCAGGTTTTAAAGCTTTCTGACAATTGTAAACAAACTCATATTAATCTTCTATATTTTAATTCAGACGAAAATTCACATTATACATACATCAAAGATATTGCTAAATTAATAAAACCACAAGTCTGTAAGAGAACAAATAAAATATATATTTGTTTGCGTTGTCTTAACTTCTTCAATTCACAAGAAAGATTAGATAAACATTCAAATTATTGTGGCGAACATAAATCAACGGTAATCAATATGCCTAAAGAAGGCTCAAAGATCACATTCAAAGATGAAAATAAAAAGATCAAACATCCATTTGTTATATATGCTGATTTTGAAAGTATTTTAGAAAAAATTGATACTGCTTCTCAAGATCCAAAAGAATCATACACAAATAAATATCAAAAACATACTCCTTGTGGTTTTTGTTATTATATCAAATCATCTGTTGGTGATAAATATAACAAGTTAGAGATGTATAGAGGCTCAAATACCCCAGAGGAGTTTGTGAAACGACTAGAAAAAGACTGTGTTCGATTAACCAAGATAATGAGAGAAACCAATAAACCAATGTCCTTAACAAGTAAAGAAAAAAGGGAATTTATAAAAAACAATGTCTGTCATATTTGTGAGGAGAAAATTGGTAAAGGTCTAAAGGTTAGAGACCATTGTCATCTCACTGGTAAATATAGAGGTCCGGCTCATCAAAGTTGTAATATTAATTATCAACTCCCCTCTTTCATTCCTGTCTTTCTTCATAACAACGCTCATTATGATACACATCTATTTATCAAGGAACTCTCAAAGACTTCTGGAAGTATCTCAGCAATTCCAAACACGGATCAGAAATACATTTCATTCACAAAAACAATTCACACATCTCCTATTACTCATATCAGATTTCTTGATACATTTAAATTCATGGCAAGTCCATTGGTTAACTTGGTTCAAAATCTAAAAGAGTTTCCATGTCTTTCAGAGTATTTTTTAGATAAAGATTTTCTAACACAAAAGGGAATTTACCCCTATGACTATATGGACTCATTTGAGAGATTCAATGAAACACAACTTCCTTCAAAAGAAAATTTCTATAACAAATTAAATAATAGTCATATATCTGATAAAGATTATGTACACGCACAAAATGTTTGGGAAAAATATAACATCAAGAATCTTGGCGAGTATCACGATTTGTATCTCAAAACTGATGTGCTTTTATTGGCCGATGTATTTGAAGCCTTTAGATCTGTTTGTCGCACTGGATATGGATTGGATCCTGCTCACTACTACACAGCACCTGGATTGGTCTGGAGTGCGATGTTGAAAATGACAAAACAAGATTTGGATTTGATAACCGATGTTGATATGCTTTTGATGATTGAAAAGGCAAAAAGAGGTGGAATTTCACAAGTCTGCTCGAGTAGATACGCAAAAGCAAATAACAAATATCTTCCAAATTATGATCCAACGAAAGAGAGTTCTTACTTGATGTACTATGACGCGAACAACCTGTATGGCTGGGCAATGTCTCAGGCTCTTCCTTATGGAAAACTTAGATGGGTAAAGGAAAAAGACTACAAAAACGTTTTACAAGATGTATGTATCTCTACACAAAAAGAATTGGATGAAGAAAAAGTTGGTTATTATTTTGAAATTGATTTAAAATATCCAGAGGAACTCCATAACCTACACAAAGATCTCCCATTTGCTTGTGAGAAAGCAAGTCCAAAGAAAGAATGGTTGAGTGATTATCAACGATCGTTTGATATAGGTGAATCAACAGAAAAATTACTTACTACATTATATAACAAGAAAAATTATGTTCTACACCAAAGAAATTTGCGACAATATTTATCAAAAGGTCTAAGAGTAGAGAAGATCCATAGGGTTCTAAAGTTCAATCAAAGTCATTGGTTAAAGGGGTACATTGATTTTAATACACAAAGAAGAACAGAGTCAAAAACAGATTTTGAGAAAGACTTTTATAAATTGATGAATAATGCGGTCTTTGGTAAGACTATGGAGAATGTGAGGAAAAGACAAAATATCAGACTATCAACATCTTGGGAACAAGCATCAAAATTAATTAATAGACCGAGTTTTACTCGAGCTGAGGTCTTTACTGAGAACTTTTGTGCGATCCATTTGATTAAAGAGAGTATTGAAATGAACAAACCTATTTATATTGGAACAACAATTCTTGATTTATCAAAGTCATTAATGTATGATTACTTTTATAATAACTTGAGGAAGAAATATCAAAATGATGTTAATCTACTTTATATGGATACAGATAGTTTTATTTTGAAAATTAATACCAACGATGTTTATTCAGACATGAAAAGAGACATTAATATCTATGACACGAGTAATTACAGTCCAGAGAGTGAGTTGTTCTCTTCTAAAAATAAAAAGGTGATTGGAAAGTTCAAGGATGAATTAGGAGGAAATGTTATGAGTGAATTTGTGGGATTGAGGTCAAAGGCTTATGCTTATAAATACATTGTGAATAACGTTGAAAAGACTGATAAGAAGTTAAAAGGTGTAAAGAAAAATGTTATTAAAGAAACAATAAACTTTAAGGATTATTATAACTGTTTAACAACAAAGAAAGAAGAGTTTAGAAAGATTAATGGAATAAGAAGTTATAAACATCAATTATATTCAGAAGAGATAAATAAGAAAGCATTGGGGGCTTTTGATGATAAGAGGTTTATTTTAGAAAATGGAATTGATAGTCTCCCTTATGGTTATATAAGTATATAAGTGATAAGATATATATATAAGTGATAAGATATACATAAGTGATAAGATATATATAAGTGATAAGATATATATAAGTGATAAGTTAAAAAGGGGGGGGGTTGGGGATTTTAACGGGCTACCGCCGCCTTTTTTACTATTATATAAATGATAGAACCAAGTATCAACCAGACTAAAGAGTGGAGGTGTAATCAACCTTGGTATATAAATGGAAAACATAATGAATGTGAAAAATATCAAATAGGTATAATTGAAAAGGCAACTGGTAAAAAAGTTCACAAAACAAATAAGAGAATTAATTTAAATACCGGTGAATTGGGTAAAAAAGATGGAAATATTTTTGAGTGGACGGAAAACTTTGATGGTTGTCAGGAAAATATATACTTTAATTTAAAAATGGTATGTGGCACTGGAGGCGCTCAAGCAAGAACATTGAGGGAGGTTTACCATTTTATCTTAGCTCAGTTAAAATATCTTAATAAAGAACCAAACTCAAACATATTTTTTGTTAATATATTAGATGGTGAAGAGAGTTGTAGGAGAATTAAATTATTTCCCACGCATAAACAAATATTTGTAGGGTCGTTGTTTGAGTGGGTTATATTCACCAGATGATATTAAGAGTAAAAGGTTAAAAGGTCCATGAGGTCAGAAGGATCACAGGTGTTTAAGTGGTCTAATGAATAAGGATAACATGTCAAAAGGTTAGAAGGTTCGTAAAGAACAGGGTGAGAGAAATATAGGTGTTTAGGGGCAATGAGGGAGGGAAAGAATTAATATGGAAGTGAATGGGTCAATGTTTGAGTGGGTCAAAGATTAATCTGCCAGATGATATGTAGAAGAAGGATGATAGGTCTATAAGAGAAAACAAATATTTGTAGTGTTTGAGTGGTCTAATGAACAACATTAAGGATAGGTACTACAGACAAAAGGTTCATAAAGATGAGGGTGGGAGAAATAGAGGTGTTTATGATTTTTGAAAAAGACAAGGGGGTAAATGACATTAGATAGGGATTTCACATGTTAAACGGAGGTGTCCCAGAAGCAACATTATTACACTACTCATGTACATGACAATTTATAATATGCTCATTACATTGTGTTTCAATAGCAGCACAAATGACAAGTCTGAAATAATAGGTAAATATGTCCTTCTTAGCCGCCATTTTGTAAAATGGCCGCCATTTTGGGCCAAGGAGAAATCTGGAATGCCCCTACATCCAAATTTCACTGTAAGGGTATGCCCTAACTGTGTGCCAAGTTTCATGCTTGTATCATCAAAGGCACAATTCTACCACAATTCTTCACATATCTGCCGGACTATATAAGGTCCCGCATTGGACTATACAGACATCTCTCAATGCACAATGCTTAGTGAGCACGCCAACGAAGGGAAGAGATTCGTCGAAAGCGACGACTCGCACCATCATCATCCATACAGAATCCTATGCCTGTTTGAAATCTACAAAGCGCACATAATAGATCCTTAGCCATTTTGTAGATCTTCTCAAACTTGAAAATCTGATCATTGCATCCTCATCCAAAAATGGTATCATCAGGGCATTATCGTGAGTGATTCTGTTCAGCAAGACCCTGCTGAGAATCTTCACTGCACACTTAATAGACCGATCCCTCGTGTATTATCACAGCCCTGCCAACTTCCCTTCTCGAGGAATCGCGACGATCACCATTCACGATCCTACGTCAATCCTTCAAAAACAACAGAAGCAAAAAAAATGTTTTTTTTTTTGTTTGTTTTTTGTTTTTTTTGGCTCATCACATTTTCTGGGAATGGAATTTACTTTTAAACTGTTACTGGAGGGATCGCTTGGGGGAGGAATTATCTCCTGAAAGCAGGGGTGCTTGTTCTGGCTGTGGAATGAAGAACAATTCCATTGCCAGGTTATCCTCATATTCACCTTGCAACCTCTTGGGAGTTTATGCAAACAACTGTGCATCTCCCTCGGTTTATGTACTGTCCATGTATCACTATGCACAATGTATCATTCCAATTAATTAATCAATGATTTGTAATACTAGATGTGATACACATTTACATATAGAGAATTGGGGTCTTCGAGGAACCCACAGAGAGAATAAAGCGAGGTGCACGTGTATGCCTCATGTACTGTGTTTGTGCCAAGTTTGAACAAAATCAGACCATGCATGCTCAATAAATGGTTGGGGGTACATTTAAGTAACAAAATGGCCACCAGTCGGCCATATCGGATCTAATCTCGAACGAAAATGAAGTGCGTATGTAAGCCATCATTCATTACCTTCGCCACAAAATGTGTATGGAGGTTATGTTTTCATCCCTGTCTGTCTGTCTGTTTTTCTGTTTGTGAACAAAATATCTCAAAAAGTTGTTGACGGATTCGGGCGAAATTTGGCAGAGATGTAGAGTATGTCACAATGACGAAATTATTAGATTTTGGCGAAGATCCGGATTCGGATCCGGCTACTAGAATTTTTAAAGTGATTCTTCACCATTGGGAGATCGGGCCAAAAACGATACATAGCAGGATATCTCAAAAAGTTATGGACGGATTTGAACGAAACTTGGTGGACCGGTTGAGTGTCTCACAAGGACGATTCGATTTTCAATTTTGGTGAAGATCCGGATTCGGATCCGGCTAGTATAATTTTTTAAGTAATTCTTCACCATTGGGGGATAGGGCCAAAAACGATACATAGCAGGATATTTCAAAAAGTTGTGGACGGATGATTTAGATTAAATCTGATTCTGTATTGTGATTTTCTGCTCTACTCTGGGATACAAAACGTAAACTGTTCACCTGGGGGAGGTATGCTCTCTGCTGAGTGCCGTTCTGGTTACCCTCGCCCGAGGAGAGGATATTGCATTTGAGTCCGTTTGTCTGTTTGTCCGCACAGAATAAATATGGTTTTCTCTGCAACCGTTGGTCCGATCGACAGGAAATTTTCACCGAAGGTGCAACTCCACCTGTATAATTTTTTTAATGATAATTATGACGTCATCGGTGACGTGGTTCAGCCGCCATCTTGGTAAAACCGAAAAAATTTGCGCCTCGATATCTCCGAAAGCGCCGAATAGAAAAAATTGAGACATGGCTTTTTGTAAAGAACTCTCCATGGGGAATAAAATATGTTAATGATGATGTCATAGGTGCCGCCATTATGACGTCATAATTCGACAAGTACAAAACATCCGATCAAGATGAAATTTCTTGAGCATAATCTAGGAATAAATTGGTGAAGAAAAAAAATAATAATGACGACGTCATCAGTCACGTGTTTCGGCCGCCATATTTGTTTTAACACGAAAGCCTTGAAAACCAATGAAAATACATCCTGGCGAGGGTTTGCAATCCATGATTGCTCTTTTTCTTGTTACCCTCGCCAGAGGAGAGGGTATTCCATTTGAGTTTGTTTGTCTGTTTGTCTGCACAGAATAAATATGATTTTCTCTGCAACTGTTGGTCCGATTGGCAGGAAATTTTCAACATAGGTGCAACTGCACCTGTATAATTTTTTAAATGATAATGATGACGTCATCGGTCACGTGGTTCGGCCGCCATCTTGAAAAACCAAAAACTTTGCACCTCTATATCTCCGAAAGCTGAATAGAAAAAAATGAGACATGGCTCATTGTAAAGAACTCTCCATGGGGAATAAAACATGTTAATGATGATGTCATAGGTGCCTCCATTATGACGTCATAATTCGAGAAGTACAAAACTGCATCCAATCAAGATGAAATTTCTTCAGCGCCATGTCAGCGTAAACTGGAGGAGAAAAAATAATAATGATGACGCCATCGGTCACGTGGTTCGGCCGCCATCTTGGAAAAATCGAAAAAGTTTGCGCCTCTATATCTCGGAAAGCGTTGAATAGAAAAAATTGAGACATGGCTCATTGTAAAGAACTCTCCATGGGGAATAAAATATGTTAATGACGATGTCATAGGTGCCTCCATTATGATGTCATAATTCGACAAGTACAAAACTTCATCCGATCAAGATGAAATTTCTTGAGCATAATCTAGGAATAAATTAATTTCGAAAAAAACAATGATGACGTCATCGGTCACGTGGTTCGGCCGCCATATTTGTTTTAACACAAAAGCCTTAAAAACCACTGAAGATGCATCCTGATGAGGGTTTGCAATCTCTGATTGCTCTTTTTCTTGTTATCTTTGTGCCAAGGATGAACAAAATCCGTCTATAATCTCTGAGATATGGTTGTGGACGCACGCACGGATAGATGGACGGACCAAATCCATAATAAGTCCAACGGGGCAAATAATATAGCCTCTAGTGGGCTGACCGTTATCTCTTGAGCACCAAAAGGAGCAGCACACCACGATGAACCTACGTCATATAGGAACTTTGCAATCATCAATTAATTTGGCAGCAGCTGACTTGCATAGATCAATTGAGAATCTGGAAGTAGCGAGCATTTATTGTACAATTGGATACCGAGGGAAAAGTGGACATCAGACAGAAGATTATGATTGGAAAAGAAAGGATGGAATAGCAACATAGTCCCAACTACGTTAAATGTACATGTCTTTATCGGGATTGACTGTGATGGGGCTTCAGCATGCCAACTTCACTAAACGTCATTACTGCAGTTCAGTGATGAGCTGGATCGTGACAACCAGCCCATAATGCGGGGTAGACCACAATCTATCAATGGTGAGAATCACTTAAAATAAATTCTCTAGTGCGGATCCGGATCTTCACCAAAATCGAATAATTTCGTCCTTGTCGCATACCCGATTACCCAACCTGTCAACCACATTGTGTCCGAATCTGTCCACAACTTTTTAGGATTTCCTGTTCACAAACAAACATCTAAACAGATATAGGACTTCCCCTGTCCTATAGACGTATCCAGCTTAATGAAAATATCCAATGAACAGTACCCCCATCCACCCAAATTTGGGATCAGTTTCTGGAAAGGGAGAGGGGTCAGGAAGTGCGGTATTACTACCCTTAAGATACCCATGTGCTGCTGTTATGACATTTGGTTAACATACAATGTACGTACATGTAGGTCTTACAATGTACGTACATGTAGGTCTTTAAAAAAAAATTATTGAACTTGCCACCTCATGTGGTACGTGTTGGTGCTCTGGTCCATTTTCCATCCGGGCGAAACATCGTTGTGCAGAAATTAATTTAATGCAAAGCCATTCATCTTGCGTGCCACCAGCGATTCGTGTTCTGATTAACCGTAGACCTGTTCACCTTTCCTTCACTCACTTTCTATTCCCCTGCTCCGCTTTATATCGGTTTCCTTTAAAGGATGCACCTGGATTTGCAGATTCCTTAATTCCCAAAACACTATGTGGCCTACCTTTAGCATGTGCCACTATCATATTTGACCCTTAATTAACCCCCAGGTGACCTTTGCAACTCCCACATTTATTTTAGCATCCGATAGCAAAGATCTGAAAATAAATGAAGAGTGAGTGTCAGAATGCACTGCACCTGAGGTGGTAACACCTGAGCCTGGTGATTAGCACATATATGCCACTCAGCTCACCAATGATTTTGCTCTTGAATGAAGCCCAAGTCAAACTCCATTGTAAGCAACTTTTAAAAACAAACCCCAGTAACTGCCCAATGTAAAGTCTGAATCAATGTTGGTCTCCTGTACCCATGGTCTCCTGTACACATGGTCTTCTGTACACATGGTCTTCTGTACCCATGGTCTTCTGTACCCAAGGTCTCCTGTACCCAAGGTCTCATGTACCCATGGTCTCCTGTACCCATGTCTTTTTGCTTGGACCGCAACTGGATAATCTACCTTCAGCCCAGTAATTAAGCTTGGTGTTGGCTTAAGATCTCAGGGTCTTGAGTTTGAGCTCCTGTCGGGCTGGTAGATAACAACAGGTGGGTTGACTCAGTCTGTCATCCTTCCAAGGTAAGGAAAATTAGTACCACCTTCTCAAAAATGGTTTGCCATTCCTCTTCCTAGCAGTGTAGGTATAGGACCAGGCCCATATCAGAATCATCGTCATCATTTTACGGGTTTCCATGCTTGCATATGTAAGTCGTGATTCACATAATGGCCGCTTCGCCAAAAGGTATATTTGAGGCATGTTTTTGGGGCCAGATGCCCTTCCTGATGCCACAACAGAATCAGCTGTGCCTTTGTCGAAAGAGACATACCCCGCAAGGCAGCAGGGGGATTTACAATCAGAGTTTCCTTCTCATAGGTGAACTGCCTACGAAGGATGAAGATCTACACCTACCCTGGTTGGATTAGTGAGCGTCACAGCAAGTCCTCACATGGAGGGCCATGCACACTACACCTCCAGGATACCAACCTACTCCGACATCCTCCAGGCATTTAGCCAGTGCCCTCAAGACCACTGTTACCATGGTGCACCACTAGGAGGTAGTCTGAAAGTCTTGGCAAGGGTAGAGGCTATGTACCGGAAGAAAGGGCTTACACACTCAGCCAGCCTTCTTTTTGCTCAAAGAGCTATCCGGGAGCCGTAGCTAAAAGCAACGAGTGGTAACCCACATCGCACTCAACTACAGCACTAGATGCGTACACCTGCCCTGTGAAAAAGAAAAACACAGGCACCACAAACTGGCGGCCATATCATTTCATCTCGGTGCTGTGGTGGGTGGAGTCAAAGTGATAGATGTGGGTGTGGTGTGGAAGCTGTCCAACCAATGGGGGAAATTTCTAATATCGACTCCCAACAAGAAGCGCAAAAACAACAACAACAACAACAACAGCAACGCAAAGCTCTTGTAAACCTGCAGACATGTCGCAGATAAATTTTAAAAAGGAGAGGTGTCACACAGGTATCTTACTCTAGGGTTTCAGTTGTTACACCAACTTGTGCAAATACCGTACTTTACTATCACATTTCATGCCTTTGCGCTCACACTTAACCAAGCCTTGTAGGTCAAGAGTTGAGAATTACTTTCTACTAGCCGAAACCCGTGGAACATCCACGGAAGGGAGGATGTGGTGTATGGATAGAGTGTACCATTATGGATGGCATAGGGGATTTGCTTGTCTGAGTAAGAGTTAGGAAGAAAGATCAATTTTCACTTGTGCAAAAATGCTACTCACAATTACATCGCCTGTGCGTCGGCCTGTGATTGAGCCAGAGAGTTGGCCTGTGAGTCAACTTCCTTTCCAATGTCTGCAAGAGTTGAAATACTGATTGTGAATGTGTAAAATTATATGAAAGAAGAACATGCATATCAATAGACGATGCCATCGAAAAGGAGAGCAGCTGTCCATAGAAAAGGATGTCTGACTTATCAATTTGACATTATTGCACAGGAAATGACAAACAAAGAAACAGTTCATTTCCATCGGGTAATATTACGATGAGAGATCAGCCGATACCTTTATTATGTCCATCAGCATCCATGGCACTTAGAAAAAAAAAACGTGGCATCAGCCAGCCGCAGCCAACTATCACGTACCGTCTCGAAGTCAATGCCATCCTTTTATCTCTTCGTATACAACTCACTGATCGCAACGTCACTCCATTTAACTTTATTAAAATGACGATAAAGACGTGAAACCCGTGGAACATCCACGGAAGGGATATCGTTCGTCTGTTTTCAGCTCGTTATCTTTAAGCTTCCTTACGTCTCGCCACCTGCTACACCTCTCTGAGTTACGAGGATTTATGCAACGCACCCCGAGTATCGCAACGTCACTCCATTTAACTTTATTAAAATGACGATAAAGACGTTTCCTTATATATCCTAATTTCAAATGTTCAAGGGAATAAAAAAGCTTCCTTACGTCTCGCCACCTGCTACACCTCTCTGAGTTACGAGGATTTATGCAACGCACCCCGAGTATCGCAACGTCACTCCATTTAACTTCATTAAAATGACGATAAAGACGTTTCCTTATATATCCTAATTTAAAATGTTCAAGGGAATATAAAGACCATTTGGTTCACACCACCCATCACACCACTCGACTGTCGAATCAGCGGACGGCTCGCATCGCCTTCGCCCAGCAGACGCCAATACGATGGTGTCGTAAGATGGCGTCGTATCGGCCGATAATCGGATGCTTTTGGGTCCCAAAGTCGGCGAATTCAGATTTTTCGAGTATGGCTGTACGTGATAAACAAAGAGCGCGGTTCTTAGATGGAAAATGCATTAGTGCCGTGGGCATCGGGTCACTGGGTGCAGCGTAAAAGGGATAACAAAGTCGAGTCCTTACGGTATTATTATATAGATACCTTCTTGAAGCTGAGCTCACAAACGCTCAATAATGGTGTTTGTTTTTCTCCAATTAGTGTAAACCAAACCATGTGTATGATGAAGTACACAATAAGTGCAGCCTTGCAGAGTTCCCACAAAACGAAAAATTATTTCACTATTTATGAAAAGCAAACATAATTTGTTGAACATTAAACCAATTTTTAGGTTGCTGGAGTGTTTCGCTTGATGAGACACTCCAATGTTTTATTTATTTATTTTTCATTATACAACTATACATAATGAGTAAGGAGAATAAATAATTGTGATTGTAAAAACTGTACGAACATTTTTGAGGTTGGTGTTTCTTTGGCAATGGCGAGTTTCTCCTTCTGGGATCATTTTCCATGCCCCGCGTATCTGACTATGATATGGGAAGCCTGTTTTCACACAAGGATATCGTTAAATCTCAGGTTGATAATATGGCAAGTGATACCTTAGAAGATGTGAAATGATAAAATAAGATGCCAAATGTTTATAAGATTCTCCAACAGCCTCATCTCAGATAACTAATGTGGGTTTAGTCCAGGTCACCCCACCTTGGCCTTGCTGCTCCTACAAGACCAACAATGGATGGAGGCCCTCAATGTCACACATGAGATTAGAGTCGTCTCTCCGGACATATCTCATGCTTTTGACAGAGTATCACATCCTGCCTTGCTCTCCAAGCTCTGCCTATGGCATCCAAGGCCAACTCCACACATGGTTTAGTTTCCTCTCCTCTCAAAGCCAACTTGTGCTTCTCAACAGAATCCTTTCACCTCCTCTCCCTTGTCAAGGCTGGAGTGCCCCTGGGCAGTGTTCTAGGCCCAGTCCTTTTCCTAATCCTGGCTGACAGGATGGCTTGGAGGTACGCACATTCCCCTCTAAGCTGTCTAGCCTGGGTTCTAATCCCAAACCCACCTATAACTGTCATGTTGGTGTTTTACAGGCAGGGTGATTCATCAATGTGTATGCCGTCGTCCAGATGCACGTTAAATGGGCGTCCCGTCTGCCAGCATTCGTTGGTGGACGTTAAATATCCCCTGGTGTCCTTTGCGAAGAGTAATAGAGCCATCGCCAGCACGATGGCCAAATTCCTGCCCTAATCTGCAGATTGCATTGCATCAGAGGCATAGCCACACCCTCAGCCAATGATGCTACCCCACAGCCTTGTGTTGCATTCAAATGAAGAAGAAGATTCCTAATCTTCATCAATGATCTCTCTGACTGGAAAATTCGCTATCTCTTTGCTCATGATTCCACCATTTGCCCACACTCTCCCTCTCTCGCTCTCTCTCCGAAAGGCCCATGTGGCAAACTCCTCTCATCTACTTTCTCAAGAATCCTCTCAAATAAGTTCAGTCATTCAAACTCCTGGGTTTCACTATCAGCCATGATCTTTCCTGGACAAACGACATTTCAAAGTTTGCCTCCAAAGCCAGTAGCAAGCTGGGCATCCTCCATCATGCAAAGTCCTTCCTTGGCACACCTGAGCTCCCATTCACCTCCAAGGCTTTCATCCGCAGCTTGATGGAGTCGTGCTTTCCCCTCTGGGTTAGCTCCCCTGTCTCACATGTTTCTCAGCTTGATGCCATGGAAACCAAGGCCTTCAAGATCACTGGAATCTCTCATGATGAATCTATGGGTCTATGGACCTATCACTTTGCCATGTCGACAGGTCGGTGGTCTTATTGCCAACTTCTGCCTCATTTCTGGTCTTGTACCCTCTGCCCTCTCCCAGCTTTGTCCCCACAAGTATATGCAGGACACACATGGTCCACCAGCCTTGAGAAATTCTCCTTGAGAGCTCCTTGAGAAATTCGCAAAATCCAGAATCACTGCTCACCTACACTCATTTGTTCATATTTTTTTCCACCTGTGGAATCAACTTCCACACACTCTTCAATCTCATTCTCCCCCCAAGGTCTTCAAGAAAGCTGTTCAGCACAATGAGATTGTCCCCAATCCAAAACCATTATTTTTTTTCCGCTGTAACCCCCGACCCCTCCCACCACTCTATCCCCTCATTCCCAAATTTCACTTCCGTATCCATCTTGTCCACCCGTTGCGTTCTCCCTTGCCCCTCACTGTAATCTGCATCCACAGTTTGTCCGTTTCCATCAATTTTCTAAATCGGCCCTGCTGTTAGCATTTCCCTCTTCTCTTTCTGCTGTTCATTTTATCTTGTGGCCTGATCCCTTCTGAGTTCTAGCTCTTCCACAAGCCTCGACTCTGCATAGAAAGGAAAAAAATGTGAGCATAAGATGGTTTAATATTGGTGAGGCAGAATCAATGTCTACCCCAATTTTACTGTAATGGAGACTTTCCTTTGTGACAAAATGTACTGCATTATATATAACCACCTTTAGAGGCCATTTTTCCCCGCAAGCAGGGGTTGGCCTTTTTCGGGAACCGTGGTTGTTGTTGTTTTTTGGTCCCCTTTTTGAAGCAATGTTTTACGGCCGGATGCCCTTCCTGACGCCAACCCTTTTTGTCGCCTTTTACGACAAGCAGGGAATTACCAGTGAACTGGTACTCAATTAGCCGACCTCGGAAGGATGACAGGCTGAGTCAACCCCCCTGGCGTTAATTCAGCGATCGACCGGGATTCGAACCCAGGATCCTAGGTATCCTAAGCCGGCACCCTAGCCACTAGCCCAACACCAGGGATTACTGCATTACAAACATTTATATGGGAAAAGGCTGTTCTTTGTAACAAATGCATTGGGAAAAATCTTTTCCTTTACAGGAAAAAGCCATTGAAACAGGTGTCATTTCACTGGAACAGATGTCATTGGAACAGGTGTCAGCTACGTTCACTGGTAATAATAATTTAAAAAAAATAAAACACTTGCATTTGCAGGTCTTTCTAAGTTATTGATGGATTTACAGTGACATCCCAAACCAGTTTCCTGCTTGCTCGGCTGCTGAGTTTGGATGGGTGACTTGATCTGGGTAGATCCTGGGTGGTATGATGCGTCTTACTCTTCGTAATGATAGATGTAACCGTACTCAAAGTGGTAATGAGGGACTTTGCAATCTTCTTATAACCCTCTCCGAAACGGTGCTTCTCCACCACTTTATGTTTGGCTTCTTTGGGAAGCTCTTTGGTCTTCATGTTTGCCTTGTTGATTGACCAAGTGAGTTGCACCTTAAAACTCGTTAGATAAGTGGGGAAGATTAATTTTTCATTTAAACCACTGATTAGACACAGGTGAAACCTATTACACGTATTTTGTAACCTTTCAAATAAATGATTTGCTCCAAAAGTGATTCAGGGTCAATTAGGAAAAGGTTTTGAATACTTATGCAACTGAAAATCATCTGATTTTCTCTGTTAATCTAACTTATTCACATTTCATCTACATTTTTTCGCTTGATCACTTTGGAGTAGTTTGTGAAAACTCTCTATCAAGTTTGATTTGAAAGCACCATGAAATAAGCTCAGGTGGCATCAAAATGTGAAAATTTTGGAGGGGGGTGTGTAAATACTTTTGCAGACCACTGTCTGTGCAGAGAGATGTCCCTAATTTCAGGTCTGACATTGAGGGCCTCCATCCATTGTTGGGTGAGTTGGAGCACCATGTCCAAAGTGGAGCGACCTGGTCTGAAACTAAATTGGTAATCTGAGATGAGGTTGACAGAGAAAAGGAAAGATTTCATATCAACTATGATAATGGATTCCATGACCTCGCTGATGTTTGGAAGTAACCTGATAGGTCTGGAGTTGAGGGGATCTCCTTTTTCACCTGTTTATGGAGTGCAGTGAAATTGGCAGATTTCCAGACAGATGAAAGATGAACTAGTGCAAATGATAGGGTGCAAAGGGCAGAGAGAGGATGTACAAGAGCAGCAGTGCAGTTTTTTAGGACATGTGAGCCGAGGCCGTCCGGTCCAGAAGCAGATTCAGAATCGAGAATTGAAATAACCTTCTCCACCTTCTCAGATGCAAAAAACACAGAGTGCAGGAGCAGTTGGGTACGACAGGGAAGGATGGGTACGAAGAGTGAGGGTTTGGGACACAAGATTTGGAAGCAAACACAGAATTGAGTCATTCGGCCTTCTCACAATCGGAGTCTGCTGTAATGCCATTTGAAGAGAGGGAAGGGATGAAAGGGGAACATATACCAGAGGCAGACTTATCAAGGCACCACCAAGTTTTAGATGAGGGACACAGGTTTGAAAGTACATTTTTTAAGTTGGACAGATGTTGTTTTCTGGCATACCTGAGAGACACACACTTGTTGTGGACTTTTGGAATGCACTGAGATTACCTCCACATGTTCTCTCATAGTAAAATTTAGCACATGTTCATTCACAGTAAAATGGTACATATCGGATTGGATTGACAGTCAATAGCAAAGTACTGTAAAATGATGTCTGACCTTTCACAACAAAGATAGTGCAAGGGACTTTTGACCACTTTGGAATGCAGCCCATTTTAACTCAGTTGTAAAAGTGATGAGTTTACTGCCATTCTTACACTGCTTCCAATGTCAGGCCACTATTCCGTAGCTATTTCACGAGGTCATTGGCACACCAGAGGATTCATGATTCATTATTTTGTCCATATAGTAGCATAAAATCTGGTTATCATTTGCATATAATATCGCAGCCCGATGCTCACATACCAGCTCCACTGTGACAGTTATTTATTGGTTGAGAGGGAGTTGCTGATGAGGATTTCATGAACTACCGTAAGATAAACTCAATATTTGTCTCCAATCTTCACACATCACAGACAGGATTGTGATGCCATGTTACTCCTTTTTTATATATTGAAAACATCTCATACCCCACACCCACATTTCATTTCCCAACATTTTAAAATCTGCTTTCTAGTTTGTTTCTTTTGGATTGAAGATTTCAAAAATACAATTGTGCATCATTTTCCCCCTGTTGCATGAATGTTTCACCTAACTTGCTATTTGCTTTGTTTGTTTGTTTTTTTCTTTCTTTTTACTCCTTGGAAATCCCCTAAGAAATGCGTGTTTCTAAGAAATCTGAGAAACATGTTTAAAAATACAGCGCTGGCCAAGCAATATTTTGACCAATGGCGTAAGATGTTGTCCTAATTGTACTGCCATGATTGCTAAATACTAAATATAGTCAAAACATTTTTTTTTTAAAGCTTTGGTGATACTTACTGCAGGGCCAAACCTGTCCAAAAATGTGTTCCTCATATACCTAATCTTCATTATTAGATTTCAATTGTTAAATACGTATACATATATATTTATATATATACTTTATACAGTGTGTGCGTGTATATATATATATATATATAGTTGTGGTTTTGCAATAAATAATTAATTAGTTAATTACATGAGGATTACCTCCCCCTATAGTTAATTACACGACAACATGTAGCCTGCACTAGTCAGTTATTTCTTATTAAATGTAAAGATTAGCTCCCTTCCCATTGTGTAGTAATTAAAGCAAATATGCGTTGAGTTTAGGCAGGATTTCAAACCTTTGTATAGTTGAAGGAAGACGTTGATTCATGTGCAAGGAGGCGTGGCTACAAGCACAGTCCACGTGATCAACCGGGACTGTGGTAGGCATGGCTAAAAGAACCGCCCACGTCACCAGCACATAACCAATGAGAGGGCGTGGACACGTCACCAGCAAGCAGCCAATGAGAGGTCGTGGACACGCAAACAACCAATGAGAGATCGTGGACACGCAAACAACCAATCAGGTCGTGGACACTTCCCTAGAAAACTTCGCCAGCAAACTACCAGTATTGCCTCGGCCAATGGGAGCCTGTGGAACATTCTAGGGAGCTTTTCCACCTGATATAAACCAGTGCCCATCGGACTTAGAGTTCTCTCTGCTCTCTCTCGCTGCCCTCTCGTTGTGGTCCTTCGAGCTGGCTGTCCTCCGTGCTGCTTTGTCCTTCCTGCGCTCGACCTTCGTTCCTCGTGGTGCTTCATCCGAGCTGGGTCGTCGCCTGTGCTGAATCGTTCCCCGACCTGGACCGTCGTTCGTGCTGACTTTGATGCGGCGGCTCGTCCTGCAGATCTTCTTCAAGCTGCGTGTCCTGAACGGCCCGGGAGCTGCGCGCAGAAGCTGGCGAACCAAAGTCCATGGCTGCACGTTGCTCGGTACAAGTTTAACCTGTGTGATTCATTCCCAGTGTGTGTGTGCTAGCGCCTGTCGGGATTTAGATAGGTTAGAATTGATAAGTCTGCCTCTTGTCCTTTTTCTGTGAATTTTAAATAAAAGACGTGTACATTTCATTTCCTTTCAACCTGTTCGTGGACGTCTTTTCCCCCATTGGCCCAGCATAGTCCGAACCAAATTCGACTCTTTAATGAGGCCCATGAATCACGCAGCATAACCGTGATTCACACCAGTGCAATAAAACCGCTCAGCGCACTCGATTGGAATAAGGTGTGAAATAGTGAAAGGGGATTCATTTGCCGGTCTTTCTAACCACGTGGTCTCGAGGTATTTGGGTAGTGACCAATAACCCTTCACCCGTGGTTTGGGGATTGGCATTTGAAGTTGCTTAGCAGCTCGTCGACCGCAAGTTTAGTCGCGATCGACGACCCCGTGGACCCGGTGATGTGGGGGGAATGGGATCTTCATCCCCCCCACCCCCCTTAGTATGTCGACAGAACTGGGATCCGCAACAATATATATTTATGTAGTGAAATTTAAACAATATTTAAACAATGAAATACTGTAGTCGAGATGGAATCGTGCAGATTATAATGGTCCGTATGCGGCGAAGAACCATCACGATGTACATAAGTAGGCCGTCTGTCCGTCGAAGATCGTATATGTGTTTCCATATGAGGGGTGGAGCTATGCTAATTAGGTAGGGCTTAAGGATAATTCCCGTGTGTAATTTTCCCCTGTGATCTTCCCTCAGTCTTTCTTACAATTAAAAAGCCAACCAAACAACAACTATAACAAATGGACTCATTCGCTCACAACGCCGCCAGGGCTAACCAACACCCAGCACATTTTCCGATTGGCACGTAGATCCAGCCTCACGACCCCAACGTTATCTGAACATTCCCGAACGATGACTGGACTCCACCCCCCGATGACTCAAAACAAGGAGGCCACGCACCGGCCTTCATGATTGGTGGAGGCCCGATGGGATGATTGGTGGAGCTCGGTGATTGTACAGAGTGTGACGTCAGCGTGGAACATTCGAAAGCTGAAGAAAAAAAAAAAAGACGAGTCTCACCATCTTGGTCTCTCTCGCGTTCTGGCTTTCGTCTTGAGTGGACACTGTTGTCCCAGGTGCGCTGGTGAGGAGACGTGTCGGGGCTTTCAGACTTTTGTAACGTGGAAGGAGGAGGTGTTGGTTAGTGGTGGTGCTCTGTGGAGAAGGAAGGGGACGCAAGTGCAAACAAAGAGGGATCCTGCCTGCTTCCTTCAAGCTGGCGGCAGGCTACGGGCATGACTCAGCACCATTTTGTGCGTTTCCCGCTCGGTGGTTCAAGGCGACAACCAGCAAGCCTTACCAGCCATTTGGAGAAACAAAGCTGAGTACTGGCTGATTACCAAAACATTATTGATTTTCTTTCATTATCTTTTCCCCTTGTTTGTATGCAAGTCTGAGCAGATATGTCTCAATTAGGAATTTTAGTTTTTACCTTTCATTGTTATTTGCATTTATTTTCATTAAATCATTATTTGTCGAATCTTACTTTTCTTATATTGTGGATTTTGCTGTCCTGTCTATGTGTTTGTGGGTTTCGATTAACCCCGTGTGGTTCCGATCAGATAAGGCCTCAAACCTTCCCGCACGTGTCACTGCCTCCAGTTTGGGAGTACGCCTCAGAGTCAAAGCTTGTCTCAGCTATCCGTCAGCTCAGGGATCTTAATCCCCAGCGACGCAACAACTGGTGTTCGGGAGTAGGATACGAACTTTCTGATACCTCGACAACAGTTGAACCCTCTGAAAAAAACAAACTGGTGTCAGGTAGTGCGAGTGCGACACCCGCTGAGTGCAAATTGCACGGTCTTTTTTCTCTCAGGGGGGAGGTGATCGTAGTGACCGGGGTGTCCAAATTTCTAGTTGATTGGTGTTGGGAAAGAGCGCAAGGCAGCTCTACAGTGAAATTTAATTTTTAGGCGACAAGGCAGCTACATTGAAATTCTTTTTTTTTCTGAGGTAAATTTAGCGCGTGCGGGAAAACTGCTCATCAGCATGGAATGGCAGAGGTGCATCAAATCGAGGAGCAGATGGAGGGTTCTGAGGGACATGGAAGCGGGTCGGGGGTAGATTTTAACAAGGGTAGGGCTGGAACCTCCCCCATCCCGAGCGTTCGAAATCCCTCCCCCATAATGTCGGAGTCTGAGACGCAGGAAACAGGTCCGATGGGTTTTCAGGCCATGTTTTAAACAGTTTTAAACCGCAGTTTTAAACCATTCCTTCTCCACAAATACTTTTTTTAATTCCGAAGTTCACTTGTACTGCCTATTGTTTAACGCAAGAAGGCACTACAACAACACAACAACAGGCATTTTAAAGCCATTTTCCCAGCTAGAGCGGGGGTTAGCCTTGCGGGCCCCATGACGATCTTCTCCATTCTGCCCTATTTTCTGCATCTCTCCTTGTTAACCCCCTTGCCCGCATTTCTTCTTCCAACACCTTTAGCCAAGTCTTTCTTGCTCCACCCCATCCTCTACTTCCTTCTACATTCATTTCCATCACTCTTCTCAACCAGTCACTTTCATCCTTCCTCAACACATGACCAAACCATCTCAACCTGTTTCTCTTCACAGCATCCATCACAGGCTCTATTCCCATCATCTTTCGCAATTCATCATTTGTCTTCCTCTCTCTCAACTATACTCCACACATCCACTGAAACATTCGCATTTCCACCCTTTCCAGCCTTTGTTGCTGCTCTACGTTCATTACCCATGTCTCGCTTCCATAAATCATAACGCTTCTCACACATGTGGCATACACCTTTCCCTTCAGTTTCAACCACACTCCCCTCCTCGTCAGCACGCAGTTCCCCCACTCAGTTCTTCAGTTCCCTCACTCAGTTCCCAAAACTTCTTCCATGCACACCTCACTCCAACAACCGTTGCCGAGTCTGATCTACCTTCTCCATTCAGCATGTCTCCTAGGTAGTAAAATGTTTTCACACCTTACAGCTTCATGCCGTCTCCAAGATCCAACTCAACATTTCCTCCATCTGCAGCTCCCTCTGTGCACACCTTACACTTGAATGTGGCTGCCACACTGGTTAATGACCCTCTCAGACCACTACATTTTCGATGGACCCACACAGTGCACATTGTACATTGAATGAAGTTCACTCCGCCACCCTTCCTGCACACAGCACACGGCCACTTCCCAGTTCTTTCCACCTCACCACATGCTTTACCACTTGCCATCACCTTCGTTTTTCTGATATTCACCTTCAGACCTTTTGTCTCCATACATTCCTTCCACTTGTTCATCTTCTCCTTCAGTCCATCCATACTTTCCGCAATCAACACCAGATCATCTGCATACAAGAACTCCCATGGTAAACCCTCCTTTACGTTCCGAGCCAGCACCTCCATCACAGCTACAAATAGTAGTGGACTTAGTACCGACCCCTGCTGCACTTCCACCTTCATCTCAAACTCACCACTGTTCCCGTCCTTCGTCCTTACAACTATGCGCATGCTCTCGTACATTGCCATCACTTCTCTGATCAACCATTCCTCCACTCCTAACTTCCTCAATGCCCATGTCACTACTTCACGTGGAACCCTATCGAATGCTTTCTCCAGATCATCAAACCGAAGAAAGAACGTCTTCCTCTTCTCCATATACTTCTCCTGCAACTGCCTTACAATAAAAATCGTGTCTGTCGTTCCTCTTCCTGGCATAAATTCAAACTGCATTTCGTCGATCTTCACTTTCTTCCTTATCCTCCTCTCCAACACCCTTTCCAATACCTTCATTCCATGCTCTAATAACTTTTTCGCTCAAAGGCACTTTATTGCAAGAAGGCACTGTTGACCATAAATTCCTCAAATTACACTGGAGAACAAAAACTGGAAAATGTAAGAGCTTCAACTACCAAACATCCATGTGAGATGATTTCAACAACTCCCTGTGGTGTACATTGAAGTCTCCTAAATATAGCAATTCTGCTTGATGGTGTTTAGATGTCATGTCTTCATGGCCTTATGAGGCCTGCCATTTTTATTATAAAAAAGGTAAAAAATCAAACATTTAAACAGCCTTGGACATGCACCTTGACCCCACGGCCAAGGCACACCATCCATCAAGACTGTCCCATTGGCATACACATGCACCTCAACCCTCCCACGGTTGAGCAGGCCACTAACAGGCTGAAGGACATGGTCAATCAAAACACATGCATCCTGACCCCAAAGGGCCAGAATGCATGGTCATACATTTGGACCCCTCCTCCATAGGAGTGAGTCCCTACAAACTCAACACCATGCCGTCCCGATGAGGGCTTATTTTTCCTCATCAGGACAACATACTATATATATATATATATAAAAATAACCACCTTTAGAGGCCATTTTTCCCTGCAAAGCGGGGGTTGGCATTTATCGGGAACCGTGGTTGTTGTTGTTTTTTTGGTCCCCTTTTTGAAGCAATGTTTTACGGCCGGATGCCCTTCCTGACGCCAACCCTTTTTGCCACCTTTAACGACAAACAGGGAATTACCAGTGAACTGGTACTCAATTAGCCGACCTCGGAAGGATGACAGGCTGAGTCAACCCCCCTGGCGTTAATTCAGCGATCGACCGGGATTCAGAACCCAGGATCTGAGGATCCTAAGCCGGCACCCTAGCCGCTAGCACACCAGGACAACATACAACAAATTGTTTATTTGTGACCAATCTAAGCCATTAATATACACAGGTTGAACCCCCTAACTTGACTCGGAAGTAAGGCACAGATTGAGTCTCACCCCAGAAATTGCTGCACAACCTGTAAGCAACGAGTGTCGCCTACCACGCTGACACATTGTCTCTGCCCTGCTCAACAACAATTAGGGGGTTTGCAGTCAGGAATATTAAATTTAACTAAGGAAGCACACTAACCTTATGACATGACACTGACGTCATGTGCATAAATTACACTAACACATCACCTCCAAACTAGGAGGCATTCGTGTGGTATTCAAGTCTTTGCAGACTAGGCTTCCTAATCAAATTCAATGGTTGAAATCATCTCACAATGATATTGGGTAGTTGAAGCTCTTACATTTTCCAATTTTTGTGCTCCAGTGTAATTTGTGCAACTTATGGTCAACAGTGCCCTCTTGCGTTAAACATTGGGCAGTACAAGTGAACTTGGGAATTTAAAAAGTATTAGTGGGGAATGAATGGTTTAAAACTGCTTCCTCCAAAGTGTGGAAGGAAAGAAATATATATATGTGCGAGGGTCATCCCAAAAGTTGTCGCACCATCTACATCTTAGACATTGTACCAGAGACAAATCTTATTAACGTCACATCATTCATTTCCATCCTCTTTCAATACATCATATCTCATCATTATCTTTCAGGTCATAAAAATTAACTCGCCACTGGTGTGTTCGGTTAGCAAGTGGCTTTCTATCGCTTTCCAAGCCATTTGTTCCGTGTCATCCACTTTGTAAGCCGCTTGGCGATTAATTAAGAGAGCTGCTTCATTATGTTAACAAAAATGGCCATCATAGTCGGATTCAAAACTATACTCCAACCAAAGAAACGTTCAGAGATTCCCCCTGTTATGTATTTTCAAAGATGTTACGTATACTCACTCAAAATATAATTGAACCACCTTTGGAGGCCATTTTTCCCCACAGGGGCTGGCCTTTTCCGGGCACCTTGGTCTCCTTTTTGAAGCAATGTTTTATGGCCGGATGCTCATCCTGCCGCCAACCCTGTTAGTAGCCTCTTGCAACACACAGGGAATTACCAGTGAACTGGTACTCAATTTGCCGACCTCGGAAGGACGACAGGCTGAGTCCTTCCTTGGCACACTTGAGCTCCTCACCACAAACAAGGCTTTCATCCGCAGCTCAATGGAATACTGCTCTCCCCTCTGGGCCGGTGCTCCTGCCTCACACCTAGCTCGGCTTCACACTGTAGAAACAAAAGCTTCAGATTCATTGGAATCTCCCGCGATGAAGCTGATTCTGAGGACCTTTCACTCACTCACTCACCGCAGGCAGGTTGGTGGTCTTTCTGTCTTCTACCGACTCTTCTCCAGCCTCACTCCCCCAGCTCTGTCTGTGCTCTGTCCCTCAAATATTCCGACAAGTCGCACAAGACCTGCCTGCATCCCTCTTCTGGTGAAACTGCCAAAATAAAGACTCTCTATTCACCTTCACTCCTTCATTCCTCTTTTCTCCCGCCTCTGGAACAAACTCCCTCACTCTCTTCAATCCCACTCCTCCCTCCAGGTCTTTAAAGCAGGTGTTCACCACCATCTCTTATCTTCCCCCATCCAAAAACTTGATCTTTTCTACCCCCGCTAATTTCACCCCAGGTCCACGTTTTTGAAATACCAACTTCTTTCCTGGAAGTCCTTGCACTATCCTTGTGTTTTATACTTCTCCCACCCCTCCCCCCCTTCCCACGCCTCCTCCCCCAAGCTCCCTCCCTCTCACAGATCTCCCGATGTCCCTGCTCTCAAATGTTGTGTTTGTGCTTCCCCTTCTCTCCCCCTCTTGTCTACCGCTTCCCTTATTATATGTTTTGTGTGTCTGTTTGATTTTTTGTGTGATAAATGTTAGCTCTCTCACGAGCCTCGATCCTGTACACAAAAACAAACAAACAAACAAACAAATGAAAAATCGGTCAGAGACCGAGGACTTGCCGGAATGTACTTTTTTATCGGCCATTTAGGACAAATATGGCGGCCGAACCACGTGACCGATGACGTCATCATTAACATATATTATTCCCCATGGAGAGTTCTTTACAATGAGCCATGTCTCAATTTTTTCTGTTCAGCACTTTTGGAGATTTCGTGGTGCAAAGTTTTGCCGTTTTTCCAAGATGGCGGCCGACCACGTGACTGATGATGTCATCATTAACATATTTTATTCCCCATCGAGAGTTCTTTACAATGAGCCATGTCTCAATTTTTTCTGTTCAGCACTTTTGGAGATTTCGTGGTGCAAAGTTTTGCCGTTTTTCCAAGATGGCGGCCGACCACGTGACTGATGATGTCATCATTAACATATTTTATTCCCCATGGAGAGTTCTTTACAATGAGCCATGTCTCAATTTTTTCTGTTCAGTACTTTCGGAGATATAGAAGTGCAAAGTTTTTCGGTTTTTCCAAGATGGCGGCCGAACCACGTCACCGATGACGTCATCAATTGGGCACAGTCTTTTCCAGGGCAAGACCAATATGTGTGCAAAGTTTGGCGATTCTACGTGCAACGGTGTAGACGCAGTGCTGCAAACAGACAGACAAACAGACAGACAGACAGACAGACAGACAAACAGACAAACGAACAGATCAACATACTTGCCGGAAAATTTTTTCCGGCAAGTAATGAAAAATCGGTCAGAGACCGAGGACTTGCCGGAATGTACTTTTTTATCGGCCATTTAGGACAAATATGGCGGCCGAACCACGTGACCGATGACGTCATCATTAACATATATTATTCCCCATGGAGAGTTCTTTACAATGAGCCATGTCTCAATTTTTTCTGTTCAGCACTTTTGGAGATTTCGTGGTGCAAAGTTTTGCCGTTTTTCCAAGATGGCGGCCGACCACGTGACTGATGATGTCATCATTAACATATTTTATTCCCCATCGAGAGTTCTTTACAATGAGCCATGTCTCAATTTTTTCTGTTCAGCACTTTTGGAGATTTCGTGGTGCAAAGTTTTGCCGTTTTTCCAAGATGGCGGCCGACCACGTGACTGATGATGTCATCATTAACATATTTTATTCCCCATGGAGAGTTCTTTACAATGAGCCATGTCTCAATTTTTTCTGTTCAGTACTTTCGGAGATATAGAAGTGCAAAATTTTTCGGTTTTTCCAAGATGGCGGCCGAACCACGTCACCGATGACGTCATCAATTGGGCACAGTCTTTTCCAGGGCAAGACCAATATGTGTGCAAAGTTTGGCGATTCTACGTGCAACGGTGTAGACGCAGTGCTGCAAACAGACAGACAAACAGACAGACAGACAGACAGACAGACAAACAGACAAATGAAAAATCGGTCAGAGACCGAGGACTTGCCGGAATGTACTTTTTTATTGGCCATTTAGGACAAATATGGCGGCCGAACCACGTGACCAATGACATCATCATTAACATATTTTATTCCCCATGGAGAGTTCTTTACAATGAGCCATGTCTCAATTTTTTCTGTTCAGTACATTCAGAGATATAGTGGTGCAAAGTTTTGCCGTTTTTCCAAGATGGCGGCCGAACCACGTGACCTATGACGTCATCATTAACATGTTTTATTCCCAATGGAGAGTTCTTTACAATGAGCCATGGCTCAATTTTTTCTGTTCAGCACTTTTGGAGATATAGTGGTGCAACGTTTTTCGGTTTTCCCAAGATGGCGGCCGAACCACGTGACTGATGACGTCATCATTAACATATTTTATTCCCCATGGAGAGTTCTTTACAATGAGCCATGTCTCAATTTTTTCTGTTCAGCACTTTGAGATATCGAGGTGCAAAATTTTTCGGTTTTTCCAAGATGGCGGCCGAACCACGTGACCGATGACGTCATCATTTGGGCACAGTATATTAGAGGGCAAGACAAATACGTGTGCAAAGTTTGGTGATTCTACGTGCAACGGTGTAGACGTAGTGCTGCAAACAGACAAACAGACAGACAGACAAACAGACAAAGGAACAGATCAACATACTTGCCGGAATCTTTTCCGGCAAGTAATGAAAAATCGGTCAGAGACCGAGGACTTGCCGGAATGTACTTTTTTATCGGCCATCTAGGACAAATATGGCGGCCGAAACACGTGATAGATGACGTCATCATTAACTTATTTTATTCCCCATGGAGAGTTCTTTTCAATGAGCGATGTCTCAATTTTTTCTATTCAGCACTTTCAGAGATATGGAGGTGCAATTTTTTTCCAAGATGGCGGCCGAACCACGTGACATATGACGTCATCATTAACATATTTTATTCCCCACGGAGAGTTCTTTACAATGAGCCATGTCTCAATTTTTTCTGTTCAGCACTTTTGGAGATAGAGGTGCAACGTTTTTCGGATTTTCCAAGATGGCGGCCGAACCACGTGACCGATGACGTCATCATTAACATATTTTATTCCCCATGGAGAGTTCTTTCCAATGAGCCATGTCTCAATTTTTTCTATTCAGCACCTTCGGAGATATGGAGGTGCAAAGTTTTTCGGATTTTCCAAGATGGCGGCAGAACCACGTGACTGATGACGTCATCATTAACATATTTTATTCCCCCTGGAGAGTTCTTTCCAATGAGCCATGTCTCAATTTTTTCTATTCAGCACTTTCGGAGATATGGAGGTGAATTTTTTTTCCGTTTTCCCAAGATGGCGGCCGCACCACGTGACCGATGACGTCATCATTAACATGTTTTAGTCCCCATGGAGAGTTCTTTACAATGAGCCATGTCTCAATTTTTTCTGTTCAGTACTTTTGGAGATATAGTGGAGCAAAGTTTTGCCGTTTTTCCAAGATGGCGGCCGACCACGTGACATATGACGTCATCATTAACATATTTTATTCCCCATGGAGAGTTCTTTACAATGACCCATGTCTCAATTTTTTCTATTCAGCACTTCCAGAGATATGGAGGTGCAAAGTTTTTCGGTTTTTCCAAGATGGCGGCCGAAACACGTGACCGATGACGTCATAAATTGGGCACAGTCTATTCCAGGGCAAGACGAATATGTGTGCAAAGTTTGGCGATTCTCCGTTCAACGGTGTAGACGCAGTGCTGCAAACAGACAGACAAACAGATGAAAAATCGGTCAGAGACCGAGGACTTGCCGGAATTTACTTTTTTATCGGCCATTTAGGACAAATATGGCGGCCGAACCACGTGACCGATGATGTCATCATGAACATATTTTATTCCCCATGGAGAGTTCTTTACAATGAGCCATGTCTCAATTTTTTATATTGAGCATTTTTGGAGATATGGAGGTGCAACGTTTTTCGGTTTTTCCAAGATGGCGGCCGAACCACGTTACCTATGACGTCATCATTAACATATTTTATTCCCCATGGAGAGTTCTTTACAATGAGTCACATCTCAATTTTTTCTATTCAGCACTTTGGGAGAAATGGAGGTGGTAGGTTTTTCGGTTTTTCCAAGATGGCGGCCGAACTACGTAACTGATGACGTCATCATTAACATATTTTATTCCCCATCAAGAGTTCTTTACAATGAGCCATGTCTCAATTTTTTCTATTCAGTACTTTCAGAGATATGGAGGTGCAAAGTTTTTAGGTTTTTCCAAGATGGCGGCCGAACCACGTGACTGATGACGTCATCATTAACATATTTTATTCCCCATGGAGAGTTCTTTACAATGAGCCATGTCTCAATTTTTTCTGTTCAGCACTTTCGGAGATATAGAGTTGCAAACTTTTTCCAAGATGGCGGCCAAACCACGTGACCAATGACGTCATCACTAACATTTTATTCCCCATGGAGAGTTCTTTACAATGAGCTCAATTTTTTCTGTTCAGCACTTTTGGAGATATAGTGGTGCAAAATTTTGCCATTTTCCAAGATGGCGGCCGAACCACGTGACTGATGACGTCATCATTAACATATTTTATTACCCATGGAGAGTTCTTTACAATGAGCCATGTCTCAATTTTTTCTGTTCAGCACTTTTGGAGATATAGCGGTGCAAAGTTTTGCCGTTTTTCCAAGATGGCGGCCGACCACGTGACATATGACGTCATCATAAACATATTTTATTCCCCATGGAGAGTTCTTTACAATGAGCCATGTCTCAATTTTTTCTGTACAGTACTTTCGGAGATATAGAGGTGCAAAGTTTTTCGGTTTTTCCAAGATGGCGGCCGAACCACGTCACCGATGACGTCATCAATTGGGCACAGTCTATTCCAGGGCAAGACCAATATGTGTGCAAAGTTTGGCGATTCTCCGTGCAACGGTGTAGACGCAGTGCTGCAAACAGACAAACAGACAAACAGACAAACAGACAAATGAAAAATCGGTCAGAGACCGAGGACTTGCCGGAATGTACTCTTTTATCGGCCATTTAAGACAAATATGGCGTCCGAACCACGTGATAGATGACGTCATCATTAACATATATTATTCCCCATGGAGAGTTCTTCACAAAGAGCCATGTCTCAACTTTTTCTATTCAGCACTTTTGGAGATATGGAGGTGCTACGTTTTTCGGTTTTTCCAAGATGGCAGCCGAACCACGTGACCTATGATGTCATCATTAACATATTTTATTCCCCATGGAGAGTTCTTTACAATGAGCCATGTCTCAATTTTTTCTATTCAGCACTTTCAGAGATATGGAGGTGCACAATTTTTCGGTTTTTCCAAGATGGCGGCCGAACCACGTGACATATGACGTCATCATTAACATATTTTATTCCCCATTGAGAGTTCTTTACAATGAGCCATGTCTCAATTTTTTCCATTCTGCACTTTTGGAGATATAGTGGTGCAAAGTTTTCCCATTTTTCCAAGATGGCGGCCGAACCACGTGACCGATGGCGTCATCATTAACATATTTTATTCCCCATGGAGAGTTCTTTACAATGAGCCATGTCTCAATTTTTTCTGTTCAGCACTTTTGGAGATTTTGTGGTGCAAAGTTTTGCCGTTTTTCCAAGATGGCGGCCGACCACGTGACTGATGACGTCATCATTAACATATTTTATTCCCCATGGAGAGTTCTTTACAATGAGCCATGTCTCAATTATTCTGTTCAGCACTTTTGGAGATATAGTGGTGCAAAGTTTTGCCGTTTTTCCAAGATGGCGGCCGACCACGTGACATATGACGTCATCATTAACATATTTTATTCCCCATGGAGAGTTCTTTCCAATGAGCCATGTCTCAATTTTTTCTGTTCAGCACTTTTGGAGATATAGTGGCGCAACGATTTGCCGTTTTTCCAAGATGGCGACCGAACCACGTGACTGATGACGTCATCATTTACATATTTTATTCCCCATGGAGAGTTCTTTACAATGAGCCATGTCTCAATTTTTTCTGTTCAGCACTTTTGGAGATATAGTGGTGCAAATTTTTGCCGTTTTTCCAAGATGGCGGCCGACCACGTGACATATGACGTCATCATTAACATATTTTATTCCCCATGGAGAGTTCTTTACAATGAGCCATGTCTCAATTTTTTCTGTTCAGTACTTTCGGAGATATAGAGGTGCAAATTTATTCGGTTTTTCCAAGATGGCGGCCGAACCACGTCACTGATGACGTCATCATTGAGGCACAGTATATTAGAGGGCAAGACCATTATGTGTGCAAAGTTTGGCGATTCTCCGTGCAACGGTGTAGACGCAGTGCTGCAAACAGACAAACAGACAGACAAACAGACAGACAAACAGACAGACAGACAAACAAACGAACAGATCAACATACTTGCCGGAAAATTTTTTCCGGCAAGTAATGAAAAATCGGTCAGAGACCGAGGACTTGCCGGAATGTACTTTTTTATCGGCCATTTAGGACAAATATGGCGGCCGAACCACGTGACCGATGACGTCATCATTAACATATTTTATTCCCCATGGAGAGTTCTTTACAATGAGCCATACCTCAATTTTTTCTATTCAGGACTTTTGGAGATGTGGAGGTGCAGAGTTTTTCGGTTTTTCCAAGATGGCGGCCGAACCACGTGACCGATGACATCATCATTAACATATTTTGTTCCCCATGGAGAGTTCTTTACAATGAGCCATGTCTCAATTTTTTCTATTCAGCACTTTCGGAGATATGGAGGTGCTAAGTTTTTCGGTTTTTCCGAGATGGCGGCCGACCACGTGACTGATGACGTCATCATTAACATATTTTATTCCCCATGGAGAGTTCTTTACAATGAGCCATGTCTCAATTTTTTCTGTTCAGCACTTTTGGAGATATAGTGGTGCAAAGTTTTGCCGTTTTTCCAAGATGGCGGCCGACCACGTGACATATGACGTCATCATTAACATATTTTATTCCCCATGGAGTTCTTTACAATGAGCCATGTCGCAATTTTTTCTGTTCAGCACTTTTGGAGATATAGTGGCGCAACGTTTTGCCGTTTTTCCAAGATGGCGACCGAACCACGTGACTGATGACGTCATCATTTACATATTTTATTCCCCATGGAGAGTTCTTTACAATGAGCCATGTCTCAATTTTTTCTGTTCAGTACTTTCGGAGATATAGAGGTGCAAAGTTTTTCGGTTTTTCCAAGATGGCGGCCGAACCACGTCACCGATGACGTCATCAATTGGGCACAGTCTATTCCAGGGCAAGACGAATATGTGTGCAAAGTTTGGCGATTCTCCGTGCAACGGTGTAGACGCAGTGCTGCAAACAGACAGACAGACAAACAGACAAACAGACAGATGAAAAATCGGTCAGAGACCGAGGACTTGCCGGAATTTACTTTTTTATCGGCCATTTAGGACAAATATGGCGGCTGAACCACCTGACCGATGACATCATCATTAACATATTTTATTCCCCACGGAGAGTTCTTTACAATGAGCCATGTCTCAATTTTTTCTGTTCAGCACTTTTGGAGATAGAGGTGCAACGTTTTTCGGATTTTCCAAGATGGCGGCCGAACCACGTGACCGATGACGTCATCATTAACTTATTTTATTCCCCCTGGAGAGTTCTTTCCAATGAGCCATGTCTCAATTTTTTCTATTCAGCACTTTCGGAGATATGGAGGTGTATTTTTTTCCCGTTTTTCCAAGATGGCGGCCGCACCACGTGACCGATGACGTCATCATTAACATATTTTATTCCACATGGAGAGTTCTTGACAATGAGCCATGTCTCAATTTTTTCTATTCAGCACTTTCGGAGATATGGAGGTGCTAGGTTTTTCGGTTTTTCCAAGATGGCGGCCGACCACGCGACTGATGACGTCATCATTAACATATTTTATTCCCCATGGAGAGTTCTTTACAATGAGCCATGTCTCAATTTTTTCTGTTCAGCACTTTTGGAGATATAGTGGTGCAAAGTTTTGCCGTTTTTCCAAGATGGCGGCCGACCACGTGACATATGACGTCATCATTAACATATTTTATTCCCCATGGAGAGTTCTTTACAATGAGCCATGTCTCAATTTTTTCTGTTCAGCACTTTTGGAGATATAGTGGCGCAACGTTTTGCCGTTTTTCCAAGATGGCGACCGAACCACGTGACTGATGACGTCATCATTTACATATTTTATTCCCCATGGAGAGTTCTTTACAATGAGCCATGTCTCAATTTTTTCTGTTCAGTACTTTCGGAGATATAGAGGTGCAAGGTTTTTCAGTTTTTCCAAGATGGCGGCCGAACCACGTCACCGATGACGTCATCAATTGGGCACAGTCTATTCCAGGGCAAGACCAATATGTGTGCAAAGTTTGGCGATTCGCCGTGCAACGGTGTAGACGCAGTGCTGCAAACAGACAGACAGACAGACAGACAGACAGACAGACAGACAAACAGACAGACAAACGAACAGATCAACATACTTGCCGGAAAAATTTTTCCGGCAAGTAATGAAAAATCGGTCAGAGACCGAGGACTTGCCGGAATGTACTTTTTTATCCGCCATTTAGGACAAATATGGCGGCCGAACCACGTGACCGATGACGTCATCATTAACATATTTTATTCCCCATGGAGAGTTCTTTACAATGAGGCATGTCTCAATTTTTTCTATTCAGCACTTTTGGACACATAGAGGTGCTAAGTTTTTCGGTTTTTCCAAGATGGCGGCCGAACCACGTGACATATGACGTCATCATTAACAAATTTTATTCCCCATGGAGAGTTCTTTACAATGAGCCATGTCTCAATTTTTTCTGTTCAGCACTTTTGGAGATATAGTGGTGCAAAGTTTTGCCGTTGTTCCAAGATGGCGGCCGACCACGTGACATATGACATCATCATTAACATATTTTATTCCCCATGGAGAGTTCTTTACAATGAGCCATGTCTCAATTTTTTCTGTTCAGCACTTTTGGAGATTTCGTGGTGCAAAGTTTTGCCGTTTTTCCAAGATGGCGGCCGACCACGTGACTGATGACGTCATCATTAACATATTTTATTCCCCATGGAGAGTTCTTTACAATGAGCCATGTCTCAATTTTTTCTGTTCAGTACTTTCGGAGATATAGAGATGCAAATTTTTTTCGGTTTTTCCAAGATGGCCGCCGAACCACGTGACTGATGACGTCATCATTAACATATTTTATTCCCCATGGACAGTTCTTTACAATGAGCCATGTCTCAATTTTCTCTATTCAGCACTTTCGGAGATATGGAGGTGCAAATTTTTTCCAAGATGGCGGCCGAACCACGTGACCGATGACGTCATCATTTGGGCACAGTATATTAGAGGGCAAGACAAATAAGTGTGCAAAGTTTGGCTATTCTACGTATAGAAAGATTCTACATATAGAAAATTTTCGGGTTTTTCCAAGATGGCGGCCGAACCACGTGACCAATGACGTCATCATTAACATATTTTATTCCCCATCTAGAGTTCTTTACAATGAGCCATGTCTCAATTTTTTCTGTTCAGTACTTTCGGAGATATAGAAGTACAAAGTTTTTCGGTTTTTCCAAGATGGCGGCCGAACCACGTCACCGATGACGTCATCAATTGGGCACAGTCTATTCCAGGGCAAGACCAATATGTGTGCAAAGTTTGGCGATTCTACGTGCAACGGTGTAGACGCAGTGCTGCAAACAGACAGACAGACAAACAGACAGACAAACAGTTGAAAAATCGGTCAGAGACCGAGGACTTGCCGGAATGTACTTTTTATCGGCCATTTAGAACAAATATGGCGGCCGAACCACGTGACCGATGATATCATCATTAACATATTTTATTCCCCATGGAGAGTTCTTTACAATGAGCCATGTCTCAATTTTTTCTGTTCAGCACTTTTGGAGATATAGTGGTGCAAAGTTTTGCCGTTTTTCCAAGATGGCGGCCGACCACGTGACATATGACATCATCATTAACATATTTTATTCCCCATGGAGAGTTCTTTACAATGAGCCATGTCTCAATTTTTTCTGTTCAGCACTTTTGGAGATTTCGTGGTGCAAAGTTTTGCCGTTTTTCCAAGATGGCGGCCGACCACGTGACATATGACGTCATCATTAACATATTTTATTCCCCATGGAGAGTTCTTTACAATGAGCCATGTCTCAATTTTTTCTGTTCAGTACTTTCGGAGATATAGAGGTGCAAAGTTTTTCGGTTTTTCCAAGATGGCGGCCGAACCACGTCACCGATGACGTCATCAATTGGGCACAGTCTATTCCAGGGCAAGACCAATAAGTGTGCAAAGTTTGGCGATTCTACGTGCAACGGTGTAGACGCAGTGCTGCAAACAGACAGACAGACAGACAAACAGACAAACAGACAGACAAACAGATGAAAAATCGGTCAGAGACCGAGGACTTGCCGGAATGTACTTTTTTATCGGCCATTTAGGACAAATATGGCGGCCGAAACACGTGACCGATGATGTCATCATTAACATATTTTATTCCCCATGGAGAGTTCTTTACAACGAGCCATGTCTCAATTTTTTCTATTCAGCACTTTCAGATATGGAGGTGCAATTTTTTCCCAAGATGGCGGCCGAACCACGTGACATATGACGTCATCATTAACATATTTTATTCCCCATGGAGAGTTCTTTACAATGAGCCATGTCTCAATTTTTTCTGTTCAGCACTTTTGGAGATATAGTGGTGCAAAGTTTTACCGTTTTTCCAAGATGGCGGCCGACCACGTGACATATGACGTCATCATTAATATATTTTATTCCCCATGGAGTTCTTTACAATGAGCCATGTCTCAATTTTTTCTGTTCAGCACTTTTGGAGATATAGTAGTGCAAAGTTTTGCCGTTTTTCCAAGATGGCGGCCGACCACGTGACATATGATGTCATCATTAACATATTTTATTCCCCATGGAGAGTTCTTTACAATGAGCCATGTCTCAATTTTTTCTGTTCAGTACTTTCGGAGATATAGAGGTGCAAAGTTTTTCGGTTTTTCCAAGATGGCGGCCGAACCACGTCACCGATGACGTCATCAATTGGGCACAGTCTATTCCAGGGCAAGACCAATATGTGTGCAAAGTTTGGCGATTCTACGTGCAACAGTGTAGATGCAGTGCTGCAAACAGACAGACAGACAAACAGACAGACAAACAGACAGACAAACAGACAAATGAAAAATCGGTCAGAGACCGAGGACTTGCCGGAATGTACTTTTTTATTGGCCATTTAG
Source organism: Myxine glutinosa (assembly GCF_964187855.1). Classification (NCBI taxonomy): domain Eukaryota; kingdom Metazoa; phylum Chordata; class Myxini; order Myxiniformes; family Myxinidae; genus Myxine; species Myxine glutinosa. Next base: position 120,942,665 of record NC_136268.1, read on the forward strand.
GACAAATATGGCGGCCGAACCACGTGACCGATGACGTCATCATTAACATATTTTATTCCCCATGGAGAGTTCTTTTCAATGAGCCATGTCTCAATTTTTTCTATTCAGCACTTTCGGAGATGTGGAGGTTTCGGTTTTTCCAATATGGCGGCCGAACCACGTGACATATGATGTCATCATTAACAAATTTTATTCCCCATGGAGAGGTCTTTACAATGAGCCATGTCTCAATTTTTTCCATTCTGCACTTTTGGAGATATAGTGGTGCAAAGTTTTTGCCGTTTTTCCAAGATGGCGGCCGACCACGTGACATATGACATCATCATTAACATATTTTATTCCCCATGGAGAGTTCTTTACAATGAGCCATGTCTCAATTTTTTCTGTTCAGCACTTTTGGAGATATAGTGGTGCAAAGTTTTGCCTTTTTTCCAAGATGGCGGCCGACCACGTGACATATGACATCATTAACATATTTTATTCCCCATGGAGAGTTTTTTACAATGAGCCATGTCTCAATTTTTTCTGTTCAGCACTTTTGGAGATTTTGTAGTGCAAAGTTTTGCCGTTTTTCCAAGATGGCGGCCGACCACGTGACTGATGACGTCATCATTAACATATTTTATTCCCCATGTGGAGTTCTTTACAATGAGCCATGTCTCAATTTTTTCTGTTCAGCACTTTTGGCGATATAGTGGTGCAAAGTTTTGCCGTTTTTCCAAGATGGCGGCCGACCACGTGACATATGACGTCATCATTAACATATTTTATTCCCATGGAGAGTTCTTTCCAATGAGCCATGTCTCAATTTTTTCTGTTCAGCACTTTTGGAGCTTTCGTGGTACAAAGTTTTGCCGTTTTTCCAAGATGGCGGCCGACCACGTGACTGATGACGTCATCATTAACATATTTTATTCCCCATGGAGAGTTCTTTACAATGAGCCATGTCTCAATTTTTTCTGTTCTGCTCTTTTGGAGATATAGTGGTGCAAAGTTTTGCCGTTTTTCCAAGATGGCAGCCGACCACGTGACATATGACGTCATCATTAACAGATTGTTTTCCCCATGGAGAGTTCTTTACAATGAGCCATGTCTCAATTTTTTCTGTTCAGTACTTTCGGAGATATAGAGGTGCAAAGTTTTTCGGTTTTTCCAAGATGGCGGCCGAACCACGTCACCGATGACGTCATCAATTGGGCACAGTCTATTCCAGGGCAAGACCAATATGTGTGCAAAGTTTGGCGATTCTAAGTGCAACGGTGTAGACGCAGTGCTGCAAACAGACAGACAGACAGACAAACAGACAAACAGACAAACAGACAAACAAACGAACAGATCAACATACTTGCCGGAATCTTTTCCGGCAAGTAACAAACGAACAGATCAACATACTTGCCGGAAAATTTTTCCGGCAAGTAACAAACGAACAGATCAACATACTTGCCGGAAAATTTTTCCGGCAAGTAATGAAAAATCGGTCAGAGACCGAGGACTTGCCGGAATGTACTTTTTTATCGGCCATTTAGGACAAATATGGCGGCCGAACCATGTGACCGATGACGTCATCATTAACATATATTATTCCCCATGGAGAGTTCTTTACAATGAGTCATGTCTCAATTTTTTCTATTCAGCACTTTCGGAGATATTGAGGTGCTAGGTTTTTCCAAGATGGCGGCTAACCCACGTGACCGATGACGTCATTATTAACATATTTTATTCCCCATGGAGAGTTCATTACAATGAGCCATGTCTCAATTTTTTCTATTCAGCACTTTCGGAGACATGGAGGTGCTAGGTTTTTCCAAGATGGCCGCTAAACCACGTGACCGATGACGTCATTATTAACATATTTTATTCCCCATGGAGAGTTCTTTACAATGAGTCATGTCTCAATTTTTTCTATTCAGCACTTTCAGAGATATGGAGGTGCTAGGTTTTTCGGTTTTTCCAAGATGGCGGCCGAACCACGTGACATATGACGTCATCATTAACAAATTTTATTCCCCATGGAGAGTTCTTTACAATGAGCCATTTCTCAATTTCTTCTGTTCAGCACTTTTGGAGATATAGTGGTGCAAAAGTTTTGCCGTTTTTCCAAGATGGCGGCCGACCACGTGACATATGACATCATCATTAACATATTTTATTCCCCATGGAGAGTTCTTTACAATGAGCCATGTCTCAATTTTTTCTGTTCAGCACTTTTGGAGATTTCGTGGTGCAAAGTTTTGCCGTTTTTCCAAGATGGCGGCCGACCACGTGACTGATGACGTCATCATTAACATATTTTATTCCCCATGGAGAGTTCTTTACAATGAGCCATGTCTCAATTTTTTCTGTTCAGCACTTTTGGAGATATAGTGGTGCAAAGTTTTGCCGTTTTTCCAAGATGGCGGCCGACCACGTGACATATGACGTCATCATTAACATATTTTATTCCCCATGGAGAGTTCTTTACAATGAGCCATGTCTCAATTTTTTCTGTTCAGCACTTTTGGGGATATAGTGGTGCAACGTTTTGCCGTTTTTCCAAGATGGCGACCGAACCACGTGACTGATGACGTCATCATTTACATATTTTATTCCCCATGGAGAGTTCTTTACAATGAGCCATGTCTCAATTTTTTCTGTTCAGTACTTTCGGAGATATAGAGGTGCAAAGTTTTTCGGTTTTTCCAAGATGGCGGCCGAACCACGTCACCGATGACGTCATCAATTGGGCACAGTCTATTCCAGGGCAAGACCAATATGTGTGCAAAGTTTGGCGATTCTACGTGCAACGGTGTAGACGCAGTGCTGCAAACAGACAGACAGACAGACAAACAGACAGACAAACAGATGAAAAATCGGTCAGAGACCGAGGACTTGCCGGAATTTACTTTTTTATTGGCCATTTAGGACAAATATGGCGGCTGAACCACGTGACCAGTGACGTCATCATTAACATATTTTATTCCCCATGGAGAGTTCTTTCCAATGAGCCAAGTCTCAAATTTTTCTATTCAGGACTTTCGGAGATATGGAGGTGCTAAGTTTTTCGGTTTTTCCAAGATGGCGGCCGACCACGTGACTGATGACGTCATCATTAACATATTTTATTCCGCATGGAGAGTTCTTTACAATGAGCCATGTCTCAATTTTTTCTGTTCAGCACTTTTGGAGATTTCGTGGTGCAAAGTTTTGCCGTTTTTCCAAGATGGCGGCCGACCACGTGACTGATGATGTCATCATTAACATATTTTATTCCCCATGGAGAGTTCTTTACAATGAGCCATGTCTCAATTTTTTCTGTTGAGTACTTTCGGAGATATAGAAGTGCAAAGTTTTTCGGTTTTTCCAAGATGGCGGCCGAACCACGTCACCGATGACGTCACCAATTGGGCACAGTCTATTCCAGGGCAAGACCAATATGTGTGCAAAGTTTGGCGATTCTCCGTGCAACGGTGTAGACGCAGTGCTGCAAACAGACAGACAAACAGACAGATGAAAAATCGGTCAGAGACCGAGGACTTGCCGGAATGTACTTTTTTATCCGCCATTTAGGACAAATATGGCGGCCGAACCACGTGACCGATGACGTCATCATTAACATATTTTATTCCCCATGGAGAGTTCTTTACAATGAGGCATGTCTCAATTTTTTCTATTCAGCACTTTTGGACACATAGAGGTGCTAAGTTTTTCGGTTTTTCCAAGATGGCGGCCGAACCACGTGACATATGACGTCATCATTAACAAATTTTATTCCCCATGGAGAGTTCTTTACAATGAGCCATGTCTCAATTTTTTCTGTTCAGCACTTTTGGAGATATAGTGGTGCAAAGTTTTGCCGTTGTTCCAAGATGGCGGCCGACCACGTGACATATGACATCATCATTAACATATTTTATTCCCCATGGAGAGTTCTTTACAATGAGCCATGTCTCAATTTTTTCTGTTCAGCACTTTTGGAGATTTCGTGGTGCAAAGTTTTGCCGTTTTTCCAAGATGGCGGCCGACCACGTGACTGATGACGTCATCATTAACATATTTTATTCCCCATGGAGAGTTCTTTACAATGAGCCATGTCTCAATTTTTTCTGTTCAGTACTTTCGGAGATATAGAGGTGCAAATTTTTTTCGGTTTTTCCAAGATGGCCGCCGAACCACGTGACTGATGACGTCATCATTAACATATTTTATTCCCCATGGACAGTTCTTTACAATGAGCCATGTCTCAATTTTCTCTATTCAGCACTTTCGGAGATATGGAGGTGCAAATTTTTTCCAAGATGGCGGCCGAACCACGTGACCGATGACGTCATCATTTGGGCACAGTATATTAGAGGGCAAGACAAATAAGTGTGCAAAGTTTGGCTATTCTACGTATAGAAAGATTCTACATATAGAAAATTTTCGGGTTTTTCCAAGATGGCGGCCGAACCACGTGACCAATGACGTCATCATTAACATATTTTATTCCCCATCTAGAGTTCTTTACAATGAGCCATGTCTCAATTTTTTCTGTTCAGTACTTTCGGAGATATAGAAGTACAAAGTTTTTCGGTTTTTCCAAGATGGCGGCCGAACCACGTCACCGATGACGTCATCAATTGGGCACAGTCTATTCCAGGGCAAGACCAATATGTGTGCAAAGTTTGGCGATTCTACGTGCAACGGTGTAGACGCAGTGCTGCAAACAGACAGACAGACAAACAGACAGACAAACAGTTGAAAAATCGGTCAGAGACCGAGGACTTGCCGGAATGTACTTTTTATCGGCCATTTAGAACAAATATGGCGGCCGAACCACGTGACCGATGATATCATCATTAACATATTTTATTCCCCATGGAGAGTTCTTTACAATGAGCCATGTCTCAATTTTTTCTGTTCAGCACTTTTGGAGATATAGTGGTGCAAAGTTTTGCCGTTTTTCCAAGATGGCGGCCGACCACGTGACATATGACATCATCATTAACATATTTTATTCCCCATGGAGAGTTCTTTACAATGAGCCATGTCTCAATTTTTTCTGTTCAGCACTTTTGGAGATTTCGTGGTGCAAAGTTTTGCCGTTTTTCCAAGATGGCGGCCGACCACGTGACATATGACGTCATCATTAACATATTTTATTCCCCATGGAGAGTTCTTTACAATGAGCCATGTCTCAATTTTTTCTGTTCAGTACTTTCGGAGATATAGAGGTGCAAAGTTTTTCGGTTTTTCCAAGATGGCGGCCGAACCACGTCACCGATGACGTCATCAATTGGGCACAGTCTATTCCAGGGCAAGACCAATAAGTGTGCAAAGTTTGGCGATTCTACGTGCAACGGTGTAGACGCAGTGCTGCAAACAGACAGACAGACAGACAAACAGACAAACAGACAGACAAACAGATGAAAAATCGGTCAGAGACCGAGGACTTGCCGGAATGTACTTTTTTATCCGCCATTTAGGACAAATATGGCGGCCGAACCACGTGACCGATGACGTCATCATTAACATATTTTATTCCCCATGGAGAGTTCTTTACAATGAGGCATGTCTCAATTTTTTCTATTCAGCACTTTTGGACACATAGAGGTGCTAAGTTTTTCGGTTTTTCCAAGATGGCGGCCGAACCACGTGACATATGACGTCATCATTAACAAATTTTATTCCCCATGGAGAGTTCTTTACAATGAGCCATGTCAATTTTTTCTGTTCAGCACTTTTGGAGATATAGTGGTGCAAAGTTTTGCCGTTTTTCCAAGATGGCGGCCGACCACGTGACATATGACATCATCATTAACATATTTTATTCCCCATGGAGAGTTCTTTACAATGAGCCATGTCTCAATTTTTTCTGTTCAGCACTTTTGGAGATATAGTGGTGCAAAGTTTTGCCGTTTTTCCAAGATGGCGGCCGACCACGTGACATATGACATCATCATTAACATATTTTATTCCCCATGGAGAGTTCTTTACAATGAGCCATGTCTCAATTTTTTCTGTTCAGCACTTTTGGAGATTTCGTGGTGCAAAGTTTTGCCGTTTTTCCAAGATGGCGGCCGACCACGTGACTGATGACGTCATCATTAACATATTTTATTCCCCATGGAGAGTTCTTTACAATGAGCCATGTCTCAATTTTTTCTGTTCAGCACTTTTGGAGATATAGTGGTGCAAAGTTTTGCCGTTTTTCCAAAATGGCGGCCGACCACGTGACATATGACATCATCATTAACATATTTTATTCCCCATGGAGAGTTCTTTACAATGAGCCATGTCTCAATTTTTTCTGTTCAGCACTTTTGGAGATATAGTGGTGCAAAGTTTTGCTGTTTTTCCAAGATGGTGGCCGACCACGTGACTGATGACGTCATCATTAACATATTTTATTCCCCATGGAGAGTTCTTTACAATGAGCCATGTCTCAATTTTTTCTGTTCAGTACTTTCGGAGATATAGAGGTGCAAATTTTTTCGGTTTTTCCAAGATGGCGGCCGAACCACGTCACCGATGACGTCATCAATTGGGCACAGTCTATTCCAGGGCAAGACCAATATGTGTGCAAAGTTTGGCGATTCTCCGTGCAACGGTGTAGACGCAGTGCTGCAAACAGACAGACAAACAGACAGACAAACAGACAAACAGACAAACAGACAAATGAAAAATCGGTCAGAGACCGAGGACTTGCCGGAATGTCCTTTTTTATCGGCCATTTAGGACAAATATGGCGGCCGAACCACGTGACCAATGAGGTCATCATTAACATATTTTATTCCCCATGGAGATTTCTTTACAATGAGCCATGTCTCAATTTTTTCTGTTCAGCACTTTTGGAGATTTTGTGGTGCAAAGTTTTGCCGTTTTTCCAAGATGGCGGCCGACCACGTGACTGATGACGTCATCATTAACATATTTTATTCCCCATGGAGAGTTCTTTACAATGAGCCTTGTCTCAATTTTTTCTATTCAGCACTTTCGGAGATATGGAGGTGCTAAGTTTTTCGGTTTTTCCAAGATGGCGGCCGACCACGTGACTGATGACGTCATCATTAACATATTTTATTCCCCATGGAGAGTTCTTTACAATGAGCCATGTCTCAATTTTTTCTGTTCAGTACTTTCGGAGATATAGAGGTGCAAATTTATTCGGTTTATCCAAGATGGCGGCCGAACCACGTCACTGATGACGTCATCATTGAGGCACAGTATATTAGAGGGCAAGACCATTATGTGTGCAAAGTTTGGCGATTCTCCGTGCAACGGTGTAGACGCAGTGCTGCAAACAGACAAACAGACAGACAAACAGACAGACAAACAGACAGACAGACAAACAAACGAACAGATCAACATACTTGCCGGAAAATTTTTCCGGCAAGTAACGAACAGATCAACATACTTGCCGGAAAATTTTTCCGGCAAGTAACAAATGAAAAATCGGTCAGAGACCGAGGACTTGCCGGAATTTACTTTTTTATCGGCCATTTAGGACAAATATGGCGGCTGAACCACCTGACCGATGACATCATCATTAACATATTTTATTCCCCACGGAGAGTTCTTTACAATGAGCCATGTCTCAATTTTTTCTGTTCAGCACTTTTGGAGATAGAGGTGCAACGTTTTTCGGATTTTCCAAGATGGCGGCCGAACCACGTGACCGATGACGACATCATTAACATATTTTATTCCCCCTGGAGAGTTCTTTCCAATGAGCCATGTCTCAATTTTTTCTGTTCAGCACTTTTGGAGATAGAGGTGCAACGTTTTTCGGATTTTCCAAGATGGCGGCCGAACCACGTGACCGATGACGTCATCATTAACTTATTTTATTCCCCCTGGAGAGTTCTTTCCAATGAGCCATGTCTCAATTTTTTCTATTCAGCACTTTCGGAGATATGGAGGTGTATTTTTTTCCCGTTTTTCCAAGATGGCGGCCGCACCACGTGACCGATGACGTCATCATTAACATATTTTATTCCACATGGAGAGTTCTTGACAATGAGCCATGTCTCAATTTTTTCTATTCAGCACTTTCGGAGATATGGAGGTGCTAGGTTTTTCGGTTTTTCCAAGATGGCGGCCGACCACGCGACTGATGACGTCATCATTAACATATTTTATTCCCCATGGAGAGTTCTTTACAATGAGCCATGTCTCAATTTTTTCTGTTCAGCACTTTTGGAGATATAGTGGTGCAAATTTTTGCCGTTTTTCCAAGATGGCGGCCGACCACGTGACATATGACGTCATCATTAACATATTTTATTCCCCATGGAGAGTTCTTTACAATGAGCCATGTCTCAATTTTTTCTGTTCAGCACTTTTGGAGATATAGTGGCGCAACGTTTTGCCGTTTTTCCAAGATGGCGACCGAACCACGTGACTGATGACGTCATCATTTACATATTTTATTCCCCATGGAGAGTTCTTTACAATGAGCCATGTCTCAATTTTTTCTGTTCAGTACTTTCGGAGATATAGAGGTGCAAGGTTTTTCAGTTTTTCCAAGATGGCGGCCGAACCACGTCACCGATGACGTCATCAATTGGGCACAGTCTATTCCAGGGCAAGACCAATATGTGTGCAAAGTTTGGCGATTCGCCGTGCAACGGTGTAGACGCAGTGCTGCAAACAGACAGACAGACAGACAGACAGACAGACAGACAGACAAACAGACAGACAAACGAACAGATCAACATACTTGCCGGAAAATTTTTTCCGGCAAGTAACGAACAGATCAACATACTTGCCGGAAAATTTTTTCCGGCAAGTAACAAAAAAAGCAAACAAACAAACAACAAAAAACAAACAAAAAAAAACCCTTGGTGTTAATTCAGCGATCGAGCTGGATTCGAACCCAGGATCCTAGTATCCCGAGCCGCACCCTAGCCGCTAAGGCAACACCAGGCTACTCCTAATATAAGTGATGTATAGTATACCTACCCGAGGGTGGGTACTATGCTAGTGTTATTGAAATGTGCATTTCATACTTTAATTCTTACTCCACTTGTCATCTTAATTATTCAACTTCCCTCCATCCCCTCTCGCCTCCTCACCCAAATGCACAATGGTTGTTCCAGGGTGAGGTTTGTAAAATTTTCCAGTGGGGGGAATTAAATTGACAGACACCATGGAGTTTTGTTTTGTTATTTCTGAGTTTTATAGCTTACAAACTTTACATAACTGAAAAATACATTTCTCACACTGAAAATAAAAGGAATGAAAAAATAATCTTGGAACTAAATACATGTACAGATTCAAAATGTATTACCACTTAAATCAAGGTTTGACATTTTTATTGACCAAAGTCAGACAACAAATTAAAATTGCTTTTATATACTCACCCATTTCGCCAAGATACTGGATCATTCTAACAAAACCGATTGATATGGTGGGAGACGGTGTCCTCCTTCCCGGTCTTTCATGTAGGGTTGTCCTCAGTGATGTGGTGACCCTCCTTAATCCACAATTCTGTATATTTCTCAGCTTGGAAAGTGTCAGAGGTTCAGCCCGTCAAATGAGGTCACATCTTCTTCGGTAGATAGACCTTCTGCTGAAGATGAAACGACTTGTCGTCCAACTCCACCAGATGTCTCTCAAGTAGTTGCTGCTGCTGCAAAGCAACAGAAGTGCTTTTCTGTGGGACCTTTCGACATCCTCGATGAGTCTGTCCCGCTTGGGATTCTGTGTGTAATAAGCTAATAACTGATGGAAAACTGGACATTTTGCCAAAACTTTTTTGTATGCAGCCTCTGGCTGCTAGTTCCATTATTGCTGGGAGCGCGACTATTCCGCTGATTCGGGGACCCCGATTCCAGCACTAGGTGGCCCCTTGGTCCATTGGTCTTCACTGCATTGTAGCATACCTGCCTCCTGAAGTCGGGGGCCTTTTGGATCTTCAGAGTCTTGTGGGTCCTCTGGGTCTTTTGTGTCCTCAGAGTTTGGGTCTTTTGTGTCTTCTGGGTCATCAGGGTCAGATTTGGGGTCTGTTGGATCCTCTGGGACTTTTGGGTCCTCTGGGACTTGAGGATCTTACGGGTGTTAAAGGGTCTTTTAAAGGTTGAAGGGGTCTCAGCAGTCTAAAGAGTTAAAGTGTACATTTGAATAGTACGTAATTAATTGACACAAAAAGAATGACACACAACACAACACAACACACACCAAATGCATTTAGAGTAGAAGCTGGTTCTCATTTTGCCGACCGCGGAAGCAGGTTGAGTCTATCCACCTGGGCCTGGGCTGTGTTCCATTAGCAATCAGCTTGCCATCGCTTGCCAAGCCAGCCGTCCCTTTTCAACAACCAAACAAACATATGCGCAAAACTAACACATCCGCCAAACAAACACATCCGCCAAACAAACACATCCGCCAAACTAACACATCCGCCAAACTAACACATCCGCCAAACTAACACATCCGCCAAACAAACACATGCGCCAAACTAAGACATCCGCCAAACTAAGACATCCGCCAAACAAACACATGCGCCAAACAAACACATGCGCCAAACAAACACATGTGCCAAACAAACACATGCGCCAAACTAAGGCATCCGCCAAACAAACACATACGCCAAACTAACACACCTGCCAAACAAACATATGCGCAAAACAAGCACATCTGCCAACCAAACACATCCGCCAAACAAACACATCCGCCAAACAAACACATCCGCCAAACAAACACATGCGCCAAACAAACACATGCGCCAAACAAACACATGCGCCAAACAAACACATCCGCCAAACAAACACACACGCCAAACTAACACACCTGCCAAACAAACATATGCACAAAACAAGCACATCCGCCAAACAAACACATCCGCCAAACACATCCGTCAAACAAACACATCCGCCAAACAAACACATCTGCCAAACAAACATATACGCCAAACTAACACACCTGCCAAACAAACATATGCGCAAAACTAAGACATCCGCCAAACTAACACATGCGCCAAACAAAGACATCCGCCAAACGAACACATCCGCAAAACAAACACATCCGCCAAACTAACACATCCGCCAAACAAACACATGCGCCAAACTGAGACATCCACCAAACGAACACATCCGCCAAACTAACACATCCGCCAAACTAACACATCCGCCAAACTAACACATCCGCCAAACTAACACATCCGCCAAACAAACACATGCGCCAAACTAAGACATCCGCCAAACTAACACATGCGCCAAACAAAGACATCCGCCAAACTAACACATCCGCCAAACTAACACATCGGCCAAACTAACACATCCGCCAAACTAACACATCCGCCAAACCAACATGGATCTCGCGAGATCTTGGAGACGGCGGTAGCGATTCTCGAAGCTCCACACGGTCTCCACGTTTTCAAAATTAAGTCTGTTCACAATTGTATTTTGTCGAAACTGTATTTATCTTTCGGTGTGTGAAGTTATAGTGTGCACCTTGGAAGTTTCTCGGTGTTTATCTTTCATAAATTAATCGTCTGTTTGCCACGTCACGAGCAAGGCCTTTGCCGCGTCGCCAGCGATTTGAAATCGAAGTTAAGTAATTGTTCCCATTTGTATTTTCGTTATAACTATTTATTTTATGGTGTGTGTACGTGTATTGTGTCCCGAGGAAGATTTTCGGTGCAAATCTTTCATACCTTTATTGAAAATAGTGTTAATTCGTGTCGTGTCTTGAGGCCTTGTACAGTGTACAACCTTGAGGCTTTGTTTTTCTCTCAGCGGTCCGTCGTTTGTGATCCAATAACTTTCGTTCTCTGTTTTCCCAGTCTTTTCACCCCATAGCCTACTACTTCCTTGTGTAAATCTCAACAAAAAAACAAAAAACAAAAAACATTTCCTTCTCTGTTCTCATTCGTTTATTCATTCTTAATAGTTCGTTCGTTCTTCGACCACGTGTTTCTCCCCCATTTCCCCAGATAGTTTTCACTGTTATTAACCTTCAATGTTTACACTTTCCCCTCAAGTTATGTATTCCGTCATATATTATAACACCTTTTTCTTCTTCTTCTTTAAAAGGCTGCTTTCGACTTGCTCACCAAATCTATTCATCCCCAAAAAAAATTCCATCTCCTATAGTGCCTTTTTTCTACATTCCCTAAACTCTCCTGCACTCCATCCTCCATTCAGCGTCCTTAAACGAATTTTTAACTCGAAGGTCACAAGAAACTCATTTTGCAATAAATGTTCGTTTCCCATTAATCGTACACTTTCTAAAATCAAATCTCACCCCTCCCCTCCAAATCTTCCCCATAACCCCTCCCCTACAAATCTTCCCCATCACCCCTCCTCTCCAAATCTTCCCCATCACCCCTCCCCTCCAAATCTTCCCCATCACCCATCCCTTTCAGATCTTCCCCCTTTCCCCTCCCCTCCTAATCCTCCCCATCACCCATCCCTTTCAAATCTCCCCCTTGCCCCCTCCATCCTAAACTACCCCCTCAACCCTCCCCTCGAAGACTCCCCCTCGGCCCTCCCCTCCTAGACTCCTCCCTCACCCCTCCCCTCCAAATCTCCCCCATATCCCATCCCTTTCAAATCCCTCCCCTTGTTCCTTCCCTTCCAAACTCCCCCCTCGCCCCTCCCCTTCAAATCTCCCCACCCTCATTTCTTCTCAATTTCCCCCCTCTCACTCCCCCTCCTCAAAGCATCCTCCCCGCTTCTTCCCCCTTCCAGCTCTCACCTCCATCTCCCCCAACCTTCAGCCTCGCTCTTCCCCCTCCTCAAATAACACCTCATTGTGCCTCACCCAATCACCATCAAACCTTTTGTCCGCTCCATCCTTCCCTTTCTCCGAGCTATTCTGAAATCTCTGACACACCTTCAACAGCTCTCCCTACCTCTTCCACCTCTTCCACATCTTACCCTACCCCTCCTCCCCCCTGTTCTGTATCCGATTCTCCCCCTTCATCTTCATTAACGGTATGGACCTCAAACATCCGGGGCCTTCGTTCAAACTTAACTGATCTCTCCATACAGGTTGCTTCTGTCAAACCAGACGTGATCTGCTTAACAGAAACTTTCCTCCTTCATGATATCTCTGATTCCTTAGTACCTCTCCCGGGTTACTCCCTCCTCCGGTATGATAGACCTGAGCCTCGTCCTGGAGGTGGGGTTGCTATCTTTATCAAAAACTCTCCTCCTCACTCGCCCTGCACTGCACTCTCTCCACCTCACCCCCAGGAATACCTCTGGCTACGGCTTCCCCTTCGCTCCCACCTCTTGTTCATATGTGTGTTGTACCGTCCACCAAACAGTGATGACTCCATCTACATCTCGCTGTCTGATAATATGGACCAACTTCTATCTACTCATCGCAACTCTCTCTTCCTCATATGTGGTGATTTCAACTGTCATCATGCCAGTTGGCTGGGTGTAGGTACCTCTCTCACCAGCCATGGCTCCTCAGCAAAGGACTTCTGCGACTCACTGGGACTGACACAATCTGTCAATTTCCCGACCCGGATCTCAGTCAACGGAACATCTTCTCTTCTGGACTTGGTTATGACTAACTTCCGTGAAAATGTCTGCTGCTCTTCTTCTGCTCCAATCGGATCATCTGATCATGTCCTTGTTAAAGTGGACATCTCTCTGACCATTCTCAGGGAGCCTGCTCAGCGTCGACGAGTCTGGAATTTCACTCAGGCCAACTGGCACGGTCTTCAAGCAGCCATCAATCATCTGGACTGGTCTCCCATCTCTACTGCCTCTGACATCAACTCATCCTGGGAATTCTTCCAAAGTAAATTGCTTTCTCTCATGCACAGATTTATCCCATCTCGTCTTCAGTTGTCATACCCTTCCTCCCGTCCATGGTACACGGAATCTTGTGGTGAGGATGTTGCCCAGAAACAACTTGCCTTTGTCTCTTGGAAAGCAAATCCAACGGAAGGAAATCTCATTTCCTTTCACAAAGCCCGAAACAAGTGTGTGTCCACCCTCAGGAGAGCCAGGAAACAATATCTCTCCGTTCTCAAAACCGAACTCTCTTATCTGTCTCCCTCTTCCAAATCCTGGTGGCGTCTGGTCAAATCCGTTTCTGGTGTTTGTTCCCCCTCCATCCCCTCCCTTACCTCAAACGGCTACACAGCTGACTCCGCACGTGAAAAAGCTGAATGCCTCAACTCTGTGTTTGCCTCTAAATCTTGTGTCCCAAACCCATCCCTCTCTGTACCCACCATACCCACTCGTACCCAGCTGCTCCTGGACTCCGTGTCCTTTCCTCCTGACAAGGTGGAAAAGTTTCTGTCAACCCTCGACTCTGATTCTGCAACTGGACCCGACGGCATCAGCCCACGGGTCCTAAAATCCTGCTCTGCCGCTCTATCTCACCCTCTCTCTGTTCTCTTCACCCTCTATTTTGCTCAAGGTCAACTGCCATCTGCTTGGAAATCAGCCAACATCACCGCTTTGCACAAAAAAGGTGCAAAAACAGATCCTAGCAACTACAGACCAATCAGCCTTCTCCCAATGATCAGCAAAGTCATGGAATCCATCATTTCTTCAGATATGAAATCTTTCCTCTTCTCCAATGGCTTGATATCTGATCATCAATTTGGTTTCAGACCAGGTCACTCGACTCTGGACATGCTGCTTCTGCTGTCTCAACAATGGATGGAGGTCCTCAATGCCAAACAGGAAATTAGAGCTGTCTCCCTCGACATATCACGTGCCTTCGATACGGTCTGGCACCCCGCTCTGCTCACCAAACTCTCCTCCTTTGGTATCCATGGAAATCTCCACGCATGGCTGGCGGACTTCCTCTCTGGTCGTCGTCAACGTGTGGCCCTGAATGGGTTTCTCTCATCTCCTCTTCCTGTTCAGGCTGGAGTTCCCCAAGGCAGTGTTCTGGGCCCTGTGCTTTTTCTGGTCTTCATCAATGATCTCTCTGACTCTCTTGAAAATCCTCTCTATCTCTTTGCTGATGACTCCACTCTCTGCCGCTCCATTCCTCTTCCCTCAGATCGGCAGTCTGCAGCCTCCTCACTCTCTGAAGACTTGGACAAAATCACAGACTGGTCAAACAAGTGGAACATGTCTTTCAATCCTGACAAATCTCACACTCTTACTATGTCTCTCCAAAAAGATCGACTGGACAACCCTCCCATCTACTTTCTCAACAATCCTCTCCAGGAAGTTCTGTCGCTCAAGCTTTTGGGTCTCACTATCTGCCATGATCTTTCTTGGGAAAACCACATTTCCAAGCTGGCCTCCAAAGCCAGTCGCCGACTGGGCATCCTCCGTCGTGCGAAGTCCTTCCTCGGCACACCTGAGCTCCTCACCATATACAAGGCTTTCATCCGCAGCTCAATGGAATACTGTTCTCCCCTATGGGCCGGTGCTCCTGCCTCACACCTAGCTCGGCTTCACGCTGTTGAAACCAAAGCTTTCAGAATTATTGGAATCTCCCGCGATGAAGCTATCTCTGAGGGCCTTTCACTCACTCACCGCAGGCAGGTAGGTGGTCTTTCTGTCTTCTACCGACTCCTCTCCGGCCTTGCACCCCCAGCACTCTCTGTGCTCTGTCCCCCAAATATTCCTACAGGTCGCACAAGATCTGCCAGCAACCCTCTGATGGTTAAACTGCTGAAATCTCGGCTCTCTGCTCACCTTCACTCTTTCATTCCTCTTTTCTCCCGCCTCTGGAACAAACTCCCTCACTCCCTTCAATCCCACTCCTCCCTCCAGGTCTTTAAAACAGCTGTTCACCACCATCTCTTATCTTCCCCCATCCAAAACCTTGATCTTTTCTACCCCCCGCTAATTCACCCCAGATCCACCTTGTTTGAAATTCCAACTTCTTTCCTGGAAGTCCAGGCAGTCCATATGTGTTATACCTCTACCACCCCCCACCTTCCCATGCCCCCCCCCCCCCAAGCCCTCTCCCTCTCACAGATCTCTCGATGTCTCTCGGTCCCTGCTCTCAAATGTTGTGTTTGTGTCCTTCCCCCTCTCTCCCCATCTTGTCTACCGCTCCCGATGTAATATGTTTTATGTGTCGGTTTGTATTTCTGTGTGATTAATGTTCGCTCTTTCACGAGCCTCGATCTTGTATACAAAAAAAAAAAAAAAAAAAAACATCCGCCAAACTAACACATCGGCCAAACTAACACATCCGCCAAACTAACACATCCGCCAAACAAAGACATCCGCCAAACTAACACATCCGCCAAACTAACACATCGGCCAAACTAACACATCCACCAAACTAACACATCCGCCAAACCAACATGGATCTCGCGAGATCTTGGAGACGGCGGTAGCGATTCTCGAAGCTCCACACGGTCTCCACGTTTTCAAAATTAAGTCTGTTCACAATTGTATTTTGTCGAAACTGTATTTATCTTTCGGTGTGTGAAGTTATAGTGTGCACCTTGGAAGTTTCTCGGTGTTTATCTTTCATAAATTAATCGTCTGTTTGCCACGTCGCGAGCAAGGCCTTTGCCGCGTCGCGAGCGATTTGAAATCGAAGTTAAGTAATTGTTCCCATTTGTATTTTCGTTATAACTATTTATTTTATGGTGTGTGTACGTGTATTGTGTCCCGAGGAAGATTTTCGGTGCAAATCTTTCATACCTTTATTGAAAATAGTGTTAATTCGTGTCGTGTCTTGAGGCCTTGTACAGTGTACAACCTTGAGGCTTTGTTTTTCTCTCAGCGGTCCGTCCTTTGTGATCCAATAACTTTCGTTCTCTGTTTTCCCAGTCTTTTCACCCCATAGCCTACTTCCTTGTGTAAATCTCAACAAAAAAACAAAAAAAACAAAAACATTTCCTTCTCTGTTCTCATTCGTTTATTCATTCTTAATAGTTCGTTCGTTCTTCGACCACGTGTTTCTCCCCCATTTCCCCAGATAGTTTTCACTGTTATTAACCTTCAATGTTTACACTTTCCCCTCAAGTTATGTATTCCGTCATATATTATAACACCTTTTTCTTCTTCTTCTTTAAAAGGCTGCTTTCGACTTGCTCACCAAATCTATTCATCCCCAAAAAAAATTCCATCTCCTATAGTGCCTTTTTTCTACATTCCCTAAACTCTCCTGCACTCCATCCTCCATTCAGCGTCCTTAAACGAATTTTTAACTCGAAGGTCACAAGAAACTCATTTTGCAATAAATGTTCGTTTCCCATTAATCGTACACTTTCTAAAATCAAATCTCACCCCTCCCCTCCAAATCTTCCCCATAACCCCTCCCCTACAAATCTTCCCCATCACCCCTCCTCTCCAAATCTTCCCCATCACCCCTCCCCTCCAAATCTTCCCCATCACCCATCCCTTTCAGATCTTCCCCCTTTCCCCTCCCCTCCTAATCCTCCCCATCACCCATCCCTTTCAAATCTCCCCCTTGCCCCCTCCATCCTAAACTACCCCCTCAACCCTCCCCTCGAAGACTCCCCCTCGGCCCTCCCCTCCTAGACTCCTCCCTCACCCCTCCCCTCCAAATCTCCCCCATATCCCATCCCTTTCAAATCCCTCCCCTTGTCCCTTCCCTTCCAAACTCCCCCCTCGCCCCTCCCCTTCAAATCTCCCCACCCTCATTTCTTCTCAATTTCCCCCCCCCCTCACTCCCCCTCCTCAAAGCATCCTCCCCGCTTCTTCCCCCTTCCAGCTCTCACCTCCATCTCCCCCAACCTTCAGCCTCGCTCTTCCCCCTCCTCAAATAACACCTCATTGTGCCTCACCCAATCACCATCAAACCTTTTGTCCGCTCCATCCTTCCCTTTCTCCGAGCTATTCTGAAATCTCTGACACACCTTCAACAGCTCTCCCTACCTCTTCCACCTCTTCCACATCTTACCCTACCCCTCCTCCCCCCTGTTCTGTATCCGATTCTCCCCCTTCATCTTCATTAACGGTATGGACCTCAAACATCCGGGGCCTTCGTTCAAACTTAACTGATCTCTCCATACAGGTTGCTTCTGTCAAACCAGACGTGATCTGCTTAACAGAAACTTTCCTCCTTCATGATATCTCTGATTCCTTAGTATCTCTCCCGGGTTACTCCCTCCTCCGGTATGATAGACCTGAGCCTCGTCCTGGAGGTGGGGTTGCTATCTTTATCAAAAACTCTCCTCCTCACTCGCCCTGCACTGCACTCTCTCCACCTCACCCCCATGAATACCTCTGGCTACGGCTTCCCCTTCGCTCCCAACTCTTGTTCATATGTGTGTTGTACCGTCCACCAAACAGTGATGACTCCATCTACATCTCGCTGTCTGATAATATGGACCAACTTCTATCTACTCATCGCAACTCTCTCTTCCTCATATGTGGTGATTTCAACTGTCATCATGCCAGTTGGCTGGGTGTAGGTACCTCTCTCACCAGCCATGGCTCCTCAGCAAAGGACTTCTGCGACTCACTGGGACTGACACAATCTGTCAATTTCCCGACCCGGATCTCAGTCAACGGAACATCTTCTCTTCTGGACTTGGTTATGACTAACTTCCGTGAAAATGTCTGCTGCTCTTCTTCTGCTCCAATCGGATCATCTGATCATGTCCTTGTTAAAGTGGACATCTCTCTGTCCATTCTCAGGGAGCCTGCTCAGCGTCGGCGAGTCTGGAATTTCACTCAGGCCAACTGGCACGGTCTTCAAGCAGCCATCAATCATCTGGACTGGTCTCCCATCTCTACTGCCTCTGACATCAACTCATCCTGGGAATTCTTCCAAAGTAAATTGCTCTCTCTCATGCACAGATTTATCCCATCTCGTCTTCAGTTGTCATACCCTTCCTCCCGTCCATGGTACACGGAATCTTGTGGTGAGGATGTTGCCCAGAAACAACTTGCCTTTGTCTCTTGGAAAGCAAATCCAACGGAAGGAAATCTCATTTCCTTTCACAAAGCCCGAAACAAGTGTGTGTCCACCCTCAGGAGAGCCAGGAAACAATATCTCTCCGTTCTCAAGACCGAACTCTCTTATCTGTCTCCCTCTTCCAAATCCTGGTGGCGTCTGGTCAAATCCGTTTCTGGTGTTTGTTCCCCCTCCATCCCCTCCCTTACCTCAAACGGCTACACAGCTGACTCCGCACGTGAAAAAGCTGAATGCCTCAACTCTGTGTTTGCCTCTAGATCTTGTGTCCCAAACCCATCCCTCTCTGTACCCACCATACCCACTCGTACCCAGCTGCTCCTGGACTCCGTGTCCTTTCCTCCTGACAAGGTGGAAAAGTTTCTGTCAACCCTCGACTCTGATTCTGCAACTGGACCCGACGGCATCAGCCCACGGGTCCTAAAATCCTGCTCTGCCGCTCTATCTCACCCTCTCTCTGTTCTCTTCACCCTCTATTTTGCTCAAGGTCAACTGCCATCTGCTTGGAAATCAGCCAACATCACCGCTTTGCACAAAAAAGGTGCAAAAACAGATCCTAGCAACTACAGACCAATCAGCCTTCTCCCAATGATCAGCAAAGTCATGGAATCCATCATTTCTTCAGATATGAAATCTTTCCTCTTCTCCAATGGCTTGATATCTGATCATCAATTTGGTTTCAGACCAGGTCACTCGACTCTGGACATGCTGCTTCTGCTGTCTCAACAATGGATGGAGGTCCTCAATGCCAAACAGGAAATTAGAGCTGTCTCCCTCGACATATCACGTGCCTTCGATACGGTCTGGCACCCCCCTCTGCTCACCAAACTCTCCTCCTTTGGTATCCATGGAAATCTCCACGCATGGCTGGCGGACTTCCTCTCTGGTCGTCGTCAACGTGTGGCCCTGAATGGGTTTCTCTCATCTCCTCTTCCTGTTCAGGCTGGAGTTCCCCAAGGCAGTGTTCTGGGCCCTGTGCTTTTTCTGGTCTTCATCAATGATCTCTCTGACTCTCTTGAAAATCCTCTCTATCTCTTTGCTGATGACTCCACTCTCTGCCGCTCCATTCCTCTTCCCTCAGATCGGCAGTCTGCAGCCTCCTCACTCTCTGAAGACTTGGACAAAATCACAGACTGGTCAAACAAGTGGAACATGTCTTTCAATCCTGACAAATCTCACACTCTTACTATGTCTCTCCAAAAAGATCGACTGGACAACCCTCCCATCTACTTTCTCAACAATCCTCTCCAGGAAGTTCTGTCGCTCAAGCTTTTGGGTCTCACTATCTGCCATGATCTTTCTTGGGAAAACCACATTTCCAAGCTGGCCTCCAAAGCCAGTCGCCGACTGGGCATCCTCCGTCGTGCGAAGTCCTTCCTCGGCACACCTGAGCTCCTCACCATATACAAGGCTTTCATCCGCAGCTCAATGGAATACTGTTCTCCCCTATGGGCCGGTGCTCCTGCCTCACACCTTGCTCGGCTTCACGCTGTTGAAACCAAAGCTTTCAGAATTATTGGAATCTCCCGCGATGAAGCTATCTCTGAGGGCCTTTCACTCACTCACCGCAGGCAGGTAGGTGGTCTTTCTGTCTTCTACCGACTCCTCTCCGGCCTTGCAACCCCAGCACTCTCTGTGCTCTGTCCCCCAAATATTCCTACAGGACGCACAAGATCTGCCAGCAACCCTCTGATGGTTAAACTGCTGAAATCTCGGCTCACTGCTCACCTTCACTCTTTCATTCCTCTTTTCTCCCGCCTCTGGAACAAACTCCCTCACTCCCTTCAATCCCACTCCTCCCTCCAGGTCTTTAAAACAGCTGTTCACCACCATCTCTTATCTTCCCCCATCCAAAACCTTGATCTTTTCTACCCCCTGCTAATTCACCCCAGATCCACCTTGTTTGAAATTCCAACTTCTTTCCTGGAAGTCCAGGCAGTCCATATGTGTTATACCTCTACCACCCCCCACCTTCCCATGCCCCCCCCCCCCAAGCCCTCTCCCTCTCACAGATCTCTCGATGTCTCTCGGTCCCTGCTCTCAAATGTTGTGTTTGTGTCCTTCCCCCTCTCTCCCCATCTTGTCTACCGCTCCCGATGTAATATGTTTTATGTGTCGGTTTGTATTTCTGTGTGATTAATGTTCGCTCTTTCACGAGCCTCGATCTTGTATACAAAAAAAAAAAAAAAAAAAAAACATCCGCCAAACCAACACATCCGCCAAACTAACACATCTCCCAAACAAAGACATGCGCCAAACTAACACATCCGAAAAACTAACACATCCGCGAAACTAACACATCCGCGAAACTAACACATCCGCCAAACTAACACATCCGCCAAACTAACACATCCGCCAAACTAACACTATCTGCCAAACTAACACATCCGCCAAACTAACACATCCGCGAAACTAACACATCTGCCAAACTAACACATCCGCCAAACTAACAAATCCACCAAACAAACACATCCGCCAAACTAACACATCCGCCAAACTAACACATCCGCCAAACTAACACATCCGCCAAACAAACACATCCTCCAAACTAACACATCCGCCAAACTAACACTATCTGCCAAACTAACACATCCGCCAAACTAACACATCCGCCAAACTAACACATCCGCCAAACTAACACATCCGCCAAACAAACACATCCGCCAAACTAACACATCCGCCAAACTAACACATCCGCCAAACTAACACATCCGCCAAACTAACACATCCGCCAAACTAACACATCCGCCAAACTAACACATCCGCCAAACTAACACATCCGCCAAACTAACACATCCGCCAAACAAACACATCCGCCAAACAAACACATCCGCCAAACTAACACATCCGCCAAACTAACACATCCGCGAAACTAACACATCCGCCAAACTAACACATCCGCCAAACTAACACATCCGCCAAACTAACACATCCGCCAAACAAACACATCCGCCAAACTAACACATCCGCCAAACTAACACATCCGCCAAACAAACACATCCGCCAAACTAACACATCCGCCAAACTAACACATCCACCACTCTAACACATCCGCCAAACTAACACATCCGCCAAACTAACACATCCGCCAAACAAACACATCCGCGAAACAAACACATCCGCCAAACTAACACATCCGCCAAACTAACACATCCGCGAAACTAACACATCCTCCAAACTAACACATCCGCCAAACTAACACATCCGCGAAACTAACACTATCTGCCAAACTAACACATCCGCCAAACTAACACATCCGCGAAACTAACACATCCGCCAAACTAACACATCCGCCAAACTAACACTATCTGCCAAACTAACACATCCGCCAAACTAACACATCCGCCAAACTAACACATCCGCCAAACTAACACATCCGCCAAACTAACACATCCGCCAAACTAACACTATCTGCCAAACTAACACATCCGCCAAACTAACACATCCGCCAAACTAACACATCCGCCAAACTAACACATCCGCCAAACTAACACATCCACCACTCTAACATATCCGCCAAACTAACACATCCGCCAAACTAACACATCCGCCAAACTAACACATCCACCACTCTAACATATCCGCCAAACTAACACAATCTACCAAACTAACACATCCACCACTCTAACATATCCGCCAAACTAACACTATCTGCCAAACTAACACATCCACCACTCTAACACTATCCGCCAAACTAACACAATCTACCAAACTAACGTGCTTGCTTGAGTGCTTAATCCGCTTGGCGAGCGCTCTTCGCAGGTGCTAGTTCATTGGTTGTTGCACACACCCCTTTGCCTTTTGTTATTTAACAGCAAGACACGGGCTCGAACTCAAGACCCTAAGATCCTCAGCCGGCCACCGTAACCGTTAAGGCAACACCAGGCTAATTTTCTCGACAATTGGACGATATCTGGGCTGACTACATGACAAAAATTACGAACAGAATCACAGCAAGCAGTGGCGTCCATCTCGTTGCTGGGGTGTTTCTTTCACCGCGATAAAATGGCGGCGGCCGTCGCTAACCGGAAGTAACTCAGTGGTGCGTCTTCATCCACATGGCTGATATATCCGTCAGATGATAAATATCTGACTTCGGTCGACCCGATGATGATGATGATGATTATGCTAAAGAAAACGTTCTCCAAATATCCTGATGAAAAAAGAGAAAAGATATGTACCGGTATTGAAAAGTAGCGTCATCGCGCCATATCGCCTTGCGTCATCGCGCCATATCGCCTTGCGTCATCGCGCTATATCGCCTTGCGTGTCGCGTCATATCGCCTTGCGTCATCGCGCCATATCGCCTTGCGTCGTCGCGTCATATCGCCTTGCGTGTCGCGCCATATCGCCTTGCGTGTCGCGTCATATCGCCTTGCGTCATAACGTCATAACCGCAAGCAAGATAATTTATATTTAATTTCACACCGAAATTAAATGAAGAAGCCGGAATTGAACGAGCCAAGCGGAGATAGTCCAGCGAGGAACAGGACAAAGTGCTGCAATTCGTAATGTCAGAATAAGACATAGATTGAAGAAAGAAGAATACACCGGTATTATGAATGAGAAGGAAGGAAATTTGAATGAGTGAATGCGGTGGTGTTCGTATGAGAGAAGATACAGTAAAAAAATCAATCGAATCTCTATGTTTGAACCGGTGACGCATGTTATCTTCGACGTGGACGGTCTGTTACTAGGTAGGCCTTTTATACATTAAATAACAGCAATACCTGTGGTTTATTCACTTGCGTAATGATGTACCTGAATCATTGACTTAGGCCCACCAGGTAGAGTGCGCGCTCCCCATTCAGCGCGTACAATTAGTCAGATAGCCACATTAAAAAGCTTGTCTGCCATCACTATTCCGGGCAACCGAGCTAGGAGAACCCGGATGTGCCTGGATTCGTTTTCATTTGAAAACTCTGTGGAAAAGCTTTGCTCTAAATCCACTATTTTTTTTGTATAGCTACTAAGTCGAGGCTCTCGTAACAGCTAACACGTAGAAACGTAATAAAGGGAGCGGGAGAGAATAGGGGGAGAGAGGGGAAAGCACAACAACAGTAGAGAACAGGGACAGTGGTAGATCTGTGGAGGGAGAGAGGGGTTGGGGGAGGGCGGAGGGGCGGGGGAAGGGCGGGGGAACAAGATGGACACTACAAGTACAAGGACTTTCAGGAAAGAAGTCGGAATTTGGAAAAAGTGGATTTGGGGTTTATTAACGGGGGTAGAAAAGATCAAGGTTTTGGATGGGGGAAGATAAGAGATGGTGGTGAGCAGCTGTTTTAAAGACCTGGAGGGAGGAGTGGGATTGAAGAGAGTGATGGAGTTTGTTCCTGAGGCAGGACAAAAGAGGAGTGAAGGTGAGCAGAGAGTCTTGATTTTGGCAGTTTCACCATAAGAGGGTTGCTGGCAGATCTTGTGCGACCTGTCAGAATATTTGGGAGACAGAGCCCAGAGAGAGCTGGGGGAGCAAGGCCGGAGAGGAGTCGGTAGAAGACAGAAAGACCACCAACCTGCCTGCGGTGAGTGAGTGAAAGGCCCTCGGAGTTAGCTTCATCGCGAGAGATTCCAATGATTTGGAATGCTTTGGTTTCAACCGCGTGAAGCCGAGTGAGGTGTGAGGCAGGAGCACCGGCCCAGAGGGGAGAGCAGTATTCCATTGAGCTGCAGATAAAAGCCTTGTATGTGGTGAGGAGCTCAGGTGTGCCAAGGAAGGACTTCACACGACGGAGGATGCCCAGTCGGCGACTGGCTTTGGGGCCCAGCTTGGAAATGTGGTTTTCCCAGGAAAGATCATGGCAGATAGTGAGACCCAAAAGCTTGAGTGACAGAACTTCATGGAGAGGCTTGTTCAGAAAGTCGATGGGAGGGTTGTCCAGACGGTCTTTTCGGAGAGACAAAGTGAGAGTAATTCTACGTTATTAATTCGGTCTCCCAGCCTTTTTCAGTATTACATGTATTTACATTCTATGTTAAAGTTCCAGTATAATACTGTTACAGACGTGGCTTGGATGTTATTTACCGAGCGGTTTTATGGTATGACCACGTCTGCACAAGTTACCCGATTGTGCCCGAACGTTGACTAGTCGCGTTACGCTGGCTCAATAAGAAAAAGAAGACACCCGGCTGGATTACAATAACACAATACGACACCAAGGGTTCAGTTCTCAAGACCTCCGGAGGAGATTATATTCGTACGGAAAGGTCAGATTACAGGGGCTAGAGTTATAATCACAGAAAGACAGGCACTTAGACACACTCTTATATTAACCCCGGACAGACTACAGACAAACGGGACAAGGCTGACTCACACGGGGGTTGATGAAAAGGACAGCGGGTATCGATGGCTCAAGGTGCACTCTTGGCTCAAAGCAGGGTCCAGTACGGTCCGGTCCGGTCCAAAGATGCGGGGAGGTATCGTCGCGCTGGGGGTGGCGGTGGCTTCTCTCTCCAAGCTGAGGCGCATCTCACGTCACATCCGGCAAGCGGCTGCGTATATCCGGCGGGGAGTGACACGCCCTCGGCTCGTTAGCTCCGCCTCGTGGAATCGGCACGTTGCTTCTCATTGGGTGCGTGCGGGGGGGGTTACTGGCTCCGCCCCTGACGAGGAGCTGACAGCCAGCCCCTTCGGGGTAACCCCGTGGAGCGCATGGTCTGGAGCTAATCGAGCCGGTGTGAGGACGCATCCTCCCCCGCTCCGCCGCCATCTCCTCTGTTGTTGTTGTAATTGTTGTTGTAGTTGTTGTTATTGTTGTTGTTTGGGGAAGAAGATGGGAGGAGGTATGGGAAAGGTCCTAAACTCACTACTGATGCCATATAATCACATTCTGGTGCAACGAAGAGTCATAATTAATGGAAACGAGGCCTTAACTGACATAGAATAAGAATAACTAGGAAAATGTCCGAAAGTTGTCTACCTGTGGTGCGGTGGACCTGGGCACGACATTTAATGGGGGAATAAGGGGAAGGTCGGCTCTACTGATTGTTATTTACATGCAATGGGACTAGGGAATGGGGGATCGGGGAAAGTTGGGGAGTATTGGAGAAAATAGGGGAATATTTACAAGCGGATATGGAGGCCAAATTCCATATTCGCAACAATACATAGTAGTGGGAATGAAGGGAAATATGGAAGGAAAGTTTGCCAATTATTAATTAAATGATGGGTTTCATTGAATCCAATAACCCCATGATTCCCACTGATTCCCACGAACCACAATTCTCTCTTCATTATGAATATATTTATGACCAAAAACTTTCTGACAATGAAAGAATCACAAAAACTGCGTTCAACATGGCCCCCAGCACGCCCACGTAGACCTACTTACATTCGTGTTATGTTTAAAAGGCCTAAAACTAGTCTGACTTTTCACTAGGTAAATGAAAGTCCTTTTCATTTCCACGATTATTCACTTTAATGTTGAACTGATGCTTCATTTAACCAACTCGACCATTGTTGCAGAGATTGTTGTCTCTGCCCACCGGGTTAACACCTTTGACGACCTCCACACCTCTCCCTCGACCTCCACACCTCTCCCGCGACCTCCACACCTCTCCCGCGACCTCCACACCCTGCCCCCCAATTCTTACTCGTGGTTAGGTCCTAGAGGTATCTGGAGAAGTCATGAAGGAACAGAAAGCACATTCCATGCAATAAATTGGTCCTAAAAGACATTGTCCTCCATATCTCCCAAAAGCTTCATCTATGTAGCAAAAGTCCCAATCTACATCTTTCCACCCTTTCCTATCTTGGATTAGATGTGCTTCTTCCACAATGATTCCATACTTCCACGAGATCCTTCTCCACTGTTTCTTTCCATCTGTTTCTTGGTCTCCCCACTGGCCTTCTACGCTCTGCTGCTCCTCCTGCCTCAGTATATTATGAGCTGAGCTTGAATTGGAATTCCAGATAAGGTATTGTCATTGTGCACCGTCCATCCGTCTTCTTTGTCAACTTCTCCAGCTGAACTTTGTCAGCAACGTTCCACTCCTGACTGGTGACAGGGATTGCAAAGCTCATTCCGGTCACGTAACTAAGTACGTCAAAATGGCGGACTTAAAAAATTCCGTCTAAAATCTTCTCCAGACCCACCAGTCAGAACGCTGCCGATTTTGGGTTACAACATGAGGCCAGGGCGCAGATAAGCTACAGGTCCAGTGGTGCTATTGTTACGGCATTGGCCATAAGGCAAAGCCGTCTAGAACAGTATTTGTCCGTCTGTATGTATGCATGTATGTATGTATGTCTCCTCAAACGTATACCAATCAGAGCTGAGGATCTGGTCACATGACAGGGTGATGTGATTACGTCTGATGTCATTACAGCGGTACTGCGATTAATTTATTAATTTCTAAGTGATTCTTCACCATTGAGTTATACAGCCAAAAACGATATATAGCAGGATGTCTCAAAAAGTTATGGAAGAGTTATGACAAAGCTTGGTGGATGAGTTGTTTAAGTAACAAGAACAAGCCGATTAGATTTTGGTTCAGGTCCTGATCCAGATCCGGCCTATCAGTGGATACAAAACATAAACTGTTCAACCTGGCGGAGGTATACGCTCTACCGAGTGCTGTTAAAGTCTTCCTCTTGTTTTTGTAAGGGGATCCTTGTGGATGATGCATATATAAAAATTGGTGTAACTATTGCATGGAATATCTGTATTCGTAACTTTCCTTATATGTATCTTGCTTTCCACAAAAGTGACTTTAGAGTGTTACCTGCCACAGTTCATACCTTTCTTATTGTCACGCTGTTTTTTGGGTTTTGTTTTCCCAGCAGATGTTACCATGGACCCAAGATATTTAAACTCATTTGCAGTAGTCGTTTTAAATTTTTCCTTGTTATTTCTAGCGTGGACTTTCACAAAAGTGCTTGGGCAATCTTTGGCAAACTGGCTGTGGCTCGTTGCAGACACGGAGAGGATCTACACCGAGGTATTCCAGGGAATATGCGGCGAATACGGAAAGGAGTACACGTGGGCGGTGAAAGCGAGCGTCATGGGCCTCCCAGCCGGAGATGCCACGGCCATTATCTGTCGGCGTGTTGGCCTGCCATTGGATCCAGAGGAGCTGCTGGTTGAGAGCGCTCGTCGTCTCCATGAGCGCTTCCCTTCTGCCCAATTGATGCCGGGTAACCGTCGTCGGTTGTTGTAATAATCCACCACCCGTTTACTGTGGAGTTGTTGTTTTTGTTTACAGAATCGAGGCTCGTGTAAGAGCGAACACATTGAACATGAAAACATGCACGGACACATAAAATATACAAAGAAGGGAACGGGAGACAAGAGGGGGAGAGAGGGAAGCACACAAGCACAACAACAAAAGAGAACAGGGATTTCTGTAGATCTGTGGAAGAGGGAAGGCTGGGGAAGGAGGGAGGGGTACACAGTATAAAGCAAATGAACACTTCAAGGAATTTCAGGAAATAAGTTGGGGATTTAAAAAGTGGATTAGGGGTGTTTTAACGGGGTAGAAAAGATCAAGGTTTTGGTTGGGGGAAGATTAGAGATGGTGGTGAACAACTGTTTTAAAGACCTGGAGGGAGGAGAGGGATTGAAGAGAGTGTGGGAGAGTTTGTTCCAGAGGTGGGAGAAAAGAGGAACGAAGGAGTGAAGTTGAGCAGATAGTCTTGATTTTTATAGTTACACCAGAAGAGGGTTGCTGGCAGTTCTTGTGCGACCTGCAGGAATATTTGGGGGACAGAGCACAGACAGCTGGTGGAGCAAGGCCGGAGAGGAGTCGGGAGAAGACAGAAAGACCACCAACCTGCCTGCGGTGAGAGAGAGAGAGAGAGAGAGGCCCTCAGAATCAGCTTCATCGCGGGAGATTCCAATGATTCTGAAAGCTTTGGTTTCAACAGCGTGAAGACGACTCGGTGTGAGGCAGGAGCACCGACCCAGAGGGGAGAGCAGTACTCCATTGAGCTGCGGATGAAAGCCTTTTATGTGGCGAGGAGCTCAGAAGTGCCAAGTAAGGACTTCGCACGACGGAGGATGCCCAGTCACCGACTGGCTTTGGAGGCCAGCTTGGAAATGTGGTTTTCCCAGCACAGATCATGGCAGATAGTGAGACCCAAAAGCTTGAGTGACAGAACTTCTTCAAGAGGATTGTTGAGAAAGTAGATGGGAAGGTCGTCCAGACGGTCTTTTCGGAGAGGCAAAGTGAGAGTGTGAGATTTGTTTCAGATTGAAAGACATGTTCCACTTGTTTGACCAGTTTGTGATATTGTCCAGGTCTGCAGAGAGTGAGGAGGCTGCAGACTGCCGATCTGAGGGATGGGATATGGTATTTGAAAAATAATTGAACCTGATAAAATAAGTTGGATTATTTTGGTGGAATGTGATCCTCTGCTTCTTCTTCTTCTCCTTCTCTTCCCTTTAAAACTTGGGGTGAGGTCCATTGGTGCCAAGCTTCTGCCCTGCCTCAACCACAATTTTCCTCTACTTCCACCTGACCTCAGGCAACTCTCTCCAACCACCCCACCTTATTGATATCACTCCTCAACCAATCTTCTCAACCGCAGTCTACCTGTTTTCCCTCGACCTTGCTCCCTCAACCTATCCGCTCTCTTTGCCATTCTCTCTTCGTCCATGCACACCAAGTGCCCAATCCATTTCAGCCGGCATTTTACCAATCTCCCGTCAAGCTCACCTGCACCCCAATCCCCTGCCTTAGTTCATCCATCCTCCTTTCTACCCTCTCGCAATCCTCCTGACCCAATTGTTCTCGGAGAACTGCAGCCTCGGTTGCAGCCTCTCCGTCAGTGCCACCATTTAGAGACTGTTAAAGGTAGGCTGGCGTATTACACATGACATCAGAACCTTCCCTTTCAATTTCCTTGATATTTTTCAATCTGCCATTACTCCCTCTCAGGTACTCAAACTTATTTAATGTCTGATCTCCTTCCTCTCTGACCTGGTGTTAATTTCCTTTCTCTGCTGCCCAACCCACATCACCTCAGTTTTCTCCATACTCATTTTCAGTCGATGCTTCCAGAACGCCTCCTTCTACTCCCCAGTACTTCCTGCTGCATCTCCGGTTTATTCTCCACCAAAACAGCCAGATCAACCGCATGCAACGTAATCCCCAGAATACCTTTCATATTTACCCTCCGGCTTACCAGCTCCATCACCATTATAAACACGAGTGGGCTGAGGGAGCTTTCCTGCTTCAAAATGATGTTCACACTGAACTCCATTTCAGGACCAACCAAAACTCTTCGCTTCGTTCCCTTGTACATCCTCTCTCATTCCTCTGGAATAAAATCCTCTCTCATTCATACATTCAACAACTTCTTCATCCAACTGACTCCGGCTTCTCCTGCAGCAACTAGCATCTCTGTACGCACCTCATCAATGCCTGGCACTCTTCCCTTCTTCAACCCCTTTAATGCTGTCAGCACCATCACCTCTGCGATCGCCATTAACCCACGGCAGCTCTAACATGCCGTTGCTTCCTTCCCGGTTCAACAGCTCCTTCAAATATCTTTCCCATACCTTCAATACTGCCGCCCTGTCACGTATCTCCCAGCACCCAATCACCTGCTTTACAATCATTGATCCTCCCCAACTGTTGCTTCCTCAATGCCAACAAATCCAGTTCCGTTATTGCACACGTCTGCCTATAATTTGTGTCCATTATGATTCCTGCTGTTAGTATTTTTTATTTATTTATGGGGATTCGAAATGAGTGCCTCTTACTTGAATCTTGTACTTGTAACATTTCCTACTTCGGTTGGTCTAATGTCATATTTGTGCAGGTGTGGAGAGGTTGGTCACACATTTAGCTGCACATGGAGTGCCTTTGGCAGTGGCGACTGGTTCATCTCGGGAAAGTCTTCAGCGCAAGAGAGAGCAACATGCAAGTCTCTTCAACCACATGCAGGTGGTTGTGACGAGCGATGAACTCGTTGAAGGCCACGGCAAACCCGCACCAGACATATTCCTCAAGGCAGCATCGCGGTTCATCCCACCAGCCCAGCCAGGGAAGGTGAGGTTTCCAGAGCATTACCATGGACATTTATGGACACGTAGTATTCCATTACGAAGGGCGTGAGGCATTTTGATTCCCGACCTAAACAAAAGGCGCAGTGTGCAGTGGGTCACAAGGATTTTTACAAGTGTTAGATATGTATATGTGAGTTTGCTTGTTTGTTCCTGACAAGTTTCCAAGCCCCAGAGCCAATGTTCCCGAAATGTGCTGCGACGCATTATTTTTGCATTCGGAAGTCCCACCAATGCCATCTTCTTGAAAGTCCCTTACCATTCAGCGGCCCTGCTCGATTCAAGAGGTTGCCCATACAAATGCTTCCAACCTGTGTTGGCCCGGGTTAGCTCGGGCCTTGTTTTGAAGGGGAGGAGGTGGCAGGGAGGGAGACGTCTATTTCACATTAAATGATATATCAAAGGCATCAGCAGGAAATAGCTCGGACAATGAAGTACTTTTATTCATTTTGCAGTGCCTGGTGTTTGAAGATGCACCAAATGGTGTGGGAGGAGCTAAAGCTGCTGGAATGCAGGTATACAAATATCAACCACATTACTCCTATATGAGCTGATTAGGTCTCTGTAAAAAATAATAATAATAATAAATAATAATAATAAACAGATAGAGATGCATTGGGAATGTTATGTTTGTATAAGTTCCACTGTTCATAATTGTTCATAAACTCCCTTCCATAATCATTGTCGCACAGGTCGTGATGGTTCCAGATTCCCAGCTGGATCACGCCTTTCAAAAAGGAGCCACTCAAGTGCTCACCTCATTGACTGAATTCATTCCAGAAACCTTTGGTCTGCCATCTTATGAAAGTGAACCGCAACATTAAAAATCACCGTGTGGTTTATATCCGTGTCCAAACGAGGTGAACGCCTGGGACAATTATTTAATTCGTATATATAAGATCCTGTGCCAAAATTACCAAATATGGAAACCAGGCAGAATGCTCACATGGACCTTTATGTCAAAGACAAAAAGGATTTGAGGTATTTCCTTTGATGTCGCACCAAATTGGTTGGCATTGCGAGTCGGTCTTTTGGCAGCTGGGCGCACCTTTAGTGTACTTTGTGTGCAATGATGAGAATCTTAAAAGTCACTTTTCAACCATGTTATTGACTCACACTGGATTGGGAAAACCCCCCCTTGCTGCAGCACTCACAAAGCGTTAAGATATTGTGAGTGGGATTTTAACTTTGCAACACCATGAGTGTAACGTCACGGTTTAAGTAAGAGTGGGCTATACGGGGGTCAAAAATACTTTTATTGTTATTCTTCTTAGGTGACAGTTTTTTGTATTCCATTTGACCTATCTCAACATGAAATGACAAAATTTTCGGCCTGGGGTCCAAGAAAAAAGTGTACAGGGCAAAAATTGTAGTGTCAAAAATAGACAATATAACTTATGTCTTAATAAAAATATGATTACTCAACATCGAAAACATCAAAAATATGTCTTAACTCAAAACATACAGCAAAAATATGTCTTAACTCAACATCTGAAGGTTTGACACGACTTCTAATTGCATAAATGGATTGCCTGACCCCATAAACATAGGGTTAGACACCACAACCAAGTAAAAAGACCCAGAAATGACAAAGTTATGGCTAAAAATGTGATTTTTCAGGGAAAACGGCGGCCATTTTGGATTTTTGCCCTGCACACTGTTTTCTTGGACCCCAGGCCGAAAATTTTGTCATTTCATGTTGAGATAGGTCAAATGGAATACAAAAAAACTGTCACCAAAGCAAAACAAAAAATGACCCATTTAAAGCCCACTCTTAGTTTAAGCTGGCAACTACAATCCCGGATGAATTGTAAAATATTTTCTCTTAATTCTGGTTTCTGAATCGATTGCATGAATAAAACAAAAGCCCGGTTGTGTGATGGACTTGTACCTCCTCTAATGTTGAAACAGCGTGGCTTGGACTTGTTTGTATAACGATGCAAAACTTCTACCTTTTGCCTGGATTCAGGAAACACGGCGCTTGGCTCAAAAAGCCACTCAGGTTCGAGGACATTTATCACTGGAGTGGTTGGAAGGCATGTTTGACTTGCTTTAATTCATTATTAATATAGTCTGCATTTCGATTGAGGTTGAAGATCCCCCTGCCTAGAGCCTGGAAGAAAAGGGACGTGGGGTTTCTTTTCTGAATAAAAAGTCACGGCCCTTGTGGGAGTAAAACGAATGATTATTTGGAGGGGCTTTCTATTGACACCAAAGGGCAAAGGAACAATTGGAGTCACTGGATATATATATATACATAACATAAGTTCAAAACACACCTGGTCCCAAGTGTGCCGCACTGACCGGGTCCTCAGTCGAGGTCCTCAGCATCATCCCGTTTCGGCCCTTCAACCTCGATACGGTCAGCTAAGGTGGACCAGCAGGGGCACGTACACATCCACATGCAGCAACTACACCTGGATGCATACATACCCCCACCCCCAGCCAGTGCGAACGCAGACTACACCAACACCTCCACATTCAGAATCCACAGCATCAAACAAACATGGTGGAACACTCAAACACTCGCCTTTATACCCTTCACCACTCACCAACAAAACACACCAGATCATTCATACACACACATACAACACCAACCAACCACCTACGCTTACAACACACACCACTGAACATACAAAAACACACACTCATGCAAAAATTAATTCATGCAAAAACACACACCCTCACCCACTCACTCACTCATATACACAAAATAAGAAATAATAATAGTAACAAAAAAAAAAAAAAAAAACCCCACACAACCAACCCACACCATTCAACGTGCCTCCATAAACTTCCTCCATATCCAAAATGAGCCTTTCAAGGCAACCTGGGCCACCTTGTCACACATCCTCCTTCTTCCTGTCCCACACACCCAGCCGAGCAAGAAATGCAGAAAAGGAATTGCCAATATACCCTCTGCACCCCACCTCAAATGGCTGACACGAAACTCGCCAACCCTTCTCCCGGCACTCTGCCTCCAGCTCACTGTACTTTCCTCTCTTCCACTTTCACTGTACTTTCTTTCACTGTACTGTACTTTTCTTGTGTGTGTATATAAATATATATATATATATATATATCTATATATATAACTGTGAGAAATAGTAGAAACTCCACAGTACGAGCAGGGCGTCTCATTTGCATTGAATAAATAATCGGGAGATTGAATAAGACGCGG